>NC_090440.1:764097239-764414739 GCF_031143425.1 Pleurodeles waltl
CTCTACATCAAAGTTAAATAGAACAGTCCGTGGGCTACAGTGTAGCGACACAAGGGCAAAGCCCACACAGGAGACCTGAGTCCTTTGGAGAGAACACCGCAGGGGCATCTGATGAAAAAACTACAGGCCCCTCAGGGGGAATGGAAGGGGGGGCACCACAGCCACATGAGTCCACGACGCCAGATCCACGAAGGGGCCACCATGCCCATTGATGTATCCTGGGGAGTGCAAAGCCACAGTCTCTCAAGTCTCTACAGTGGGTGGGTTGCCCACTGTGCCATCCTGGGGAGTGCAAAGCCACAGTCTCTCAAGTCTCTACAGTGGGTGGGTTGCCCACTGTGCCATCCTGGGGAGTGCAAAGCCACAGTCCATCAGGTGGATGACAGTCTCCACTGGTCAAGGAGGAGGCAAGGTGGGCACAGTGAACCATAAACAGTGCTTGACAGGAAGGGCCCAGCGGAGCGGTGCTTGACAGGAAGGGCCCAGTGGAGCGGCGCTTGAGACGGCGGTGCCCAGCGGAGCGGTGCTTGACAGGAAGGGCCCAGCGGAGCGTGCTTGACAGAAAGGGCCCAGCGGAGCGGTGCTTGAGACGGCGGTGCCCAGCAGAGCGGTGCTTGAGATGGCGGTGCCCAGCGGAGCGGTGCTTGACAGGAAGGGCCCAGCGGAGCGGCGCTTGAGACGGCGGTGCCCAGCGGAGCGGTGCTTGACAGGAAGGGCCCAGCGGAGCATGCTTGACAGAAAGGGCCCAGCGGAGCGGTGCTTGAGACGGCGGTGCCCAGCGGAGCGGTGCTTGACAGGAAGGGCCCAGCGGAGCGGTGCTTGAGACGGCGGTGCCCAGCGGAGCGGTGCTTTAGACGGCGGTGCCCAGCGGAGCGGTGCTTGACAGGAAGGGCCCAGCGTAGCGGTGCTTGAGACGGCGGGGCCCAGCGGAGCGGTGCTTGACAGGAAGGGCCCAGCGGAGCGGTGCTTGAGACGGCGGGGCCCAGCGGAGCGGTGCTTGACAGGAAGGGCCCAGCGGAGCGGTGCTTGAGACGGCGGTGCCCAGCGGAGCGGTGCTTGACAGGAAGGGCCCAGCGGAGCGGTGCTTGAGACGGCGGGGCCCAGCGGAGCGGTGCTTGAGACGGCGGTGCCCAGCGGAGCGGTGCTTGACAGGAAGGGCCCAGCGGAGCGGCGCTTGAGACGGCGGTGCCCAGCGGAGCGGTGCTTGACAGGAAGGGCCCAGCGGAGCGTGCTTGACAGAAAGGGCCCAGCAGAGCGGTGCTTGAGACGGCGGTGCCCAGCGGAGCGGTGCTTGACAGGAAGGGCCCAGCGGAGCGGTGCTTGAGACGGCGGTGCCCAGCGGAGCGATGCTTGACAGGAAGGGCCCAGCGGAGCGGTGCTTGAGACGGCGGGGCCCAGCGGAGCGGTGCTTGAGACGGCGGGGCCCTGTTCAGCGGTGCCTATCTTCACGGTTGGGCCCTGTTCAGCAGTGCTCTTCTGCACGGCGGGCCCTGTTCAGCGGTGCCTATCTTCACGGCGGGGCCCTGTTCAGCGGTGCTCTTCTGCACGGCGGGCCCTGTTCAGCGGTGCTCTTCTGCACGGCGGGCCCTGTTCAGCGGTGCCTATCTTCACGGCGGGGCCCTGTTCAGCGGTGCCTATCTTCACGGCGGGCCCTGTTCAGCGGTGCTCTTCTGCACGGCGGGCCCTGTTCAGTGGTGCCTATCTTCACGGCGGGGCCCTGTTCAGCGGTGCCTATCTTCACGGCGGGCCCTGTTCAGCGGTGCTCTTCTGCACGGCGGGCCCTGTTCAGCGGTGCTCTTCTGCACGGCGGGCCCTGTTCAGCGGTGCCTATCTTCACGGCGGGGCCCTGTTCAGCGGTGCCTATCTGCACGGCGGGCCCTGTTCAGCGGTGCCTATCTTCACGGCGGGGCCCTGTTCAGCAGTGCCTATCTTCACGGCGGGCCCTGTTCAGCGGTGCTCTTCTGCACGGCGGGCCCTGTTCAGCGGTGCCTATCTTCACGGCGGGGCCCTGTTCAGCGGTGCCTATCTTCACGGCGGGCCCTGTTCAGCGGTGCTCTTCTGCACGGCGGGCCCTGTTCAGCAGTGCCTATCTTCACGGCGGGGCCCTGTTCAGCGGTGCCTATCTTCACGGTGGGCCCTGTTCAGCGGTGCTCTTCTGCACGGCGGGCCCTGTTCAGCGGTGCTCTTCTGCACGGCGGGCCCTGTTCAGCGGTGCCTATCTTCACGGCGGGGCCCTGTTCAGCGGTGCCTATCTTCACGGCGGGCCCTGTTCAGCGGTGCTCTTCTGCACGGCGGGCCCCGTTCAGCGGTGCCTATCTTCACGGTGGGGCCCTGTTCAGCGGTGCTCTTCTGCACGGCGGGCCCTGTTCAGCGGTGACTATCTTCACGGCGGGGCCCTGTTCAGCGGTGGTCTTCTGCACGGCGGGCCCTGTTCAGCGGTGCACATCCAGTAGGTCAAGGGAGCCAGACCTGGGCTGGACTCCCTGCTCAGTCGCCCTCCGACCGTGATGTTTCTGGACCCTTCGGTGACGGAGTCCTGGGCCCTTTGGTGTCCTCCTTTACAGCTGGGATGTGGCATGTGGGGCCCACCTGGTCCGCGCTCCTGCTGGCTGACTTCTCCGCCCTGCTGCCCTTACGCTCCTTAGATGGGGCTCTCGGGCCCTTGCCTCCCCTAGATGTTGTGGCTGGTGAAGTGGGCGAACTTTGCTCCTTGGGGGCAGCCGTGTCAGTCCTCGCACGGCGGCCCTTGTGTTTCCTGGTCCTCTTGCCGGGGGGGGGCTGGATGTGTCCTTGCTGCTGATTGAGGTGTCACTGCTGGCAAAGGGTGGACTCCAGAACCCATGCACAACAGTGACACTCGAAGCTGGGCTGGTGGTGGCTGTGGTGCTCTTGGGACTCTTTGCAGATGGAGGGGGTAGGTCATCGGAGGGAAAGAGGTTAAGATTAGCCAGGAAAAGTTTTTTAGGGCCAAGGTAAAGGGTAGGAGAAGTGGTGATGGGAGTAAAGGAAGAGGATGTGGTTGTAGGAGAGTCAGGTGTGCTGTCATTGGGTGAAGGTGCTGGTGCTGTAGGCTGTCATGAGGTGGATGTCTGTTGGGTGGGTGGCTGCCTGCGTTTGTGTGTCTTGGAAGAGGGGGTGACAGACACAGTGGGAGAGGACACAGGGGACGTGTAAATGGCAGTGGGGGTGGTGACTGCACGCGTGCGGACTGTACAGGAGGGTGTGGTGGTGATGGGAGCACTGGCTGATGTTGGTGTGCATGCAGGTGTGAGTGTAGGCATCACAGGGAGGGAGGAGGGAGACGAGGAGGAGGGGGACACAGGGGTGGTAGTGACTGTTGGAATGTCTGCATCTGGGTGTTGTTTGGGTGAGTGTTTGTGGGATCTGTGGTGCTTGTGTCTGGATGAGCTGCCCTTGGGTGTTGAGGTGTGTGCAGGCTGGTCAGATGGTGTGGATGGGATAGGCTGAGGAACAGGAGACAGAGACAGGGTGGAGGCAGTCAGAAGAGGGAGGCTGGAAACAGGGACAATGGCTGCCGTCAGTGCTGAGGCCAGAGCAGTGAATGATCGTTGATGGGCAGCCTGACCCGAATTAATGCCCTCCAGGTAGGCATTGCTCCGATGCACCTCCCTTTCTACCCCCTGGATGGCATTCAAAAGGGTAGTCTGCCCAACAATGAGCGTCCTCACAAGGTCAATGAGCTCCGCACTGAGGGCAGCAGGGGTGACAGGGGCAGGGGCTGAGGTGCGTGGGGCGAAGGAGACGCCCGCCTTCCTGGGCGAGCGGGCACGGAGCGTAGGCTGAGGGGCTGCAGGGAGGGCGGGGCTGGTGCGCTGGGTGGCGGCTGTACCTGTAGAGGCAGGGGGCCCGGATGTTGCCGCCACCGCTAGGGAGCACCCATCCGAGGACGTGTCTGTGTCGCTGCTCTCACCACCGGTCCCCGTTGTGGTGCTCCCCTCGCCCTCCGGATCACTGGTGCCCTCGGTGTCTGTTCCTGGGCCCACCGGGGCCTTGTGACTTGCAGCTCCCTCGTGCTCCGATGCCAAATCTCCTCCGCCTGATGATGCTAATGCACATATGCACAAGAAGATGAAGAAGAAGGGTGGGGGGAGAAAAAAGAAGACCAGGTTGAGTGCATGCAATGTCAACACCGTTGGCGGAGAGGACAGACACAGGAGCCTCATGCACTAAGCCGCGCATTCGGGGTACACTACTCAGTACTTCTGACTAGGACAACAGGTCAAGAGACGACAAACGCGCACATGTGTGAGGCTGGAACATCAATAGCTGTACTTGTCACCCTACAGAGGTGGGGGCCGGGAGCACAGGGCCATGCCTAAGGGAGAGGACTACACTACAGAAAGCGCCCTGGCATAATGTCACCCACAACCCTCCTCCCCCACCCAGACGCCTCCACTGCGCAGAAAGATAGCAGAATGTGCTGCTGTGATGCTCTCAAGCGCCCATCCAAATCAGGGTAGGCCATCGCCAGGATCCGGGACATCAGGGGGGTCAGGGTACGACTGGCACCCCTCCTAGGTTGGGAGGCCATCCCCAGGAGTGACTCGGTTCCGCGGCGGATGTCCTCCCACCTCTTGCGGCAGTGGGTGCCCTGTCTGACGTGGACCCCCAGGGCCCGGACTTCCTTGGCGATGGCACGCCAAATCTCGACTTTCTGATGGGCGCTGACCTATGTGACATGTACAGGGTGGGAAGGAAACATTCATCAACTTACTGCATGTTAGATGTGATAGGCCCCCCCTCCCCAATCTTGCCATATGGCACATGCTCTCATCTGTCGTGCGTTGCACTCCTCATTCGCCCCCCACCCCACCAACTTACATCCACCCCACTCCACACAGGCATCGCCCATTCCATGTGCACCCGGTGTACTCACCTGTTGGTCTGGAGGACCGTAGAGTAACGCATACTGGGGGAGGACCCCATCCACGAGCTTCTCCAACTCTTCAGACATGAAGGCAGGGGCCCTTTCCCCAGTCGCAGCAGCCATTGTCTCTTCCAGACCGAGGTCACAGCAGCACTTGCAGTATAGGTCCTCTCCTGTGGATGATCAGGTCTCGAGTGATTAAGCAGATAGAAAATGGCGGTCACGCCCGCGGCGGTGCCTACCGCTACCACCGGCGCACATCGTCATTGGCTCTGAAACCCATAGGCTTCAATGTTATCCAATGCGGCTCCGTATAGCGGTCTTCGACCGCCTACCGCCACAGTGTGCTCCGCCAGCGCATTGACCTCACATCCCATTGTCCCACTTCACAGGTCAGGCAGCCGCCATTTCAAGGGCCCACATGGCATAATTTCTACTGCGACACACAGGCCTAGGCCTTGCATTGCCACACATACACGCCTTTCAATACATAGATAACCGTGTGCTATGCAAGCTGTGGTGAACGTACCAGTGATTAGCTTGACTCTGTGCTCCATGTTGTCATTCCTAGGCACCGTCCGCTGGGACTTGCGAGGAGAAGGATGAATCCTCGCGTGTACCGACCGCTGGTGGACCTGTCGACAATGGAAGAACGCCACATCATACTACAATACCGACTTGACCGTGCCACTATCCATGAACTGTGTGCCCAGCTGGAGCCAGCCCTGATGTCCCCCATCCGCCAACCCACAGGAATTCCCCCTCTGGTGCAGGTGCTGTCAGTCCTCCATTTTCTTGCAAGTGGCTCATTCCAGACAACAGTGGCCATGTCATCTGGAATGTCTCAGCCAATGTTTTCAAAAGTTTTGTCTAGAGTGTTGTCTGCCCTGACGAAACACATGCGGAGTTACATTATATTCCCTGAGGAGGTTGATTTGGCCACTGTGAAGGGTGATTTTATGCCCTTGGACATATTCCCAACATAATTGGTGCCATTGATGGGACCCATGTAGCCTTAGTCCCCCCAAAAGACGATGAGCAGGTGTACAGAAACAGGAAAAGTTACCATTCTATGAACGTCCAGGTGGTCTGTTTGGCTGACCAGTACATCTCCCATGTGAATGCCATGTTCCCTGGTTCAGTGCATGACGCGTATGTGATGCGTAATAGCTTTATCCCTTATGTGATGGAACAGCTACAGAGACAACGTGTGTGGCTAATAGGTGACTCTGGTTACCCCAACCTGCCTTGGCTATTGACCCCAGTGAGGAATCCCCGGACCAGGGCTGAGGAGCGGTACAATGAGGCCCATGGGCAAACTAGGAGGATCATAGAAAGGACCTTTGGCCTCCTGAAGGCCAGGTTTAGGTGCCTGCATATGACAGGGGGATCCCTGATGTACTCACCAAAGAAGGTGTGCCAGATCATCGTGGCCTGCTGTATGCTTCACAATCTGGCATTGCGACGTCAGGTGCCTTTCCTGCAGGAGGATGGTCCAGATGGTGGTGTTGAAGCAGATGTGGAGCCTGCGGAGAGTGAAGAGGAGGAAGACTCAGAGGACGACACAGACAACAGGGACAGAGTTATCCAACAGTATTTTCAGTAGCACACAGGTAAGAATCACCCACGCCATTTTACTTTTCCTGAAAGACTCCTGCTTCTCAACTTTGTCTATGACCCCCCAGTTCTTTAAAACTGATGTTTGATTTTCCCTTCCCTTTTCAGTGCTGTATGACCCACTGCGTGACTTCTGCTTGGTTAGCCCATGGACTAATGCTTATTGATCTCGGTATGTGTTCAGCACAAAGTTAACAGAACATAATTGATCGGTAATGTGTTATACATTTGTAAATAATACAGCCTGACTCCTGATTGATTTCAGTGCATTGAGTGATTTATTTTTTGTGCTAGATAATGGTACATGATATTAACACGGTGATGGGTGGGGGTGGAGTAATGTCCATGGCAGAGTCCAGTTCTCAGTCTCACAGGTGCATTGTCCATATGCCTGTGGAAGGATGGAGCAGGGGCAGTTCAAGGTTGGACAGGGTGGCAATGTGGGACAGTGGGATGACTTCAGGGGGTATCTCATGCTGGCGGGGGTCTTGACATCCTACTCTGTCTATTTTTTTGATCTCAGGCTCCTCTTGCAGGGTGGTTGTTCTTCAGCAGGAGGTGGGGTTCTGGTGGCCTGTTGTTGTGGTGGGGCCTCCTGTCCACTAGCGCCGGCGGAGGTGGTAGGCTGTTCCTGGTCCGGGCTAGTGACAGGGGCCCTGTGTGGTGCCACATGGTCCCGCAACGTGTCTTCTATCCGGTTGAGGGCCTGGACTATGCTCCCCATAGCGCTAGAGATGTTGGTGAGTTGATTGGTGAACCCCATGTAGCGTTCCTCCTGCTGTGCCTGGATCTCCTGGAACCTGGCCAGTACCGTCGCCATCGTCTCTTGGGAGTGGTGGTAGGCTGCCATGATGGTGGTGAGGGCCTCTTGGAGAGTGGGTTCCCTGGGCCTCTCCTCCCCCCCCTGTCGCACAGCAGCCCTCCGAGTTGCCCTGTTTCCCACCGGCCTCTGTCCCCTGGACGGTGTGCCCACTACCACTGCCCCCAGGTCCCTGTTGTTGTTGGGGTGGTGGGTTAGCCTGGGTGCCCTGTAGTGGCAGACACACCGCTGATTGACCTGTCCTAGAGACAGAGGCATGGGCCCGCTGGGTGGGAGCTGTGCTGTTGTTCCCAGAGGGGGTTGGGTCTGCTGTGGCCTGTGTGTGGGGAACCGACTGTCCAGAGGTCCCCGATGGTCCGGGCTGGTCATCAGGTTCCAGGTCGACAGAGCTGCTGTCATCACTGGGGGCCTCTTCCGGGGGGTGATGGACATTTCTGGACCCTCCTGGCCGGTGTGTTGGCGTTCGGGTCCTGCATGGGGTAAGAGAGTATGGTTATTGTTTCTGTGTGTGCTATTGCGTGCGATTTATGGGTGCCCTTGTCCCCCAGTGCTGTCATTCCCTTGGGGGAGGTGTTGTGGGGGTGTTTGGGAGGGGGGGGTATGTGCAGTGGTCATGCTTAGGTGATGGGTGTCCATAGTTTGTGGTGGCATGCAGGGGTTGGTGTTGGGTGGGTTGTGCTGGAGAGACATTCTCAGGGAGGATGTGTGATGAGGGGTTGGGGGTGAGGGTGGTGGTGGGGGTTAGCATGCTGGGGGGGGTGAAGTAGTTGAGATTGTACTTACCAGAGTCCATTCCTCCGTGTACTCCAGCGAGGCCATCAGGATGCAGGATGTTTAGTACCTCTTGCTCCCATGCTGTGAATTCGGGTGGAGTGGGTGGGGGTCCCCCGCCAGTCTTCTGCACTGCGATGTTGTGTCGCGCGACCATCGAGCGCACCTTTCCCCGTAAGTCGTTCCAGCGTTTGTGGATGTCGTCTTGATTTCTGGGATGCTGTCCCACCGCGTTTACCCTGTCCACGATCCGCTGCCATAGCTCCGCCTTCCTGGCTATAGTGGTGTGCTGCACCTGTGAGCCGAAGAGCTGGGGTTCAACTCTTATGATTTCCTCCACCATGACCCGGAGTTCTTGGTCCGAAAAGCATGGGTGCCTTTGGGGTGCCATGGGGTGGTGTGGATGAGGTGTGGGGTGGTGTATATGGTGATGAGTGTGTTGGTGTGTGGTGCTTTGTGCTTCTATGTGGTGTGTGTGATGGTGTAGTGTGCCTCTGTGTGATGTAGCTCTCTATTCTGTGATGTGTCTCTCTCTCCTTCGTCTCTGATCTTCGGTCGTAGGGGTTTGTGGGTGATGTGGGTGTGTGTTTTATAGTTGCTTGGATGTGTGGGAGTGTTGTTTGTATGTGTGTCAGGTGTGTTTATTTCAAATTGTCCAATGTGGCTGTGTTTTGGAGCTGTGTGTGTATTTTGACCGCGGCGGTGTGTACCGCCAATGGAATACCGCGGTTGAAAGACCGCCGCGTGGATTCGTGGGTCAGAATGGCATGGGCATGTTTGTGTTGGCGTGCGGTGGAGGTTTGGTCATCTCCAGTTTTCCGCGGCCCGCTGATGAGGCGGCCTTCCTTGGATGTCGGGTTTTTGGCGGATTCACAGTTGGTGGTCAGAATGACCGTGGCGGTTTACCGCGGCCGCGGCGGTAGTATGGCGGAGTTCTGACCGGCGGTATAGGCCTTTTACCGCCGAGGTCAGAATGACCCCCTAAATGGACTAATTAATCTTGATGAATCCAGGGGTTTCTTGTGAAATTAAGAATACACATTCTAAAGAGAATTCATTGAAAATAATGCAGGATTCGATCAGATGAAAAAGAAGGAATCTCAAAAATTCTGGAAAATATAATTAACATTTAGCTTACCTTAATAACCTTACGTATTCATACACATGAGCATTTTTCAATGATTTCTATGAGTCATACATGACAGGCCAAAGACAAGTCTATGGGTTGCAGGTATCAGCCAATGTACTCATTGTTCTCTAATATCCACTGTATGACGCGTTGTCTGGGTGCCAATGAGAATGCAATAACATAGTAGTATGTGAGTGTTACCTAGTTCCAAGTTGTGACATTCGAACTTTTGTTACCATCCTCCTAAAACAAATCTACCAAGAGAAATTTGTGTGTGTGTGTGGGGGGGTGTAAAGTAGTTACACTACTTATAATCCAGATTGGAGTGCAACCTGCAGAGTTTGCACTTAAACCAGGATTTATATTGCACTTATAATGGAGGCCAGAAAGTCCACAAACGTTTTGAGATTTAACTGGTCAGAATCAAAAACCGATTTTTATCCTTGCCTCTGTCCATTCCAGCATGTAGGACCGGTTCTAAACAAGTGTATTTTTGGTTTGCAATATTTGTAATCGGTCAAAGAACTGTTTTCGTTTAAATTTCTTTGCATAGTGTACCACTTCTTTATAGGGAGAACACCCTTTATATATTAGTTAAATAAACATAAAAATTGTGCATCTCCAATAATGGTGAAATGCTAAATGCTGCTCTAAAAATTGTTATACTTGTATAGTTTTAATAGCACAGAGTTAGGTTTGATACACAGATTCCAGTTGAATTTGCGTATTACTAGATAGTAGATGCATTACACTAACATGGGTCATTATTGAAAGAACATATTTAAAAAGTTATGGACTGGTTAGACTACTGTTCCCCTTGTGGATTTCCTACTCCAAACGTGTTCAAATAAAGTTTGAAGTACTACACAAATAATTTTGTTGAATATATTATTATCCAAAGAATGTCAAATCTATGTAGTGTTTATGTATTCTTAGTGATCAATAATGTTTACTCGTGTTATTCCTCCAGTTTATTATCACAAAATATATTCAAAGCTACCTCTCAGAGGTCGTCCCTCCTTATAACAGACTCCTAAAGTAGCCAACATGTTTCACTACATTTTTTTGTATTTTTTGACACTACAAGTGACCCAAGATATACACTCTAACATTGAGATTTATTTTTACAAACATGAATTATGAATAACTATTCTAAACATGAGAACACTATACCTCTTGAAGGATTTTTCACACCAATATATCATAGAATGATTTGTTAATCCTTATCACAACCTGTCTCCAATATCTAGGCTCTGACATGTCACATCTCACTTGTCCTATATTTCTTGTTATTGCATAAATTGTCATTGCCCTTCTTTCCTTTTCATTTTTAACAATCTTATTACCCATAACTGGTCATATTTCGTAATACAGGTGACTTATAAAATTAACCGAACTATCAGTTCCCAGTCTTAGACTTTAAGCTCTGGTCTAAACTTCAGAATTTCAGATAGTCAATGAAATGTGCCACATTGAAAACGTGTTTCTCTAAACTAAATGTAACAAAGCACTTCTAAACAGTCAAGATGATTTAGATCATATACCAATTGTAATGTCAATAATCCCAAGATGAATCAAATTACTTTATGTACGAAATACAGAATAACTGTTATGTTTAGTTTAAGACAGACTTCCCTTGACTATAGGCCAACGTCGTATAATGGAACTTGTAATGCGGCGAGCGGGATATGCGTCACATTTGGGACAGAGTATCCCCTAGGCTGAGATCGTAATCAGGCCCATAGTATGAACTGACATCATAAAGATAAAAATAGCATCCATCAAAATTCTTGATATATGGGAGCAGAGATAATCCATAAAATGTCGAAATATGGCTATATCCTCTTACATCCAGCTTACTTTATTTATTACAACTTGAAACGTAATGTCTGGCAATAAAGAAACAAACAAAGCCCAAGCCAACAGGCCACACTTTTTTAAAACAAGCATTGCTAAAGCCAAAAGGTTTATCTTGTACATGTAAACGTAAGCCACACACTAGGTCAGATACAACTGATTGCTGAGTATTGGCAAAGCCACTAAGCATGGATTGCATGTTCAGTTACGAAGCAGAACATATGCACACTTAGGCATGCCTGCGTGGCATGTGTTAGCACATTAAAGACAGAACTGCTGTTTTTTAAAATGCTTGTTTTGCTTCTGTTGAATAGAATTAGCAGGACAGGTATGTATTACTAACCATCAGAGGCCAGTTTATCAGCCTCACAATAAAGAAAGTTTGATTTAAAACAGGTACGTTTTCAAAATTGTCTTGAAGGTTACATGGACCTGCTTGAAGCCGACACACAAATTACCAACTTAATTTACCAGAATTGTAAATGTGTAACGAGTAGAACAAAAGGATCTCTGTAACAAGAGCATTACCACACTGAGCTATCTTCACTAAAATACAAATCTGTGACCTAAGAAATAAACGCTATATTCTACAGGAGACGTATGAACCAGATGTGATGATGATGATTCAAACAACTTGTGACAAATTACTGCAAAAAAGCCCTCTTCAATAAAGATTTAACAATAGGGCTTTAAGTGGGCCGTGTCGTGCCCGGGCTCAGCACCGGCAGTTCTAACAAGCATTTGCAATGCAACGGGTCTTGCATTTGCTCGAGTTAGAGCTATTAGCGTTGTTAACTCCTAACCACACTTTTCTTGCCAGGCAATTTGAATGAAAAAAAAAACTGAGGACGATCGCGCTATGTAAAACGCAGCACAATCGTGCTGAAACTGAAGACAAAAAAACAAGCACAGTTGCGCTATGTAAAACCCAGCGCAATCACACTGCGTGAAAAAAAAAAGATAAAGTAGTGCCGAAACCAGGCTGAAAACATGGAGCCTCGTAAGTTTTCAGTACTTGCCCGGTGTGCTTGAGGAGGGCTAAATACCAGAAAAAGCATGACATGTACATGCCTGTCACTAATGAAAGCAAGCGGATTTTAAAAGGCAAGCCCACGAACCAATGAAAGTGACAGGAGTAACATAGGCGTGGTTACAACCCCAAAGAGAGATTACAACAGGGACGGAGCGCTTGTGTGCTCAACCTTAAATAGCAGGTGCTGGGACGGGTCCCTCTCGGGCTCTCTATTATTGCTCTCACCCTCAGAGTGAAAAAACAAATCTTAACTCGGCAGCAGTACCAACCTTCATTGCTGTTGATGTATCTTCAAAGACCATCGCAGTTCTTTCATAGTCACATCATTTCCGAACAAGAGCATTTTAACTATTTTATACAATTATACCATTGTTGTTTCTTATTTATCTTATTCGACTAACAACCACTGACAAAGTTAATAGTCCTGGCTTGCAGTAGGTGTAATGTTACTTTTATTATATTTCTGAATGCAAAGAGGGAAAGAAGCAGCAAAATACCATTCGTGGGGCACACTATGCTAACCAGAGATGTCTAACTTAGGTGTTTTAAGCCACGCCCTTAATTATATCAGCCACGCCCCTTTGAAAGACCCCCGTTTTTTCACCCCACTTAAAGCCCTGTTTAACCATCAGTTATCTTGCCAATTTTATACCGTGAAACTTGCTGTAAACAGATCTCTAATGTAGGTGGCTTAATCACCAACGATCTCTTAAATTA
Source organism: Pleurodeles waltl (assembly GCF_031143425.1). Classification (NCBI taxonomy): domain Eukaryota; kingdom Metazoa; phylum Chordata; class Amphibia; order Caudata; family Salamandridae; genus Pleurodeles; species Pleurodeles waltl. The sequence goes on from NC_090440.1 coordinate 764,110,072, forward strand.
CAGTTTGTTTGTGATCAACAGTTTAACTATCACATTTTTCCCAACTATACATTTCTTTGGGGGGGGATAGGGTTTGTAAAATAATAATGCAAGAGCTGACTGCCATTGACTCTACTCTTGCCTCTCATGATTCCGGCTCATTTTTCAGAAACCAAGCGTACAGTTTATGGGTTCCAGAGTTACTTTTATCATTTTTCTAAACATGTATTTTTCCGTTGGTACTCGGTACATAGCTTTGGCAGCTCTAGGAAACTGTTCATGTATAGTGCAGTAGAGATTGCAGATAGCTCCCAGCGATCTCTCACTTCAGCCACAGGCACTTTTTTCACATCTGCCCATTTGTCATCAGAGAGCAACTCCGAGTGCTTTATTTGGATCTGTGGTTTCCATTGCTCAGTACCGGCATTTTATTATCAACACTCCACTTATGGCAGCCTGCCACAAGGTGGTGCTGTTTTCATAATTTTGTGAAGAGCACAACAACAGTTTAATATTTTAAAATATGTTAAAATGACTAATACCAGCCACTCAAAGCTATAAGAATAGCTTGGGCCGCAGGTAGTAGTCATTTTTAATGTATACTACAAGTTTGAATTGTCACAAGTGTACTGTGATGGTTAGTTGTGTTAGCACTGCCATTGACAGTGTTGGTAGAGGTTATTTGTGGTATCTCGTGCACTGCAAACTCTCCTAAGTGTGGTGTCTGCCAATGATAAACATCTCTTCAAAGCATGGCTGCAGAGTCTAGTTCTCCACTGTCCAATCTTTGCAAACTGCAGAAAAAAAGAAGAAAGATATTTAGAAAAAAATAGACTTTTGGTTCCTGGGGCAATAGTCCGCTAACATGGGACTGAGAGCAAACATTTAAAGGACACACCATTTGATATTACTTTTATGTATACGTTCATGTGTTTTTAAAAAGCTAAATTGGAAAGTACCTGCTTGGCAGATAACTTTTCTTTCTTCTCATAATACAAATCCAAATATAGGAATTTAAATATTTGATAGCCCCAGTACAATCACACACCTTAGCCCCTTAAAATAACATCTTAGGGTTGCAGCGAAGCTATTTAAATATTCATTAGCAAAACCAATAGGTGCCAGTTTTTAAAGGCAGAGCTATTGCCTTTTTTGATTGCTAATTTGATTGCCAGTTGAACGCATGTGTCATGTTTCATGCGTTGTCCATTCCTTGACGGACAATGATGCACATGCATGAATCATAATGCGAGCCTGCACATACCTCATGACATGAGTCCTGGCTCATTCATGTGCAAGTGCCATGATGCATGGCAGCCATTTTGTTATTTTTAATTTGTAATTCGGACATGGCATATAGCCATGTTAGAACAGTAGGTAAAAAATGAAAACTGAGGGTTGAAGTTCAAAAAATGGAAGTGGGTAGGACTTTGCAGCTACTGGGCCTTTGGCGGGGAGTAGGACCGGAAGCATTAGAGCACTGCAGAGCTGGAGGAGAGCAAAAAATAGAGTGGGCGGGGGTAGGCAAGTAACAAAGTAACAACCACAGAGAAAGCAAGGAAGCACATGCACTTCCATGAAATGTTAAATAGTAAAGGAGAAAAGCAGTTCCACGAAGTTAGCAGTGGAAGTTAGGAAACAACTCATCTATTCAGAACAATGTGATACCTAAATGCTCTTGGGCAGAATAAATACGAGAATAGAGAGGAAAACCATTCCTGAGCAGGTAACTGAGATAATTACAACAAAGTTATCCGATCAAGTGTAGGGAGCTGACCCGAACTCCATTCTATGGGGCCCCATATGGCGCTGGGGCATCATTTTCTGTGATGCACCAGTGGCTTATTGTGCAGACCCATATCTACAAGGCCACGCAAAGCCACTTACCACTCCAAGCATAGTATTACACCTTTGGACTGGTAAAATACCATCCATGCCAACCTGGAACGAGTGAAAGCAACCTCTGACACGTTTCACAATCATTATAGTTCTTCTGAGAGGTTTAACTTTGTCCAGACACAAGGAAGCATCCAGTACAAGTCAAAACAAAACCCTATTAGGGTTAGAGTGACGCATAAATTATGCAAAAAAGCAGAGAGGACTAAGGAGTACTCTGCAATAACCAGTGACACTCAAGACTTGCTCACCTCAAATGTCTGTTTTTCTAGCAAAGTTTTTAAGCATAGGATTAGCACAGTGCCCTCCACGCTAAATTAGAAAGCTAGAAAGGGTATATTTACAAGCCCTTTGCACCTCCTTGTGCCACATTAGTGTCATTTATTTTTACGCTAGTGTGGTGTTAAGGAGGCCTATTCGTCGCACCATATTTGCAGTGCTGCAATGCAAACATTGCGCCACTTTGTTACCCTTTGTGCTACATTCCGCCTGCACCAGGCATAATATATGCAAGGTGACATTCCCCCGGTAGGAGGCCCAGAAAAATGCCCCAGTGAAATTCACAAGCTTTCACTGTGCCATTTATCATCTATGATGCGTCACTTTCTTGTAAATATGCCCCAAAGTCTTTCAAAATCTTTAATCATAGGAGTGACACAATGCCATCCTCGCCGAGCTGTAAAATGACAAAAGCTTTTTGCCACTCCAGCACAGTATTACATCTTTGGACTGGTAAAACACCATCCAAGCCAACATGGAATGATTAAAACAACACATGAAATGTGTTTCCCTATCATTATCATTCCTCAGAGAGGTTTAGTTTTGTCCAGACACAAGAGAGCACACAGTACAAGTCAAAACAAAACCCTTTAAGGGTTCCCAAGTTTAGGTGGCGAGCAGCTTCAGTAAGGAGCACCCTGCATCACCAGCAACACTCTGGATTTGCTCACCTTAAATGTCTGAGTTCTCTTTTCTTTTCTGCATAATTTCTGCATCACTCTAAACCTGAAAGGGTTGTTATTTGCATATTATAATACTGTAGCCCAGTGAAGGTGGTGGTCCTCAGGGCTTTAATAAGCCCAAGGAGGGTGGAAGTGGGAAAGAGAGAGGGAGGGAGTGAGAGGGAGAGAGGAGAGAGAAGGGGAGGTCAGGGCAGCACCCCCTCCTATATCCTGGGAATGCCCCTGGGACCTTGCCCACACAGGTGTAAAATGAAAAGCAAGTGCAGGAGACTGTGCTTGCTTTTTTTCCCTACTGTGCAATTTTTGAATATTCATAAACTTTACTCTTAATTTAACAAAATTGCTTTTTAGCCATGACGAGGTTCCAGGGGGTCCCCCGGACCAAGGCTAGCGGCTCAGGGTATTATGTTGGTTTCCCACCTGTGTCAACAAACAGACTTATTTACAAGGGTATAGGTAGAGAAAGAAGTATTGGGTGGGGGGAAAGGAGAGTAAGAGAGTACAATGTATGAACAAATTCAGAAGTGTTCAGCTTCGAGAATAAAAGGAAGGGAAGGTGGGAAGCAGGAAAAGGAGTAAAAGAGATATGAGAAACTTTCCTTGTTTTAAACAAAAACACGAAATTGAAAGAGTTTAAACATAAAATGTCAGGAATAACACCGTTTTATGCACACTGAGTGAAAGCTGTAGAGAGCAAAGTCTGGAATATAAGAAGAAGTGGACACGGCGGCAAAAATGCACTAATGAGGAAGAGAAAAAGAGAAGTAAAGAAAACATTGAAAATAATCAGACCTCGAAGGGAGAGCAGGATTGAGAGACAAGATGGTGAGGACATGTTCACTGGTGTAACATAGGCCTCTGCAGGCCCTGTGGTGTGGGGGCCCGAGCTCCAGGGGGCCCCCTCAGCACACTACTGTCGTAGTTTGGACTCTTGCTTTAGGCAAGACTGCTGGTTAAAGGATGACAGTACTTTTGCTTGTAGGCGACTGTGCCTATCCTACAACAAGTCGCAACTGTTTTCCAAACCTTACCGGCTCACTAGCAGCACCTCACCAGAAACACAAAAGTAAAAGGTGATTTGTGGCAGCCTTTATGCATAGACTCAAGAATAAGACATCTCAGGGAGTGTCGTGGTTAAATAGATATTACCCCTTTCTCACAGATATATCATTTCTCATACAAACACAGGCAATGACAAAGATGCAGTAGAGTTTCAATAGTTTTTATTTAACATAACTGCAATTTGCGATAAATTGCATGGGCTGCAATGATCAGGATAATGAATAATGCAAGAAACAGAATTGTGAAGACGAGAGTCATTATTAAAAAGATGCCCACCATCTTGCAATGCATAGAAAAGACATACGCGATGTAATATACCCTAATACCCTAATGTGAGAGGCCTAACCTCCTACCTAAAGGGGAGCTGGGTTTCCTAAACCTAATCTGCCAATGCCATGTCCATGAGAGGAGCCCCCAACCCTTGTTACCTTGGAATGAGGTCTCTATCTCAGACTCCGAAGGGACACGAAGACTGGGTCAGCGTCAAGACGACTGCAGCATCGGTATCAGCGATGGTGGCGATGCCCTCTGGTCGTAATCCCTCTGATTATCTGTCTAAAGTGCGATGTATTTATACAGATCTACCAGGACCCCTGACGTAGGTGTGTTCCCAAACAATAGATAACAGACATGCTTGGGACGGCAATTAATATAACCAATCCCTAGAAAGAATAGAGGGAAAATCCCAAAGTGTGAACACCTACTGATTGTTTGTCTTTGTTGCTTGATCTTGCCGCCTTAGCGCGGTGGCACTGATAATGCAAAGTATAACAAGTGGCCTAACTATAAACAAGGCAGCCATTTTAGAAGAATTAAATAATTAAAAGGGCTAAGACAGAGCAAGCTAAGTAGGTTTAAAGTCACTAGGTGACGGGGGCACAAGTCTGCAAGCCAGAGGATAAGCTAACTCCTGTTATCCCATTAAAACAAACTAGGATTCACTACACAACTGTGGCCTGAAAGCTCCAGACTGAGTCTGGAGGGGATGCCTCAATGTACCTTGCAGGGGGGCCCCCTCAAGTTTCATTACGCCACTGGGCAGGTCTTGGGCAGGAGGCACACTGACACTGTATGAGGAATCATGGAGAAACCTGGCACTGAACGGTCCTGGGGGAAGCTAGTCGCACACTAGTCTTCCCCCAGGAAGATTTGTGAGTGGAGTGATTGAGGACAGTATTGGTTGGGTCATGGGGGAGAGGAAAGGGTTGTAAGGAGCCAGGAGAGGAACTGACGTCCTCTCCCGACTCCGAGTAAAGGTGGAAGGAGTGTTGCTTTGGGTCTCCGGGCTGGGGCAGTGAGGTGAGAGGATCTTTCCCCGGCGAGCACATGCCCGTGAGGAAAGAAGCAGACGCAGTGCATGTGGCACTGCGCACTTTGGGTGAGGCCGGGCGCGCCAACCTTCTGAGGCTGGGTGTGCTAGAAGAGGCCGGGGCGGCAAAGTGTGCTCAACCCAGGCTGCGTCAAACTTTGTGGCGGCTGTGGTCATGGCGTGCAGCTTGGCAAAAACTAGAAGTAAGGCCAAGGGTGGGGGATGGAATGGTAGGAGCACTTCTCCTGGGGAAGAACCCCAAAAATAAATGGGAGTCGTAAGAGCCTCCCTGCTGCAGCAGCCCAGAAGACACAGAGGGAGAGCTCAGGGGATACAGTGGTTGCCAGTGGGGGGGGGGGCCCAGTACTCAGGTAATGTGGGAGGAGACTGCCTGGGCAAAGATGACCAAGGAGTCACAGGGGCCCCCGATAATGGAGGCTCCTTTGGACCTGAGTGTCCAAGACAGGGGGAGCAGCAGGCTAGGATCTGGGGCTCAAGATCCAATATGGCAGGTAAGAGGAAACAGTATGTTGACCTTGGAGGCAGCCGTAGGCCGGTGGGGGATGCAAGCCTCCACTAGAGGGGCTAAAGGGGAGACAGTGGAGTGGAAGGAGCAAGTGTGACAAGTGGGGGAGGGCAAGATGCAGGGGTGGTGTTGGGGCTGTGGGTCAGGTGGGGCAGTTTGGCTTGGGGAGTGGCCAGTTTAGCAGACAGCAGGTGGTGGACCTAGAGGCTGGGTTCAGAGAGCAGCTCAGGCAGTGGAGGAAACGGAGGCACTATGGGAGAGAATGTGTAGAGCAAGGGACCCAGGGGTGAAAGAGGTAGGACAAGTTAAAAAGGCAAAGGGGGCGCCAACCAAGGATGGGGCCAGGTCCGGTGGGGGAAATTCAGGGCTCACGGGGGCATTGGCTGTGGGTGCCCGAGAAGATGGTGGAGGCCAGCCATGCATCAAGAGCTGGTGCGGCTCATGGGCCTGGTGGCAGCAGTGACACGGCAGGCTGGTGCGTCCAGGTGGATGGTGCCTCGAATCCAGCAGGAGAGGTTGGCAAACAGATGGTGACACCAGTGGGGAGCATGACGGCCCCGGGATGTTGGTCCAAAGAAATATGGGGGTTCTCTGAAGCCCTCCCTACATCAAGGGATTGTGCACATTATCTTCTGCATAAGGGTCATTCGCCCCCAGAGGGGGGCCATGCTTACATCTACAGACGGAGGAATTAAGGAACCTGCAATGCTGGATGTGCACAAATGTGTGGACAAGATGGAGCTGGATTGCGAAGACAGGAGTGATGATTGGTAGGATGGTGAGGTGCGCAATGACGAAGGGGAAGGCCGGAAGGTGGTTGTGGGTTCTGGGATAGTGACAAAGTCTGCACAAGTTGGTGTCTTACAGGAGTTAAGTCCGGACGCTGGAGGCACACCAGGGCAGAGGAAGCAGTCTGGCATGGGGACCAGTCGTCAATGGAAGAATGCTGCGGGCATGCCAGCAGGTAAGAAAGATTGGTGGGCAGTGTGGGAAGCACACAGAGCTGAGGTGAAGTCCTTCAAATCAATTGGAGTGGGGAATGGGGTGATCGGAAAGGAGGCAAAAGCCTCAGCAACAGACTGACAACAAGACAGTGGGGGATATCATGGGGGTCAAGACGGATTCCTTAAAGGCGGGGGAAGGGGAGAGCGAGAAAATTAAGCCGGGTACAGGAAGCGATCACCCTACATGGGTCTGACCATAAGGCTGGGGTCACACTTATCTGAAAAGAACAAGAACTGGATATGGAACCATGAGTAAGTGGACATATTTCAACTGCTTCACAGGGACATTCAGGCAAAAGAGGGGTCGAAGGAGGAGTGGGAGTTGGCCAGTAGACCTAAAGTTTCCATTACCATGGAGAAGTGGACGTTGGCTTTTTTTTTTGGTACATATGCCAGTGTCTACTGTGATAAATACCCTGACAGCACATGGATATTATTAGGAAGGCGCAAATGCACTTGGGGGGGTTTGCGTGGCTTAGTTACGATGAAGAATTCAGAGCCAAGATCAGCGTAAATCCTGATAAGGCATGGAGGGATGTGGATTCGGAGCTATGGATGTAGTGGATGTCGTCCACCTAATCTATACCCTCAACCCATACGACGAGTGGCTTACCCATTATGTATGCCCTTTCAGCTGCATCCTGCTCAACAAGGGGTGAGTAATGTAACCCGCAACATGCCCAGAAATACCTATGCAGGGGGTACATTGGGGGCGTTCTGGAACTTTAACAAAGGATTTTGCAACAGAAACCCTTGCAGTTTCAAACATTAGTGCTCCAAGTGCGAGGGCCGACATCCCATTACGCAATGCTTTACTTTGGCCAGCCTAGCAGAACAATGGAAGGCGGGCAGGGGCAGAGGACAACAGAGCCCTACTGGTCCAAAGGGCTCCTACACAATTTAAACTGGAAGCGTTACTACCTTGGCTGGCACAATATCCTGATAAAGAAGAGACACTGAGATTAGAATGGGGGTTTCAGGAGGGCTTCTGGGTGGGATACCGAGGACCTAGAGATCGTAGGTGGGCTGACAATTTGCGGTCAGCCAGCAAATTTCCTGTGGAAGTGACGGCAAAATTGTGCAAGCAAGTGCATGAAGGCAGGATTGTGGGCTCCTTTTCGAATTGGGTGCTGTCTGACTTGATCATATCTCCTTTGGGTGTAGTACCTAAGAAGCAAGAGGGGAATACAGGTTGATACATCACCTATGCTGGCCCAAGGGTACATCGGTTAATGACTTCATAGCCCTGGAGGATACTAGGGTGGTTTACGCCTCAGTTGATGATGCCATCAAATAGCTCAGGCAGTGTGGTGAAGGAGAGCAGCTGGCGAAGTGAGATATCAACCTGGCATTTTGTTTGTTGCCTATACACCAAGGAGATTTTCCTTTGTTGGGGATGCAATTCGAGGGGGCCATCTATGTAGATAGGGTACTACCCATGGCTTGTGCAAGCTATTGTGTCCTCTTTGAGGCATTTAGCTAATTTATTCAATGGGTTTTCACAAAGGGGAATGACCAAAAGGACATAAAACACTATCTGGATGATTTCCTGTTTGTGGGAAGAGTGAGTTCTAGTGATTGTGGCAGAGCCTTGTGACAGTTTGAGGACATGGCAGATGTATTCTGGGTGCCTCTGGCTGCTGAAAAGACGAAAGGGCCCAGTACGATGTTGACATTTCTGGGGATTGAATTAGACACGGTCAGCATGATTGCAAGATTGCCAAAGCAGAAGGTGCAGGAGAAGCAGGGTTTTTTGGAAGAAGTGATGTGTGAGAGGCACTTGGAGCTTCGAAAAGTGCAAAAACAGTTTCCTCAACTTTGCATACATGGTGGTTTGACATACTTTTTGCAGGCAGCTCGGCGTGATCATGTCAGGTGCCACACTGCCACATCACAGAGTACCGATGTCCATGGTGGTGAGGGCAGTCTTAGGGGTCTGGCACTCTTTTTTGGAAGAATTTAATTGCGTGCCTATGTGGTTTCAGGATGAGAGGATGGTGTGGCAAGTACAAATCTTTTCAGATGCAGTGGAGGCACATGGATTTTGCTTATTTTGGGATGGCAGACAGTGTGCAGAGCATTGGCCTCAACAGTGGTTTCAGCAAGGGTGCAGCATTGCATTCTTGGAATTCATTCCAGTACTGGATGCATTGGCCGTATGGGGCGATGAGCTACAAAACAGGATGGTGATGTTTCATGTGGACAACATGACAGTGGTGGAGCTAGTCAATACACAGAGACCTCAGGATTAGAGGGTTCTGAGGTTGCTGCAACTGTTCATGTTGTTCCACCTGCTAAAGAATATTGTCTTCAAGGCAAATCATGTTCTCAGAGCTAACAATGTTATAGCAGATGTGTTGTCTCATTCACAATGGCACAATTTTCGCAATCTGGCACAGGGAGCAGAGGAAGTCAATATGACGGTCACTAAGGAAGTCTGGGAGTGGGGGGCAAGTGAGTTCTTAGGCTGGTGGAGATGTCTATAGTGGAGTTTACCAGGAAAAGCTATCAGCATGCATGGTGAGAATTTCAGGCATTCCAGGAGGGAACAGGGAAGAGCTTGAGATGGGACCGCTTTGACAGGGAAGGAACAGTGATGCTTTTTGTTTTGGATTTGACAGAAAGGGGCTTGTCACCCACGACAATTGCAGGCAATCTGTCTGGTTTGTCTTTTTGTGGGAAGCTGCTGTGGGGTTTTGACCCAGCAGAAGATGAGATGCTGGGTAAGGTGCTAAAGAGCTGGGGTAAGGTGAGACGTGGAACAAGGAGGGAATTGAGGGAAGCCATCACGTTTGAGCTGCTGGGTTGGATTTTGGGCTGCTTAGACAGGTGCTGCTATGACAAGTTTGAGGTAGTATTATTCTGCCTGTGTATGATTTGGATGTTTTTCGGAACATTCAGGGTGTCTGAAGTATTGGCTATTGGGGAGGACAGTGGAATACAACATGATGAAGTATGGCTGGAATTGGGGTGTGTGGTGATTTGGTTGCAAAAGTTAAAAACAGATCAAGCAGGTAGAGGGAGGTGGACCTGGCTGATTGAGGGGGGTGGTGACTGCTTGTCCTGTGAGTGAGTAGCAGGCATTCCAAGCATGTCCTGGATGTTTTTATTGTCATCAGGAAGGGAATAGGGTCACAGCGTTTCAGCTCTTGATGGTACTGCGCAAGTCTTTGGTGGTTTTGGGCTGTGATCCTGCTTGTTTTGGGACTCATTCTTTTTGTATTGGCGCAGCGACATCAGAGGCACGGCTGGGATGATATGCGACTAGGATCTGCAGGATTGGGACAGGGAGGTCAAAGTGCAGGGAGCAGTATGTGTGCACATGATTGGATGAATGGGAGGGACCTGGGAGGTATACTATAGGGTGATGATGACAGCCAATCTGTTTCTTTTTTCCTAGGGTGTGTGAACTGCCCAGCGAGTCACAAGGCAGTGACATGGATAGTGTCATTTGTTCATCCACTGGGTGGCAAAATATGTTGAGCGGCAGATATATGGACGTTGTTAGAAATGGGGTTTCTGGTTGGCTAAGTATACACCTAAGCCAGGCAGAACCCACCCACTCAGGGCAAGGGGTTACACACCCAGAATAACCTCTGCTCTCCCCCTTGGCAGCTTGGCACGAGCAGTCAGGCATAACCCAGAGGCAATGTGTAAAGCGATTGCACAACACCCCCAGTACATGTGACACAGTATCCGCACCACAAAGGAAACACAACACCAAGTTAGACAAAAATAAACTGTATTGTACCCAAAATCATTAGACCAAACACAATATATCAGTGATACCCTGCTACACAAGCAGTTGTTAGAACATTACACAGTACTATTAGTCTGCTAAAGCCAGCAGTAGTCATATATAACACACCTAGGTTACTGGTTATTCTACAACATAAGCAGTAGTCAGGAAATCACCAGAACATGCACGACATAGTAAACACCCCATCGTAACTGCCCATAAAAGAGACATCAGATGAACACATGGCAAGGCATTGGACTCATAATCACGCCCAGTATGTAGATATCGAAAAATACTTTAGTCCATGGGCAGGGGCCTGGAGACCTACGTCTTGGGTGATCCTGGCAATAACCTGTGCAACAACAATAGAGGCTGGAGGGTAGGAGTCACCCTATCTCCCCTCCTGGCCACGTGATTACAGTGCTTTTGGTGCTTCTTTCATCCAACGGGGAGAGAGGGGGGCACAAGTATTCCTCTTCCTAGCCCACCGGGAGGCTGCTCTGGGTCTCCTTTATTGGGCCCAGTGCCCATGAACTTAAGAGCAGCCGCCCACCCCCTGCGGCATGGCTGCTGGTGCTCGGCTTCCTACCTAGAGAGCCACAAATCTGCAAGGAGCCTCCTGGCTCTGGGGGCCCACAGCCTCTTGCTCCCACCCAGCCGCTCGTCTTCCTATGGCAGTCAGAGGTGGGAAAACTAGCAGGGTGGCTCACCGCTCTCAGGGGAAGTGGGGTAGGCCTCCCACGGCCTTCCCCGAAGTGAAAGGGAGAGGAGCCCATCTGGAGCCCTCCCGGGCCCTCGAGAAGAAGCCTCACTCCACCTCAGTCCGGCATTCCTGTGTAGGAAGGTAGCCAAATAGGCTACCTTCTTACAGCCTGCACCAAGACAGATGCCTGATTGTGCACTGGGGGCACCAACCACAGCATGCTTAGTTGCGCTCATTTTCCAGCCCTCGAAGGTGGGGGGGGGCGGGGGGGGGGGTCACAACTAACACTGCCCGGGATGCGTTTCCAGCACTCGAGAACAGATGCCCATAAAGCGCTTCTCCTGTGCTGGGCTCAGGGTAACACCAGAGAATTACAGTGCTCACTACGTGCTGGCATGAGGAAATATACAAGAGCAGAAAAGCAGCACTCTTCATGTGCTGGGCTCCCTGGAGGCACTCAGGGGGACACAAGGATAGGCAGCAGCGAACACTGAGTCCAGCACTCCACAGGGAGGTAGGGGCGATCTCCTCACCCAGTCCAACAATACTAGTCCAGCCCAAGCCACGGGGACAGCTGGTCATCAGGGCAACAATAAGAAAAGCGATCCTGATGAGCCCTTTGTACTACTTAGCAGAAGCCAGGCAGCAGGGCAACAAACAGAAGGCAGTCCAGATGAGTCCTTGGTGCAGTTCAGTAATCTCTCTGGCAGAGGTTTGGTCGCAGTTCCAAAAAGTGCTCTCAAAACATGGGGAGAAACCCACTGTACTTATACTCATTTTGCACAACTGTTACAAAGGGGGAGAGGAGGTTCTATCCAGTCCTAACTGGTTCTACGAGTGTCCCCTCTCTCTTCCAGCACAGGCTCCAGACATCAGTGGGGGGTAAATGAGCCCTTTGTGTGAGGCCAGGGCACAGCCTTTACAAATGCAGGTGTGCCCCGCCTCTCCTTCTCTCAGCCCAGGAAGACCATTCAATATGCAGATGCACCTCTGGTACACCTCCACCCACCCTGTGTACAGGCTTTATGAACAAAGCCCAGTTGTCACTCTGCACCAGAAGTGGATTGGAATCAAGCTGCAAAACACCAGTCGTAAGCACAGAGAAATGCTCACTTTCTAGAAGTGGCATTATTATAATGATAATAAAAAATCCACCTACACCAGTCAGCAGCATTTCTCACTACCATTACAACCATACCAAACATGCCTATGCTACCCCTCATAGGTCAGATAATGCCACCCAGATAAAAGGTAGGGCCTTTCCAATGCAATCCTATGAGAAGGCAGAACTCACAGCAGTGAAAGACCAAATAGGCTGTTTGTCACTACCAGGACAGGCCACGCAACTAGGCACATGTCCTACCTTTTACATACATCCTGCCCATATGGCTAGCTAGGGCTTTCCTTAGGGGTAACTTATATGATGTAAAAGGGGAGTTCTCTGCCTGGCAAGTAAACGTAAATGCCAGGACCCTGTGGTAGTAAACTGCGCATGCAGGCCCTGTGCTAGCAGCCCTTGCGACAGGCTTGAAAGGCTACTTCTGTGGCTGGTACAAGCAGCGCTGAAGGCCCACTAGTAGCATTTAATTTACAGGCCCTGGGTATAGGGATACCAATGTAAAAGGGACTTACAGGTAAATTGAATGTGCCAATCAGGTATAAGCCAATCATACCAAGTTTACAAGGGAGAGCACAGGCACTTTAGCACTGATCAGCAGTGATAAAGTGACCAAGAGGAAGATGGGGCCTTTTTCGAGCAGATGGGGTGCACCTTTCGGATTTGGGGTATGCTTACTACATTGTGGAACTCAGAGATATGCTGGAAGGACTGTGGAATTAGAGGATCTGGTGTGGGAAGAGTCGAAGGGAGGGATTTGTTGCAGTAGTGAGGGACTGGGGCAGAAAAACACCCTCTGGGGTTTTTCTCGATAGCGATAAATGGGGTGGGGGTTATGATTCAGATGCAAGCAGATCCCCCCTTGGGAGGAGGAATAAGGAGTTCAGGTGAAGGAAGATCTTGGGGTAGGATGACTGGAGCATGTGCTTAAAGTGGTGTTTGGAGGATGTTTCGGAAAGAAAGTGGTGAGGATGTGGCGGATGGAAGGAAGTGACGGGGTCAAAGGGCAAAGAATGTGTGATGCATTATGGTGAGAGAACGGTGAAGGGGAAAAAGGGGAAATCACAGTTAATATGTTAATGATTTTAGAACGAGGGGGGATAATAAGAAGCTAGGGAAATCCCCTGTTTGGCATTAATAACTCTCGTACCTTTGCATGAGTTCCCCAGAGGGCACTAATTCCACTTGCTTTAGGAAGGTGGAACTTGCCTGGGATTTTACCACACATACTAATCCCAAATGCATTAAAACCTAGAAATGTGTAATCCCCTTTTGTGAACTCCATGGCAGTCTTTTATATGGTGCTTATTTAAAAACTGTTAAGGCATTACTTAGTGGCATCCTTTAAAAGATACCACCCGGTGGTCACTAGTTTTCAGATGAAACTCATTTCTCTTTTTTAGTGGAGTAGTTATCAATAATACAGCAGGAGCTTTGACATCCATCCCTCGGCTGTGAGGTGTCCTCTGTATCACAATTAATGGCTGTTTTTTGCTACTCAGCGGGGGAGGAGAGATCATTTTCGTTGCTTGCCTTATGACCATTGCTACGCCCCTGCTCGCTCATGTTACTTTCAATGACCGGCCACGTGCAGATTTAAAAGCCAAAACATAACAAGCATTTGCTATTTGCTCGAGTTAGAGCTAATAGCACTGTAAACTCCTAACCGGACTTTTCTTGCCACATAAATTGAAAGAAAAAAACGGAGTTATTGCGCTATGTAAAACCCAGCGTGACCGTGCTGTGTGGAAAATAAAAAGATAAAGTAGTGCAGAAACCAGCCTAAAAACATGGAGTCGCGTATGTTTTCAGTAGTTGGCCGGTGCGCTTGAGGAGGGCTAAACACCGGAAAAGGTATGACGTATGCATGCCTTTCACTAATGAAAGCAAGCAGATTTTAAAAGGCAAGCCCACCAACCAATGAAAATGACAGGCGTGACAGGGGGTGGTTAAAAGGCCAAAGGGAGATTACAACAGGAACAGAGCGCTTGTGCGCTCAACGCTAAAAAAAGGATTTATGTCAGCATTGACCATAGCAGTATGCATTATTTATTGACTTTGATCAAACTCATAGGGGCAGTGTCAGAGAGAAGGCATTCAATGTTTATTTTAGTGTGCTTTTTTAATATTCACACTGCAGTTTAAAACTTGGGCTTTTTCAAGTGTCCTGTTCCATTTTAAAGCACTATTTATACAAACAAACCTGTACAGATTGCATTTTCAATACTTTGATGATAAAAGGTGCCCTGATTTAAAATGATTCGCTTTTCATGAGTCAAGGATAAATATCACAGAAATACTAGCATACCATTGAGCTTACGTTATAACATGTCAAAATTACTTCATGTAAGCAAAGGACAGGAGTAAAAAAGTAGGTCCGGTCATACTGCTAGTTCGATGGGAAGGAGCCTGCCCTGCAGAGCAGCATCACAATAGAATAGAGGGTGCCCAGTGCCCGCTACATTTTTTGATAATTGGAACGAAATGAGTGCTTCAGATAAAGTATTTTCCGAAGTCAGTCAGTGTTATGAATATTTAAGGCAGACCATGCAACATGGCTACCAGCTGTGAATATTTAGGTGCAGTCAAATTAAGATAATGTATGCAAAAGTAACTGGCATGCAATGGTAGAAAGAAGGGGAAACAGGTGGAGATCATGGCGAACTGGAGGATAGCGCTTAAGGCGATAGGTTAGAGATCTAGCGCATCACCCCTTGGATAGGAGTTCTTGACTATTGCCGACAGTGATGGTCGACCTATACAAAATTGTACGTAATTCAGTCACTAGGTTTGTTTTGTTTTCTCCTCACTCTGGGGGTCATTACGACCTTGGCGGGCGGCTACTGCCGCCCGCCAGGCGTTAACCGCCATGCGGCCGCCAATGCGGCCGCACTCGCGCGGCCCCCATTATGACATTCCCGCTGTGCCGGCGGGGATGAGGCCGCAACATAGGAGCCGGTGGTGTAGCGGCCGTGCGACGGGTGCAGTTGCACCCATCGCGCTTTTCACTGTCTGCTATGCAGACAGTGAAAAGCTGGCCGGGGCCCTGTTAGGGGGCCCCAGGACACCCCTTACTGCCAGCCTCTTCCTGGCGGTGCAAACCGCCAGAAACAGGCTGGCAGTAGGGGTGTCATAATCCCCAGGGCAGCGCTGCTTGCAGCGCTGCCCTGGCGGATTATCACCGCCGGGGCTAAAACGGCGGGAAACCGCCAGCCCCGGCGGTGCGTCCGCGGCGCTTCCGCTGCAGTCGTAATAGGGCTGGAAGCACCGCCAGCCTGTTGGCGGTGCTTCCGTCCTATTAGCCCTGGCGGTCTCGGACCGCCAGGGTTGAAATTACCACCTCTGTCTCTTGGGTCTGTTCGTCCTGCTTTGATAGGCAGGTTGTTGTTATGCTCCGTCTTTGCTTCCTCCCGCCAAGAGTACTGAGTAGAGTGACCACCCGTCCGTAAATTTCACGGACTGTCCGTAATTCCACCCTGCTGTCCGTTGTCCGTGATGAAAGCTTTAACGGACGGCATTTGTCCGTAATTTTAGCCTTTCACCTAAAGGGCAACGGAGGCAGGGCAAAATTACGGGCAGAGGAGTTTCCCCAGCTGGGCTGGAAGGCAGGGGGTCTCCTTTGCTCTGAGGGAGGGAGGGGCAGACAGATAAGAAAAGGCCTTCTTGCCAGGGGGTCTCCTTCCCTAAACACAAGCAAATGTGGGCCACTGGTAAATCTGCAAATACAAAGGGGCTTGAAAACCTGCATTGACTTTACTAAAAGGAGCCACTTGAAGTTTTCTGGTGGCAAAGATATTTCTTTCAGAGAGGTATTGTAATGGTTTTCCAAGGTGAGCTGTGGAGTGTGTGGTTTTAATGGAGTGTTATAACATTTTTTTAGCACTAGGTATAAACTGTATATTATTCAAATCTGTATGTGAGAAGCGCTTTTTTTTTAAATTTAACCGAAATGTATTTGCTCATTTTGTAGCAGCCTTTATTATAATGTAATTGTATTTTTTACAGTTCTTTCAGGTACCTCGGTACCTCATCGTACTAACAAACATTGGCAAAGCCAGTTGGTCTCATCTACGAAAGAGTTATTGGCTTTGCTAATGTGTTTTAGCCATTAGCCATGTTATACACCAGAGTAGCTGCTGTTCAGCATGGCTTAAAGCTAGTGGCATAGTGGTGTGGAGTGGAGTAGAGTAGCATAGGAGCAGTGGCGTAGAGCCCAGTGGTGCAAAGTACAGTGCAGTGGGGTACAGTGCAGTTGTTTAGAGTGCGTTAGCGTAGAGTGCAGTGGTGTAGAATGGAGTGGCATGGAGTGGCATGGGACAGAGTAGAGTGGCGTAGAGTGCAGTGGAGTAGAGTGGCATACAATAGAGTGGCAGAGAGAGCAGTAGTGTAGAGTGGTGCAGTGGCATAGATTGCAGAGTAGACTCGTTGCGGGGAGTGCAGTGGCGTAGTGTAGAGTGGTGCAAAGTAGGGCAAAGTGCTGTAGAGTGTAGTGATGCAGAGTAGAGTGGCATAGAGTGCAGTGGCATAGAATGCAGTAGTACATAGTTCATTGGTGTATAGTACGGTGGTGGAGAGTGCAACACTGCAGAGTAGAGTGTCAGTGCAGTGATGTTTTGTGGAGTAGAGTGGCACAGAGCAGTGGCGTAGAGTACAGTGGTACAGAGTAGAGGGCAGTGGCGTGCAGTTTAGAGTGCATTGGCGCAGAGTGCAGTGGTATAGAGTGGCATAGGGTAGAGTTACATAGAGTGCAGTGGAGTAGAGTGGCATACAATAGAGTAGCAGAGAGTGCAGTAATGCAGAGTGGTGCAGTGTCATAGAGTGCAGAGTAGACTCATGTGGCATAGAGTGTAGTGGTGTAGAGTGGTGCAGAGTGGAGTATTGTAGAGTGGTGTAGAGTAGAGTATAGTGCCTAGAGTGCAGTGACATAGAGTAGAGTGGTGTAGAGTGCAGAGTTGCAGAGTAGAGTGTCGGTGCAGTGGTGTAGAGTGGTACAGAGAACAGTGGCATAGAGTACAGTGGTGCACAGTAAAGGGCAGTGCAGTTGTTTAGAGTACACTGGTGTAGAGTGCAGTTGCATAGAGTGGCATTGGGCAGAGTAGAGTGGCATAGAATGCAGTGGAATAGACTATGTTGGTGCAAAATGCAGTAGTACAGAGTAGAGTGGTGTAGAGTATAGTGGCGGCCAGAGCATTGTTGCAGAGTGTCAGCTTGCAGTGGTGTAGAGTGCATTGAACTAGAGTGCAGTGGTCAGAGTGGTATAGAGTACAGTGGCGTAGAATAGATTGTTTCAGAGTAGAGTGCAGTTGCATAGAGTGTAGAGGTGCAGGGTAGAGTGCAGTGGCATAGAATGCAGTGGCACAGAGTGCAGTGGCATAAAGTAGATTATTTCACAGTAGAGTGAGGTGGTTTAGAGTGGAGAAGTGCAGGTTAGAGTGGAGTTGCATAAAGTGGCATAGAGTGTGATGGCATAGAGTAAAGTAGTGTAGAGTGCCGTGGCATAGAGTGCAGAGGTGCAGAGTAGATTAGAATGATGTACAGTGTATTGATGTGGAGTGCAGGGGCATAGAGTTGAGTGTTACAGAGTAAAGTGCATTAGCATAGAGTGTATTAGCTTAGAGTGCAGTGGCGTACAGTGCAGCGTTGCAGAGTGGCAGAGAGTGGAGTTGTGCGGATTAGATTGGTGTTCCCTAGACTGGAGTGGTATGGCGTGCAGACGAGCAGAGCGCAGTGGTGTAGAGAGACGTAAAGTGCAGTGGCTTAGAGTAGAGTAGTACAGAGTAGAGTAGAGAGGCATAGTGTGAAGTAGCATAGAGAGCAGTGGCATAATGTGGAGTGGTTCCAAATTGAGAAGAGTGCAGTGGCATGGAGTGGCTTAAAGTGGAGTGATACAGAGTAGGGTGTAGTGGTGTGGAGTGGTGCAGAGCACAGCAGAGTGGAGTGGAGCATGCATGGTGTGGTAACACACTGCCATTACAGACAACACATTTTTGATTGAAATGACCATTACATTTGCACAGATATACAGTTTTTCAAATCAAACTATATTGTGCAGAGACGATGATGTGTGGAAATTGCATCACCTAATGCAATGATTTGTTTTAATCATGTAAAGGCATTTGTTTCCAGCACAGTTCAGAATTAACAAAAATGTGCTTGATTTGTACTTCTAATTCTGATGTCTTCTGAAGTCTATTTAAATGTTATCATGTGATAGAAAAAACTCTTTCCTAACCCCAGTATCCAGCACGATTGTCGCCTAAATCCTCTCACTTTGAAGTCAGAGAAAGGGAAGTAAACACTAAGGGGGTGATTCTAACTTTGGCGGGCGGCGGAGGCCGCCCGCAAAAGTTCCCCCAACAGAATACCGCTACGCGGTCAGAAGACCGCCGCGGTTATTCTGTGTTTCCCGCTGGGCTGGCGGGCGACCGCCAGAAGGCCGCCCGCCAGCCCAGCGGGAAACCCCTTCCCACGAGGAAGCCGGCTCCGAATGGAGCCGGCGGAGTGGGAAGGGTGCGACGGGTGCAGTAGCACCCGTCGCGATTTTCAGTGTCTGCATGGCAGACACTGAAAATCTTTTAGGGGCCCTCTTACGGGGGCCCCTGCAGTGCCCATGCCATTGGCATGGGCACTGCAGGGGCCCCCAGGGGCCCCACGACACCCCTCACCGCCATCCTGTTCCTGGCGGTCAAAACCGCCAGGAACAGGATGGCGGTGAGGGGGTCGGAATCCCCATGGCGGCGCAGCAAGCTGCGCCGCCATGGAGGATTCCTCAGGGCAGTGGAAAACTGGCGGGAGACCGCCGGTTTTCCGTTTCTGACCGCGGCCATACCGCCGCAGTCAGAATGCCCTTGGGAGCACCGCCAGCCTGTTGGCGGTGCTCCCGCGGTCGTTGGCCCTGGCGGTCAATGACCGCCAGGGTCAGAATGACCCCCTAAGTTCCCACCGAAGACAGAGCCTGACATTTGACTTTGTTCTTTGAATGCACAGCAAATATGATAAGATAAGAACAAGATTTACAGGCCTGTTTACAGAAAGGGAGCACTCGGCAGGATACTGTAAATAAGGTTTTGGCAAGGGAAGGGAGGAATTCAAGCTGCATAGCCTAAAACAAATAAAGCCAGCAAATTGAAAGCAACAAATTGTGAGTTACAAACCACAAGGCCAATGGCAAGCAACGGGCAGAATGCATTCACAAGGAAGCACTATGAATTTACTTAAAGTGACAGCTGTGGGATACTTTGTGGGGAAAGTCCAGTATTTTAGTCCATATCTTGCAGAGGTTTGGTACATCAATCACCCAGGCAGTATGACAAGAAGACCTGGAGTGGTTTCCATGTTGCAGGATAGGTCTGTACACCCATTCCATCAGTTTGTCACCATTTCCTATGGTACAGAGCTTCTGGCACACCTCTTGTAGGGTTAGTGCTATGTAGCAGACATGAAATAGGGCATTTAATGATTATTTAAGGTGGTTGTAAGGAAGGAGTTGACCGGGGTGAAGATGGTTGTCTGCCACAAGGGTTTGGAAATTTAGTAGCTCACTGTTCAGAAACAAAGTCCCCAATTTTAAGACACCTGCAACATGCCACTGATGGAGTTGCTCTGAGCACAGCCATCCTGTGCGAGTGGGAAGGCTTACCAAAGGTAGTGCAGGAGCATAGGGTTTCTTCGTGTCAGTGAGTTTACAGGTTCTGGCAAGGCAAGAGAAAGCCATGCATGATAACCCCGGATGGTGAGCCATAGAATGGTCAGTAGGAAACGATGAGCAGTGCATTAAGCCTTCCTTATAAGTCTTTTCTGGTAAACCCCATCTCATGCAGGGAGGTGGGCAGAAAGCCAGTGAGCCACCCATTGGACATCTGCAGCTGAATAAAAGCATTCTAAGTCCAGAAGATCTAATCCATCCGCAGTCACAGTTAGCTTTAGAGTGGAACGAGCTCCCGACGGCACCGCAGCGACCAAATGAGATGTGTGGCCTGTCTGAAGAAGGAATGAAGGATGAGCAGGGGAAGGTTTGCAAAATAATACTATCATTGGGGTAGCACACCATCTTCGCTAGTGCCACATGGCCTCTACAGAAAGCAGAAGAGAAGACCAAAAAGCAAACTGGGCTTGGAGGGACCGTTCGCTCTGCCGAGATTTTCATCCTGGAAATCAGTGCAAGAATGGTAGATATTTATCATTAGGTATCGAAAGGTAACTGGTTCCCAGTTCAGTCTGAGATCTAATTGTGTATGAAGGCGAAAACAGTGCCATATGTTAAAGAAACACTAATTAAATGTTAAAATTTGAACATTTTGTTTGTGCAATTTACATCCCAAATATTTTGAAGATTCTATGTGTACTTGACACTTAGGGATAACCCAGATCTCTAGTTTGGCTTTTGCTCAATTTCAAAACCATATAAAGACATGGACTAAGCGGGCAATTGCCTTGCACAACCTTGCAAGGGGTCTGGCCCCTGCTCACCCTTCACAAGCACTAACACGCGAACCATTGCACCAGAAGAGTTTGCCAAGGTGGATGGGTGTTGATTGTTCAACCACTTGACAGTGCCCCTTCTGTTTCGCTCCTGTGTGCAGACAATTCCCCAGGTACCCAATACCTTCAAATAGTCTTGGTGGACCCATCTTGTCTGATTTTAGGAATTGTCCCACCTTGTTCGTCTCTTCTTTATTTATCCAGTTGTTAGCAACAATCCTTTGAATTACTTGCCGTGGATCTCCCATTTGATCTCAATTTCATCCTACTCTTTTATTATCTTTGATTGGATGTCCGGGCTCCCATTTCTGAGATAAATGTAGAGTCCCAAACATACACTCTAGTGCAGTGAGACTACAGACAAGTTATGGGTACATCACATCCTGTCATTAGGTGTGAGACTGTCACCCAGACCATCTGCCCTGCCTCTTTAAAAAAAATTAGGTTGAAAGTCCATGGGCGGTTGGGGTAAGCCAGATGTTTTTGTTCAATTTGTTTAAACTAGCATAAGGTTAATTACCTTAATGTTTCCCAAACTGTTTGCCAGGGGTTTTGAAATGTTCAGAAACATAATCAAAATTTTGCTGTTACTTTCTCTTCAGGAAAGATCGGGTAGATTTGGGTAGGGGTGATGGCCTTGCCGTGAAGGGCATTCATTTACTACTGAACAAGGACGTAATGTGACACCTGAATGTAGCACACCCGGAGGCAATCACAAAAGGTCCACAGTCAATAAATAGTGCTATGTTAAAAAAGAGTAAATAAATGCACTGATAACATAGTGAGGCATGGCCTCTCTTGTGTGTGTCTGTAAAACTTACGTTTGTTCTTGAAATTTTGTCCTGAATTTTGACCCTTTGTCCTGAATTTTTGTCCTGAATTTTGACCCTTTGTCTTGAATTTTTTACAGTCCTGTCCAGAATTTGCCTCAGTGCAAGGTGGTCACCCTAGTACTGAGTCCTGTATCAGAGGTTTCCGCTTGGTTGTTGGGAAAGTCTCCTGGTCTTCTGCAATGACCATCACAGCCACAGTGGCGGAAGTATTGCATTGGATTCTTCCAGTAGATTGTTACGGCATTTACCACGATAGAGAGTTCCAAACATCCAGTGCCACTATCGGAAAGAGATGTCTCCTTGTTTCAATAAGAGTCTTTCTTTGGTGTCTTTTATCATGTCCCCTTCCTGTTTCCGAAATTGTCTCTTTATTCTGCATTCAGACGATGGTGAAGGTGATGTACTTGAAAGGGAAGACCTGTCCGGCAGATATGATGCTTCCAAGTATTGCTCCTGCAATGTGACTTCCGTGCAAGGCCGCAATCTGAACCATGCTGATGACAGACAGAAGATGCGAAAAAAGTCCCTGAAGTGCATGGTGGAAACTCACAACATGCCATTGATGTGGTAAGAGCTGCTGTAGGTAAAAAGGAACTGCCAAAGCAGCATGAAATGTTGTTCTTTGACATGTTCCCCTTTGGCTGCTCTCACAAAGTTTGCACAATCCTCACAAGTGTATTTGTCTGTTGTTTTGGAAACTTTGATGGATATTGGTGAAGGGTCCACAGGAAAAGTGAGACAAAAGAGCATGTTGCTGCATAACTCGCTACTCATCCTTAAGTACAGAGGTGCAAATGCTACCTCTAGTGCAGAGTAGGGAAGGGGACAAAAATATAAATAACAGAAAAACTCATTCCTATGGAACTCACACTTATGTACAGAGGTGCAAATGCTACCTCTGCAGAGTCTAAGATAAGATACAAAGCACACAGCCCTTCATACATGAAGAAAGAGGGTGTAAGTTCAGTTGCCTAAGACAAATCATTTTATAATAGTTTGCCAGATGCCGAATAGAAAGCAAGGGGCTGTCAAAAGTTAGTAATAGTGCCCGGGAATACCTGACTCCTACAGTATTTTACTAGAACTCTTTAAAAACGAGTCAAAATGCTTAAATAATAATACTTTTTGTAGGTAGCACTTATTTCAGGAGTTCCATACTGTTGTAAATAACAGGCGTTAAAAATGCTTAACTCAGTGGTATCTACACAATGTAAGTACCTTGGAAAAATGAAAGCCAGAAATGTACCTGCAGAGGTTCAAAATCTAGCATGCAGATTGAACATCGATCTAACCAGGCATGAATTCCCGATCTGGCTGCTTTGGGTGAAACTTCTAGGTCGGAAATAGGCAGAAAATGGGTAACCACCGTTGGTTGTGGCAACTCTTATTCCAACAATGCCTATTTCGGACGGGTCACTCGGGAAGTAACTTGTAATACCGTGGTGTTTATCTGAGTGAAGTATATTTTGCTTCTTTTGAGACCTTAAGTTCAAGAGAGGCAGCAGTATTTCACCCGACCAGCCAATGGTGTGTTGACTAATGAGCAGCATTCTAGCCTGTCATCACCTCCATGAATGACACAAGCAAGCACTGAGTACAGTATCTGCAGTAGCATGTTTCATTGTAGAAAAATGTGCCTGCTTGACCTCACAAAAGGGGGCTGAAGATGATGTCATGGTTACGGCTTAGTGGTCTTGCTGAATGGGCGAAGAATCTGCCCGAGACTGGAAGTCCATAGTACTGAGAGCATTTGCTGCCCACTAATCTCCCCTGCCCAGGAGCACAAGGTCATCTGTTAGTAAA
Organism: Pleurodeles waltl; assembly: GCF_031143425.1. NCBI lineage: Eukaryota > Metazoa > Chordata > Amphibia > Caudata > Salamandridae > Pleurodeles > Pleurodeles waltl. The sequence continues at coordinate 764,133,486 of NC_090440.1, forward strand.
AATATACACCCCGTGTTAGGCCGCAATTGATGCAGGGTATCATACATAACAATGTTCGTGTCTTATCCAGGTGTCTGGTTGACACCTGTTCGGTATAAGTCAATAAGGACGCTCAATGAAGGACCACACGCCAATTATAAATACAATTTAGCTTTACTAGAATTGCAGGTAAAATGTGGGCATTTAGCACATTAACAATAGTAGAGTAAGAATAGCAATGAAAAGCATCTATTTATATATATAAGCAAAGAGTTCATTGACAGATATACTTTTGATTAACTGTATACTAAAATGCATCGCACTACGATATTCAGGAAGCAGAGTATAAATGAGTTGAATACTTCAGATAAGCTTTGATTTACTGCACACCAAAATGCATGTTTCAATTACTGCAGCAGGCTCTCACTACGATGTTCAGGAGGCAAAATATAAACGAACTGAATACTTCAGATAAGCTTTGATTTACTGCACACCAAAATGCATGTTTCAGTTATTGTAGCAGTTCACACTAACAGGTTTAGAAAGCAAAATATAAACGAGCTGAATACTTCAGGTTATAAACACAGTGCAGGCATAAATAATCAGTCATAATAATAGAGCAGAGAAACAAAGGTATTTTATCCCTGTCAATCAATCAATCAAAGGCATTTGTATAGCGCACTGCTCACCCGGAGGGTCTCAAGGCGCTGGGGGGGGGGGAACGCTACTGCTCGAACAGCCAGGTCTTGAGTTGCTTCCTGAAGGCGAGATGGTCTTGCGTTGTCCGGAGGTGGATGGGGAGGGAGTTCCATGTCTTGGCTGCCAGGTAGGAGAAGGATCTTCCTCCGGCGGTGGCTCTGCGGATGCGGGGGACGGTGGCGAGAGCGAGGCTGGCGGAGCGGATCTGGCGGGTGGGCTTGTGGAAGGTCAGGCGGCTGTTGAGGAACTTGGGGCCCAGGTCGTGGAGGGCCTTGTGTGCGTGGGTGAGGAGTCGGAACGTGATTCTTTTGTTGACGGGGAGCCAGTGCAGGTCTCTCAGGTGTTCGGAGATGTGGCTGTGTCGGGGGATGTCCAGGATGAGTCGTGCTGAGGCGTTCTGGATCCGTTGGAGTTTCTTCTGGAGTTTGGCGGCGGTGCCGGCGTAGAGGGCGTTCCCGTAGTCCAGCCGACTGGTGACGAGGGCCTGGGTGACCGTCTTCCTGGTCTCGGTGGGGATCCACCGGAAGATCTTTCGAAGCATGCGCAGGGTGTTGAAGCATGAAGATGAGACGGCGTTGACTTGTCTGGTCATCGAGAGGGAGGAGTCCAGGATGAAGCCTAGGTTGCGAGCGTGGTCCGTTGGCTTGGGGGTGGCTCCCAGGGCGGGGGGCCACCAGGAGTCGTCCCAGGCGTATGGTGATGATCCCAGGATGAGGACCTCCGTCTTGTCTGAGTTCAGTTTCAGGCGGCTGTTCTTCATCCATTCGGCGACGTCTTTCATCCCTTCGTGTAGGCTGGCTCTGGCGGCGTCCGGGTCGCTGGTGAGGGAGAGGATCAGCTGGGTGTCGTCGGCGTAGGTGATGATCTTGAGGTTGTGTTGACGTGCGATGGTTGCGAGGGGGCTCATATAGACGTTGAAGAGGGTGGGGCTGAGCGATGACCCTTGTGGAACTCCGCAGATGACTTCGGTGGCCGCTGACCGGAACGGGGGGAGGCGGACTCTCTGGGTTCTTCCGGCGAGGAATGAGGTGATCCACTCCAGGGCCTTCTCCTGGATGCCGGTGTTGTTCAGGCGCTGTACCAGGGTGCGGTGGCAGACAGTGTCGAACGCTGCGGAGAGGTCCAGGAGGATGAGGGCCGCAGTTTCCCCATTGTCCATTAGGGATCTGATGTCGTCTGTGGCTGCGATGAGGGCGGTCTCCGTGCTGTGGTTCGCTCGGAAGCCGGATTGCGAGTGGTCGAGGGATCCGTTGGTCTCGAGGAAGGCGGCTAGCTGTCTGTTGACGGTCTTCTCGATGACTTTGGCAGGAAACGGGAGGAGCGAGATGGGGCGGTAGTTCTTGAGGTCGGAGGGGTCTGCAGTTGGTTTCTTCAGCAGGGCACTGATCTCGGCGTGTTTCCAGCACTCCGGGAAGGTGGCGGTGTTGAAGGAGGCGTTGACTATGTCACGGAGGTGGGGTGCGATGATGTGGTCGGCCGTGTTGAAGATGTGGTGTGGGCAGGGGTCCGTAGGGGATCCGGAGTGGATGGTGTTCATTGTGCGTGTTGTGTCTTCGGTGCTGACTGGGGTCCAGGTGCGGAGGGTGGCGGTGGGGGGCATCGGCTCGGTGGTGGGGTTTGTGGTTGGTGGGCCGAAGCTGTTGTGAATGTTGGCGATCTTGTCGTGGAAGAAGGCTGCGAGGGAGTCGCAGAGGTCTTGCGAGGGAGTGATGTCATTGTTTCCGGCGTCGGGGTTGGAGAGCTCTTTGACGATGCTGAAGAGTTCCTTGCTGTTGTGGGTGTTGTTGTCCAGTCGTTCCTTGAAGGCTGTCTTCTTTGTGGCGTGGATCAGTTGGTGGTGTTTGCGGGTGGCGTGTTTGAGGGCCGTCATGTTGTCTGTGGTCTGGTTGGTGCGCCAGGGGTTCTCCAGGGAGCGGCAGTTCTTCTTGGAGGTGATGAGCTCGTCGGTGAACCAGGAGGCTTTCTTGCTGCTGCGTCTGCTGGGGGGGTTCTTCTTCAGTGGTGCGAGGGCGTCTGCGCAGTTGGTGATCCACTGTGTGAGGTTGTTGGCGGCTTCGTTGGGGTCCGTTGAGCTGGTGGGGGGGTTCTGGCTGAGGAAGGTGGTGAGCTGGTCGCCGGTGATCTTGTTCCAGCTCCTGCGGGGGGTTTGTTGAGGGTGGTGGTGGGTCGTCGTTTTACTGAAGCTGAAGTGGACGCAGCTGTGGTCAGTCCACTGGAGATTGGTGGAGTGGCTGAAGGTGACATATTTGCTGGATGAGAAGACTGGGTCAAGCGTGTGGCCGGCGTGGTGGGTAGGGGTGGTTACCAGTTGCTTGAGTCCGAGGTTGGCCAGGTTGTCCAGTAGAGCAGTGGTGTTGCGGTCCTTGTCGTCCTCCAGGTGGAAGTTGAGGTCCCCCAGGAGGATGTAGTCGGTGGAATTGATGGCGTGGGGGCTGATGAAGTCTGTGATGTCTTCGCTGAACTGTGTGCGTGGTCCCGGTGGTCTGTAGATGAGGGTGCCTCTGAGCGTGGTCTTGGGGTTGGTGTGTATCTGGAAGTGGAGGTGTTCGGCGGAGGTGAAGGTGTCATCGGAGTTGGTCGTGATGCGGATGGTGTTCTTGTGGATGATGGCGATGCCTCCTCCTGTCTGGTTGACGCGGTCCCTCCTGGTGATTTTATAGCCTTCTGGGACGGCGATGGCGACGTCGGGTGCTGAGGAGGCGTTCATCCAGGTTTCCGTCAGGAAGGCGATGTCTGGTGCTGTCGAGTCGAGGAGGTTCCAGAGTTCGACGGCATGCCTGTGAACGGAGCGGGTGTTGAGCAGGATGCACATCAGGTGTTTGTTGCTGGGGCTCGGTTTAGTAGGTGCAGTGTTGGGTCGTAGGCTGGTGAAGCGGCAGGTCAGGCAGGTGAAGGGTCCGTGGGTGCGTCTCGGGGTGGCTCGGTAGCAGGCGGTGTTTCGGCCGGCGTTGAGTGCGTGGAGGGTTCTGGCATCGTAGCTGTGCAGGGTGTGCTGGCGAGGGCGAGGACCAGGGGGTCTGGCGCTGGGCGCGGTCCAGGCGCGGACGGGCGCAGACGGGATTACCTTTGGCGCACCTTCGGCGCTCAGTCGGTGCTCCCGCTGCGCGCGTCCGCTGCGCGGTCGCTCTGGGGGCGTCATAAGTAAGGAGCCGGGAGGGAGGAGCAGCTGGGTGGCGGGAGCGGTCCGGCGAATGGAATCACAGGGGGGCGGGGCCGCAGGGAGGCAGCGGCGGGAAATCTCAGGAGCAGCGAGCGAAGGAATCTGCAGGCAGGAGGCGGCAAAGGCAGGCAGGAGCGGCAGCAGTGAGTGGGGCGACCAAGCCCTGTGGAGGGCTGAGCGGTCACACTCTGTGGTCCCCTACGGTCCCCTTAAGTAAGGAGCTGGGAGGGAGGAGCAGCTGGGTGGCGGGAGCGGTCCGGCGAATGGAATCACAGGGGGGCGGGGCCGCAGGGAGGCAGCGGCGGGAAATCCCAGGAGCAGCGAGCGAAGGAATCTGCAGGCAGGAGGCGGCAAAGGCAGGCAGGAGCGGCAGCAGTGAGTGGGGCGACCAAGCCCTGTGGAGGGCTGAGCGGTCACACTCTGTGGTCCCCTACGGTCCCCTTAAGTAAGGAGCCGGGAGGGAGGAGCAGCTGGGTGGCGGGAGCGGTCCGGCGAATGGAATCACAGGGGGGCGGGGCCACAGGGAGGCAGCGGCGGGAAATCCCAGGAGCAGCGAGCGAAGGAATCTGCAGGCAGGAGGCGGCAAAGGCAGGCAGGAGCGGCAGCAGTGAGTGGGGCGACCAAGCCCTGTGGAGGGCTGAGCGGTCACACTCTGTGGTCCCCTTAAGTAAGGAGCTGGGAGGGAGGAGCAGCTGGGTGGCGGGAGCGGTCCGGCGAATGGAATCACAGGGGGGCGGGGCCGCAGGGAGGCAGCGGCGGGAAATCCCAGGAGCAGCGAGCGAAGGAATCTGCAGGCAGGAGGCGGCAAAGGCAGGCAGGAGCGGCAGCAGTGAGTGGGGCGACCAAGCCCTGTGGAGGGCTGAGCGGTCACCTGTGTGGAAACTTAACTTAGTCCACGACATGCTGGGAAGCCCTCTACCGCCTGCTTGGACCTCTCTCCTCCTCAAGCACCACGAGCAAACAGGGAGGCAGCACTGGGCCATGGCAGCTTCCACAATTCCATCTGCGAGCTTCCAAATCCCTCACCCACACTTCAGTGCTTAAATAACTCGAAGCTTGGATTCTATCTCATTCTGGCATTTTCTAGCTATGTTATCAGTACTTGGCTACTCTGCCCTTCTTCAGCCTTTGTTTTCATTCCATCTTCTCCCTGTACTCTCGTTCTCAAGTTTGAGACGGAGTCTTCTACACAAACAATCTTGAAAATAATATCATGAACTTTTCCACGATGTTTGGGAGGGGGTTTCAACAGGCATTACACTCATCTACACTGCTCAAGCTAATTAACCCTTTGCGTTACAATGTCTTCCGGCATCTTTGCCTATACTGAACAGTTCGAGTACAATTCCTTACCAGCATGAGAACAACCATCATTTTTCTACCACTGTTGCTCTGGTAGGGACTAATGGCAGATTTGGGTGCCTAGTTTCTGGTGGTAGTAAGAATTTTACAATAGTGCCTGAGAGATATATCTGTTTTATATATAACTTGTGGTGACCTAAGCCTTTAGCTGTTATTTTGTGATTTTAAACAAGACATTCAATGCCACCGTGTTTTATTAAGAGAAGAAAACAAGGCCATTAGTTCCTATAACAAACAATAATAAGGTGGCGTTAAAAGTGAAAAAGGTTGTGCTTTAGGTTGCTCCTGCCGTTGAGGACAGCATGATGGTTATGTTTTTATGTGGCGCTAGCTGGCATGGCGTATTGGGGCCTGTAGCTGGTGGTTTCATCAGGTTGTCAGAATATGGTGTACCACTTTCAGAGTGTAAGAGGTTGTAAAGATCCAGGGTTCAGGTAGCGCAAGTCGGACTCGAAATCAGATGAGTGAGAGTAACAGTGGCAGTGGCGATTTCTTGTAAAGACAAGTAGAAGATAAAGCCTTACGCCATCCAACAACTTCCTTTGGTTCCTCAACTGTCACTCACACTCCCGCTCTCATCAGCATTCCACCCGCATCATCACGCCCCAGAACCTAGAACACTCAACCTATTGCTAAGATACCACACCACCTTCTCCATATCAATTTACAAACTTAGATATAGCCAGAAAATGTTACTATACATAGTCCTTATACCGCAACAGCTTTGTTACATTTCTTTTTGGCCGAGTATCAACCAAACTTCGCAACTTTGGAACAAATGGAACAATTTGAGTGTCTCGAGCATCAACATTAGGTGGAGCGTCTTGAGTGTCTTGAGCAACCACATTGGACCCAACACACTTGGCCACCCTATTTAGATTCCATATTCTGTGATCAATCGTCTTCACTGCGTTCTTAAACAGCTTTATGACCTCAAAAGGACCTCTGAACTTAAACGGTTTCCCCTCCTTTCTTGGAGACCTTATTTTGACATAATCTCCTTCATGTAATACAGTTTCTTTCACGGCCTTCCATGTGTCATATCTCAACTTTCTTTTATCTTTCACTTCCCTTTCTCTCTCCCTCCAACCTTCAATGTTGTCGACTTGGTCATCAATCATTTTCCTTTTCTCCATTACCCATCTGGGTTCAATCTCACTGCATGGTACCCTACCCTGGAACAGTTGGAAAGGAGTCACCCCTGTGGTGGAATGCGGTGTTATTCGATAATCATAGACTTTCTTCCTCACCTCACTTTCCCATTCCGCGCCACTAACGTGTGCTAACTGCATACTCTCCTTTAGGACCTTTATGAAGCGTTCGACAACCCCATTCTCTTATGTATTATATTCCTTTCTTTCAAGAAAGACTCCGTTGATTCAGAGACAAACTGCACCCCATTGTCAGTCAGCAACGAAGAGGGAAAACCCTCTCTCTCAAACAACTCATCAAGAAAGTTGATAATGTCTCTTGACTCAACCGAACTCACGAATTTGATCTCAGGCCAACGCGAGTACATATCAATGCAGACCAAGACATATCGGTCAGCAGATTTTATCCTAACTGGGCCCAAAATGTCTAAGGCTATGTCAGCCCAGGGCCCAGAAGCTTCCTCTCTTGTGACCATGAGTTGTGTCCTATGTTTCAACACTATATCAGATCGCGCACACAATTTCTGACCTCCCTTCCCACCATCATTTCTATGGCAGGCCACCACTAGGCATTCCTTAACCTTTCCTTCATCTTAGAGATGCCCATATGACTTGCCTGGGTTTGATCAACACGTTTCTTTCTCAAGCTAATAGGTGGAACTAATTTGCTGCCCCTCATCAATACTCCATCCTCCATCGACAATTCATTCCTGACCTCCCAATAAGCCAAAAGATTACGATCCTGTTCCTGCCTCACACCCCAACCATTCATGACCATGCATAGTATCTCCTGCAAAATGACGTCCCTTGATAACTCTTCCACCCACACCGACTCTTGTATCATTCCTTCAGCGACCACGCAGACTTTTATTTCTTCGTCTGACACAATATCTGCAAAGCAACCTCCTTCAATTGTCTCCTCTTCCTCTCGCATTTCTACACACAGTCTTGAAAGACAATCAGCCTGAACATTCAATGCCCCATTCAAGTAGGAGATCCCATACACAAATTCTTGCAAGGCTACTACCCATTTCCTGATTCTATGGGAGACCATATCAACCCCCTTCTTTGTAAACACTTCTACGAGGGGTTTATGGTCTGTTATTATCTGAAATCTGTGTCCCCCAAAAACTTCTGTAGATTTCTCACAGCCCAAAATACTCGTAAGGCCTCCTTCTCCACTACTGAATAGTTAATTTCTTCCCCCTTCAAACATCTTGATGCAAAGAGTTTTGTTCTGATTTGCCCTTGTTTTTTTTGTAATAAAACCGCACCAAGCCCTTTAGAGCTAGCATCGTTCATCAACAGAATTTCATCACGTGCATCAAAACTACCCAGATCAGCTGCCTTATCTAGACTATCCTTAATGTCCCTTTCTTTAACAACCGTCTCATGCAGTATGTCCTTTCTGCAAACCGTTGAACAAATTTATTGTAAAACTCCGCCATCCCAAGGAACTTTACTAGATCTTCCTTGTTTTGTGGACTGGGTAGATTTTTGATCGTATCAACTAGGCTCGCCTTGGGACGAATCCCTTTTGCTGAAATTTCATGACCCTGATACTCAATGTTAGGAATGTTAATCCTGCACTTTTCAGCTTTTAGTGTTAAATCAATGATCCGCAATCTTTCCAAAACCACCCTTAACCTTTCATCATGTTCTTCCAAACTGGCCCCGAGATCAAGAGATCGTCCTGGTACACCTTCACCCCTTCTGTGCCTTTCAAAATTTTCTCCATGGCCCTCTGAAATACTGACGCTGCTGAAATCAAGCCAAACGGCATCCTAAGACTTTAGATGTGCCAAAAGGTGTTATAAAGCTGGTTAGCTCTTGGGTAGAACTTTGCAAGTTTATCTGGTGGTAGGCGGAAGTCAAATCAAGAGTTGAAAAGTGTTTTGCTCCACGAAGAGAACACAACAGCTCCGTAATGTTTGGAAGGGGATAGTGATCTATTATGACTGACTTGTTTAAATCTCTGAGATCAACACAAAGCCTGGCTTCCCCGTTGGCCTTCCTTGCCACAACTACTGATGCCACCCATTCTGAAGCTTAAACTTCTTGAATGATCCCATTCACAATGAGCTTATCAATTTCAGTTTTCATTTTGTCTCTAACCATAAACAGGACATTTCTCACCTTTGCTGCTTTGGGCAGTGCTCCCGGCTTGAGCCTAATCTGATGTACATAGTTTTTAAGACAGCCGAACTTCCTGCTGAACACATCCGGAAACTCGTTCATCCATGCACACACACCCTCTGAGGCAGCCTGAACCACAGGGGCGTCTTTAAATCTAACAGGTGGGTCTTCATTTGGATCTAACAGAATTCGCAGATCACGCTGATGAAACCAGCTAATCAAGGAGTCCCCCTTCACCGAGATATACACTTTTGCGGGTATAATGTGCCCCTTAACCTCAATACTCCCCCAAAAGTAACCCAGCAACTTCATTGGCTCACCTCATAACCTTTAGGTCTCACATCCGGCTTCAATAAGTCAACTGTCCCCTTTAGGTGCTGGTCATAGAATGTTTTCGGTACTAATGTGATCTTTGCCCCAGAATCAAAGAGGATTTTAAGTGGTTCACCATTGACTAAGATTGACTCCACGGGACCATCGGAGGATCCGCATTTTGTTTGCAAAATCTGTACCACATTTACTGCCTCTGTATCACTTGTGTCACAATCACACCATACTTCTCTTATTTTTTTTATGTTATTCCTCACCCTGCAACACTTTGCAAGATGACCAGTCTTACCACAATTTTTACAGACCATCCTCCAAGCAGGACATTCTTTGTTATTGGCCATGTGGCCAACACCCCCACACCTAAAACATTTCCCAGTAAATGCTTTCCTTAACTTCACAGCTTCACTACTACTTCTATTGTCATTGTGGAACACATAGCTGCTCTGTACTGTTTTTACAGTAGCGCATTCTTCCTTTGCAGTGTCAGCTATAACTGTGTCTTTGCGAAGTACTTCAACACATTTTCTGGAGTGTTCGCAGGTTTTAGCCACAACCAAAACTTCTTCCAGCGATGGATTGTCTTTTTGCCACATGGTCTCCTTTGCCTTCTCTATAGAACAGCCTAACATAAATTGGTCCCTTAAACGTTCCTCATAGGAGTTACCAAATGCACAAGTAGACGCAAATCTCCGGAGCTCTGTTATATATTGTTCCGATGTCTCACCTTGACGTTGCATCCTCTTCCCAAACTGATACCGTTCAAGAACAGTACTCACTTTGGGTAAGTAATGTAAATCAAGTTTCTTTACACACATATCTCGAAGTCATTGAGATTTATAGAGTCCCCATCCGATAAATCAGGCAAATTGTCAAAGACGTCTTGGCCCTCAGTGCCCTCGGTGCCCAGGCAATGTATTAGCAAGGATGTTTTCCTTTCCGCGCTGAAGGAAGTCCCACACACCCTAGCGTAATTGTTAAAAACCTTTTTCCACTTTTGCCACGGAATGGGCGGATCACCAGGAGAGGACAAAAAGAACAGTGTAGCCTGTACATTTTGCATGCTGACAGGGCCAGGGAGAATAGATTTTGTGCAACTGAAATCCGATTCTAAGGGAGGATGCACGCACTGTTACTAGCAAGAGGTGTGTACCATCGTACACAATTTGGAGTAGATAGTAATGACTAAGGTGCACTTTGTAAAAAGTTCTGCGTGAGTTGAAGATGTCCGGTTTGCACACCACGCGACTTAGTAAATGAAGGGGAAGTACACGTGACTTAGTAAATAAAGAGGAAGGCACGTTCAGCCAAGATGCGTTATGTACGCTTTGTTTATTTTAGTTACCACGGAGACCAAGCGCGCGCATTGTCCTCGCGTACCAAAGCTCATACCTCGGGAGCTCACGTCGTTATGCAGGCGCAGACAGGAACCGTTTGTTGAAGCGTGCTAACAGCACAGAGGTAATTAAAGCGATAAAATACCTTCAGGTTAACGAGGGCTTCTGCCGACGATGCCTCCTTGTCGTGTTGTTAGGGCTTAACTTGTCTCCGCTTGCCTCCATCTGGCACCTGCACGTCGCTCGTCGCCAATGTAAAGATGCAGGGTTCAGGTAGCGCAAGTCGGACTCGAAATCAAACGAGTGAGCGTAACAGTGGCAGTGGCGATTTATTGTAAAGACGAGTATAAAGCCCTACGCCATCCCAACAACTACCTTTGGTTCCTCAGCTGTCACTCACGCTCCTGCTCTCATCAGCATTCCACTCGCATCATCACGTCCCGAACCTAGAACACTCAAACCATTGCTAAAATACCACAGAGGTTCTTTGAGTTCAGTGGGTTTTTTGGTGATTATTTACAGCAATACCTTCTTAGCTTCAGTTGCTGCATGAATGTTTTCTTGACCTGGATGTGGCATTGATTGTGTTGATCTTGAAGACTGTGATGAGAAGCTCTCTGAGACTGTTGTTTCTTCTGGTGTTAATTCAATAGTTATAACCAGGGCCACTGTAATTCTGCGGCAGGGGAAAACCAAATTATGTGGCAGGGTTAAGTACATTATACAGCAAGAAAAGGCAAATTATATGGCATAATGTGGCACATTCTGTGATAGTATTATTTCAATATTTTGTCATTTTCAAATTTGTTATTGTTTTTGCTTTATTGGAGCTCATTAGTACCAGTTTAACACCCACACATATCAATATAGCAACAAAAATATAACTTTGCAAACGGCCTTCCACTGCGCAGCAATGCATGCGCTGCATTTTTAGTAGCTTTTGAGCTGGAATTTTTTTTTTTTGTTAAAATCTGCAGATTATATGTTAGATTATGTGGCAAATGCAGCAAATCAGTAATTATGCGAAAATCGCCAAACAATCACATAATTTCAGTGGCCCTGTTTGTTACAGATTGTGTGGAAATACTTCTCGGGTCTTAAGGTGATTGCTCAGCTGTCACCACTTGACTGCACAAGTGGACTATTACACTCAGTGTGTCTCTTGGGACTGGTGAATTTCACTCAGACCTGACATAATCACAGTCTTACTTATCCAGGTGTGGAAGGATAGTCTAATATTAAAATGCTGTGACAACTTTAGGTTTGCCTCTATTAGCATGCCTGCACCACAAATCATGGTCTCCACTTTCATGGAATTAATTGTTTCTCTAACTCTCCGGGGAAAGGATGTTCTGATGTTCCAACATTGCAAGGCTACTCAGCTGAGCCTCCATTAACACGCCAATGTTATTTATGTGCAAAAACAGTTAATTGTTTTTCTCTCGTGCTTTGCATTAATAACAAATTAAGTGCACTATTAGCCAATGGAAGTAGATGTTATATTAAATATAAATGTGATTGATGCTATGCACATTTACATATTTAGGTAATGTCATACTATGAAAATTGTGTTTTCTTTGTCTTAAACATTATAGAAGATATGCGTTTTGGAGAACAACCAGATTCGTTTTCATTATTCCTGTCATGCATGGGATGCTGTTACATGGGATTTCATTGGGTTTTAACCTTCTCTCCAATGTTGTTCTTACCTATACATTTTTGGGGGAGATGTTTTATTTAATATAGTATACATTATTAACCATTATTTTTATTGTTTTTCTCGTTTACTACAATTAAAATCAAATATCAAGTTGCCAAGCCTTATTAAATAAAGGTGCATATTAACATTAAAACCCAAGCACCCAATGTTTTTCACAAAAGGGTTGCAGTTCTTTATGCTAGTCCGAAAGGTAAGCTCAGGGGCGTAACTTCAGGGGGGGTGGGGTGTTACACCCCCCTAATAAATATATTTTGTCATCAATAGTTGAGTGCAGGTGCTTTCAGTGGGGTATGGTGTGGTGTCTGTCGGATTTCACCAGGAATTTTTAAACACACAGACAAAACCGGACACACTCTCTCTCTCTCACTCTGAAAAGACTTAAACATTTTTTGGTTATTTAACAAAATAATGCGCTTTCTTTCAAACACCATATAAAAACATGATACAGGTTCTTGAAAATTCAAAAAAGTCCATTATTTTAACATGCAGAAGTGTTTTAGTTTAGTAAATAGGATTATATCGCTGCATTGAGAAGGTTTTATTAAAAGTGACGGTTTTTAAAGATGAGCTTAAAAATATTCATGTCCCTCCAGTCCACGCCATGCGCTTAGCCATGTACACTCTGTGTTGCCTACATTCGTATATGGAACAACATTATATTCCATGTAAATCATACACAAGAGAGCTGCTTCTATAGTACCTACCCTGAACTCGTGTATTTCAAAGTGCGCTGAAATACAACAAGGAAAAAAAAGGAATTACAATGAAATAACATGTTTGCTTACACTTATTTGCCTCCATTCTGGCAAGCCAGACTGATGGGGTGCTAGTCATGATGGCTTTCAAGATGATGCAGCTCACCCTAAAGGTGATAAAGGTAACCAAGGGGAGTCGGTGGATTTCCATTAGGGTAGGAGTGAAGTGGTCATATCTCTTTAGGCACTTGATGAGGTATCCTACAGCATGAAGGGGACCATTAATGGATCCAGTATCTGGGAGAACACTGAGCAGGGTTCTGCCATCATCCAGAGGTCATAGTACAAAGGCTTAAACAACATTTTTCATGTTACTTTTTGGAAGGAAGGTTTTGACTTTCTTAAGTGGAGAAAGTGGGTATTAAGTCATCTTGGTATTCCTGTCGATGTGTTCTTTAAGTGTGAGGTGGGTGTCAAGGGTGGATCTGATTGACTTGACATTGGTTAAAGTTGGGCTTTAAACCTGTTCAGTGTACGTGATTGAGCCAAGTTTGACCTAGTTACTGCTTGCTGTTATTGTGAGTATGAGAATTTGTGTGTTGGCTGGGGTTAAATTTAATTTATGTGGGGGACATTGTGGCATGTTGAGGAGCAGTTAATCCTTGAGGCATTGGATGTCAAGTACAGAGGAGACATTCATTCAGAATTGTGTCCTCTTTGCATATTGATGGATTTTATGCTGATTTAGGGAGTAGAGTTGCAAAGGATTTCTTGTCAAATTTGAAGATGTCGAGAGACGAGGTGTGCCTGGTTTGGGGGGGGGGCTTATGCTGGTGGTGGGGAGCTTCTGGAAGAGGCCATGTAAATGAACTAGTGTTGCTAAGGGGAGAACCAGTAGAGGAGACCAACAGTGAAGCAAATTCAAGATTACAAGGTGTGGATAAAGGTAGGATCATTGATGGTGTCGAAGATGGCTGACAGACAAGCACAAGAAGGAGGAAGAGGTCATCTTTATCTGTGGCTAGGAGGGCCCTGCCCACAATCTGTAAGGTAGCTATTTCTTTGCTCCATCTTGAGCTGATGCCATATTGGTAGTCTAGCAGAAGATGGTTGGTGTTGATCTGTTCTCAAGGTTGTGCGTATAATGCTTTTTTGCTTATCTTGCCAATGAAGTGTAGATGAGTGATTGGCTGGTATTTGGCAAAGTCATCAGGACCTAATGTAGGCTTCTTCACGAGTGGGAGGATCTGGACTGTCTTGAATGATGGAGCTGTTGACAATTTTAAGTGAGGGTGAGAGGGCTTATCCTGAGAGTGACTTCACAAGGATGTGGATAAGACATCATCTTAAGGGGAGGAGGCTTTAAAGGAGATGAGGATGCTGGTGAGATGTGCAAGAAACAGGGGTTTCAAAGATGACCGTTGTGGGATGTATCACAGAGGACTGTGTGTCAGAGGAGTAACAGGATTGGTGTCAATGTCCTTATTGATTTTGCAGATGTTTTAACTGATAAAGAGGTTGATGGCATTGCGCTTATTTGTGGAGTGTGGTGTAGGAATGTCAGGCAAGGGTCATGATGTAGTGATTGTCTAGTAAAGCATTCTGGTTCTCTAGGCAGTTTTATGTCTACTTAAATTGAGAAGATGGTGGAAATGGCCCATTGTTTGCTAACAGTAACATTAATCTGAGTTCTTATTGACTCCACAGTTTGTTAAGACATTGGGTTATAGAGAGGCACTTCCAGGCTGCCGGGGAAGCAGTTTCTAAACACTTTACCAAGTGTAGGCTTTGTTTAGACTATGTCAGGAATACTAGAGTGTTGAATTACTGAAGTCAGAGTTCGGTGCTTGTGAAATTAGAAGTGATTTAGGAAGTTTGATCACTTAGCAATATCGTTTTTAGGACAAGAGAGCACATCACTGTATTAGGCAAGGCAGGGAAAGACTTTGTATGACCTTTTTGGCTGCGTTGGAACATGACAGTGGAATTAAGCCACAGTAAACGTCATTGCCATTACAAACATATCATATGGAGCAAGCAATTGAACAAATTAGGTCCTAAATTAGGCTGAGATTACATACTTTGCTGCCCCACTAGCGAAAAACCTGGTTAATGTGCAGGGCTTCATATCGCACTTCTGCCATTTTAAAGCATTGTAAATACCAGATGCTTCTTTGATTTAGTTTTAAGTATTCACTGTACTAATCTCGGAAGAATGAAGGGCTGAGTAGCCCTTGCCAGAATTCCGCATTGAAATCAATAATTCTTAGCAAGGGTCCGAGGCAAGAATTAACTCACTGAAGTAGTCTCACAGCTCTATAGGGAACGTTATACTTGATATTGAAAATATTAAAGTGAATGCACTTCCATGCTCACGACTTCCAATTGTTATCCCGGATTTTCCAAAAACACAAAGGACATCTCTATTGTCTACACATATCCATTTCACCAGTCTTTCCAATAAATCATGCTTTGCATTCCTAAATCATCAATGACGACAATGGATTAACTGATTCTATTAAAACTCAGCCAAAGAATGACATTCCTCAGTTTATCTTAACTCCGAGCTACAAATGCCCTAGCGAGGGCCCCAAATTTCACGTAATTGTATACCTTGAAAAAATAAGAAAACACACCATTCTACTGAAGGAAAAGCATTCCTTTCTATACGAAATCAATTATTGCACATTCACAACAGCATGACTACCAGCAGGAAAGAGGTGCTGCTGAAACATATTCACAAACAGTCATGTAACTTTCAGCTGGAATGGTCAGCATTCCATGCCATATTTATCTGACCTTCCTGTCGTGACCTGGCTGATGTCACCTTCCTGTTTCCATCGGTTTGCCTTTTAACTTTGCATTGCTCTCAACTGGCAGACCCTGATGAGTGTGCATTTTTAAATGACAGGTGGCGCTTTCAAAGATGGGGACCAGATGCTCAAAGAGACACATATACATGGTATTTCCTTTGTAACTAGTGCCTATTAATGCAAAAATATTTGGAACACCTGGATCACTACCAATTCCGTTTTGCCACGGATCAGAAGATCCCCAAAGAGAGCATAACATCGGGCATAGAAGTCAAGCACACACTGGAAATGGATCTACATATGACTTTGAACAGCAGCAAGCCTTCTTCACTGAACCCTTGTCACAAACACAGATCTGTCAATGCAACATAACATGAATTGACGTAGCAAAAAGTGGTAAAACGACACCTTTCTTGCAGTTTCAGAAAGTGGTGATACCTTTAACCAGCAGTTGCCTAAAACCTAAACATTGAGCACCTCTTCAAAATGTATTTAGGGACTCAGGATACTTCAGCCCAAAGAAGCTCATCTGCGCACTCATTAGAATGCCGTTGTCCCTCAAAAATGAAACCAACCATCCTTAAAGACCGCCTGTCGTTTCTGGCCTCTACCAGTGGCTGATGCCTGGCAAAGGCTGCAACAAGGTGCCCCTTGAAGAGCGCGGGTCCTCCTTCACAGAGTGGGCGTACCCCGTGCTTAATTTGTGCTTGTTTCCGGTGCTGAGCACCTGCACTTATTTTTGAGGGCCGGGGCTTATTTTTCTGCCTCAAGCGTTTGCTGCGAGCAAAAGACATATATGGGAAAGGCGGGGGAAGGGAAAAACGAAAAAGCGGCACAAAGGGAGAAAGTAGAAAGCTGCAGGCGTGAGCTGAAGGGGCAGGGAGTGGCTTTATATGGATTAAAGAGGCCCGGGATGGCTTCAGGATTACTCTGCCTCAGTGTTCTGTGTTCCCACATTTAATTGTAGCAGCTGCGTGTTTAAGAGTGCTCAGTGCACCTGCACCTTTTTATTTACAAATTAAGCGCTGGGCGTACCCCTTGGGGGCCTGATGCACAGCACTGGCTTTAGCGGCAGGCGTTTTGGCCCGGAATACTGCCGCACGTTACTGACTCATGCAGGTGATCCCTTCTGGTAGGAACGGGTGAATTCTCCTGCTGTTGGTGGGGAATCCTTTCCTGGGCCACCTCTGACCATGTACTCCAAAGTCTGCTCTCAGAACCGAAATGTTTACAAACAGGCAAGGATGCCAGAGGTTACAACAGTGCTCTCCCACACATGCCCAGACAGGCGTTAAAGTTTTCTTAGAGGAGACCAACAGTGGGTATTAATCTTTAACAAACGTGTCTTCCCTGCTGCCCGTTGGTGCAAGCTTGGTACTTCCACACTGAATCCAATGGAAGCATTCCCAGCATAGTAAATACCCGGTGCGACTGGTTCATCATGGATCTGTGTATCTGGACATTTTTTGTATATTGTGTTGCTGTCTTTGAATTTGATTCGGTTATTTGCCCATTGACTAGTTTGGCACGTGTTTATTTCACGCTAAACATTACAGATGTGTCCACAGACCACGAAGTACTGATGATACACTTATCCAAACACAAACAAAAGTCTATTGAAAGTACTGGGAGGAAGTACGAGGTAAGTAAGGAGGTGCACACAGGCACAGCAACTTCTTAAGAACAAGACATATAATACGTCCATTTTATAACAGCCTGGAACTTAGAATGTATGTTAAACAACATCACATGATACCCAATTGTAAAGCAAGAACACAAGTGAAACATCCTAAAAAACACTTTTCTGAAACAAACACACTTATACTTCAGTTACAACAGAGCTCTGCTCCATTTGGAGAAAATAGAATTACAATAAATAAAAAACAAACAACAACATTTGATTTAAAGGAAACGTTAACTACAAATTTGTCAATATTATACAAAATCCTCAAACTTTTTCCTTAAAATCAGTTGAACGCATTCTCTTTGAGGAGAGGTTTGAACGAAATTCTGATCAGTCACATAACTCTGACCTGAATCATCATCATAACTAATTTTCGGAACTTTTGACAGATGGTGCAGCAAAATCAGGTATACTTCTATTCTGATGGTTATGAAAAAGATCTTTAGCAAGTCTGTTACAACTCCGCCAGGATCCAATGATAAGTATGCTGATGTTTTGCATATCCCCATATTTTTCCAAACTTTTGAACATTTGGAAGATCATTTAAGAAGAAGCCAACCCAGTTTTATCTTAACATTGTATTCTACATGTAAACTACTATTTTTGTACACATAAAATCTAAATTCTGATGCTTATTCAGAGTTACTTGTTTGGACAACACATTTCTTTATCTTTCAGAAGAACCTCTTCTAATAAACGTTTAGGATTATGCCAGTACCACCAGGGCGGATTTAAACCATTTATTCTTTACTTTCCCTTCAACAACAAACAAGGAAGAAATACAGCGATATTGTGTGGTTGTAGGAGGCTGGATATCTTTATAGTGCACCCCACTTTGGTATCCAGGGGTAAAAAGCAGACCACTTAATGTCCTATTTTTGTGGTAGTGTGGGCGAGCAGTTAAGCTTATCTCTTTCAGATGTGCTAAGCATTTGTTGTAGTCACAGTATCAACAAATGTGGACACACAGTCAGGAGTGTACTTCAAGACCAATTTACGAAAATAATTCAGATTTTTACAGAATTTTTAAGATGAAGAACATCAAAATTAGGGAAGTACTTTTTAAGTTATGATTTTTCAAAATTTCGAAAATATAGGTGGTCATTATGACCATGGCAGTCTTCTGTCCGCCAGGGTTAATGTGGCGGTATCACCGCCAACAAGCTGACAGTAATGACTGCAAAATAATGACCATGACGGTGAGCCCAACTGCCAGTGGGGTACGAACACCGAACACGGCGGTAGCCACCTACAAGCAGGCTGAAGACAAGGATCCACCCACCATATTATGGCATAACACACCACCAGGATTTCCAGAGGAGTACCAGCGCCATCAAAAGCCTGGCAGAAACACGTCATATAAAAGGAAACACTCACCTACAGGGACACAGAGGAGTCTGCGTTTGCCATGGAACCAGAACTGCAAGTCTTCCCGATGCTGTACCACGCCATGGCCGTTCTGGAGCACCAACACCAATGAAGACGATGACAGTGAGTACAGCCACCTAGCACACAAGGGAGGGAGATAGGGGGAGAGTGACACACACACGCACAACACACACCATACACACAACCAGAACCAGATGCAGAGGAAAATAACAGTAGAACCTCGGAGTAAAGAAACCCAGAACACATACACAGTTCCAACCACTGTATTCCTGTTGTATGAATATGTAAAATGCAAAAACATACACAACTGCAGACATAAATACATGCAGCCCCAAATGGCAGTCCAAAGTCACAAATGCCCACAGGGCAAAGTCCAAGCCCCAACCTGACTCCTGACAACAACAGGACGCCACTGTACTGGGGTATCATGTTGGAAATAGGCAGGCACCTCAGGGGTGGGGGGGTTGGGGGAGCACTCATTGGGAGGGGGCTTCCTGCCCACCGATTCTGGAGGGGCTGCCTGCCCAATGGTTCTGGAGGGGAGTGCCTATCCACTGGTTTTTGATGGTGCTCATTGGCCTCTGGTTTGGGATGCAGCTCCATGGACTCTGGTTTGGGATGCTGCTCCTTAGCCTCTGGTTCGGGATGCTGCTCCATGGCCTCTGGTTCGGGGTGCTGGTCCTTGGCCTCTGGTTCGGAGGGGGCTCCTTGGGCACAGTTTTGAGAGGGGCCCCCTTGGCCATGGTTTCGAGTGGGGCCTCCGTGGGCATGAATTTTGGTGGGGCCTCCTTGGCCTGGGATTTTGGTGAGGCCTCCTTGGCCTTGGATTTGGTTGGGGCCTCCTTGGCCAGGGATTTTGGTGTGGCCTCCTTGGCCTTGAATTTGAATGGGGCCTCCTTGGCCTTGGATTTGGGTGGGGCCTCCTTGCCCCTAGGCTTCGGAGGTGGCCCCATGGTCTTGCCAGTCTGTTTGGGGGGGCGGCACTTAAGCCCTCCGTTTTTGGGGGGGTACTGTCCTTGGTGCGGGGGGCGGCGTCACACTCGTGTGCCCCTTAGAGGCAGCTGGAGAATTTGGGGGTGGAACTGTGACAGACTGGGCGCTTAAGGTACTTGGTTGGGGTGGTGGGACCTTCCTCTTATGGGCAGGAGGGGGGCCAGAGGGAGGGAAGAGGTCAAGGCGGGCAAGGAAAAGCTTCTTAGGGCCAATGGGGTGGGATGTTGGAGGAGGGATGGGAGTAGAGGTAGAGGGAGTGATTGTAGGAGGAGTAGGTGCACTGGACTTGGGTGCAGGTGCATGGACACTGTGCGTGTGTGAGGTGGATGGCTGTTGGGGGTCTGAGTGCGAGCGTGTGTGTGTCTCTGGAGGGGGCAGACGAGGTGGGGGAGGAAAAACAGGATGGGTGGATGGATGTTGTGGTGGTATGTGTAAGTGAGGTGGGTGTGCTGCATGAGGTGTTGGTGGTGATGGTGGTGACTGCGCATGTGGTGTGTGGGGTGCATGCCTGCGGGTCTGCTGTTGTGGTGACTGTGGACAAGACTGTGCAGGTGGCAGGCTCTGGTACTGTTGATGCAGTGCATGCAGGTGTGAGTGAGTATGTGATTATGAGGGAGGAGGAGGAAGGGGACACAGTGCAGGCAGTGAATGATGTTGTGTGTGCATCTGTGTGTTGGCTGTGTGATTGCTTGTGGACTGGAGAATGCTGCCTGTGTTTGTCTGTGCGAGTCTTGTGTGTTGTTGTGGGTGCATGCTTGTCAGAATGTGTGCGTGGGATGGGTTGGGGGTGGGGATACTGGGTGGTGATACTTGGAGGGGGAACGGATGAAACAGGGACACTGGCTGCCGTCAGTGAAGAGGCCAGAGCCTGAAACAATCTCTGTAGGCCCCCAATCCAATGTGGATGCCCTCCAGGAAGGCATTGCTGGATATGGGATGCCAGCCCCTGGATGGCATTCTCTAGTGTTGACTGCCCTACAGAGATGGATCTCAGGAGGTCAATAGCCTCTACACTGAGGGCAGCAAGGCTGACTGGGGCAGAACCTGAGGTGCCTGGGGTGAAGGAGATGCCCACCCTCCTGGGTGTGCGGGCACGGGCAACTCGGTGGGGGGCTACTGGGAGGGCGGTGCTGGTATAGGGGGTTTTGGTAGAACTTGTAGCTAGGGTGGTCCCACAGTGATACGCCACCACCAGGGAGCTCCCATCGGAGGACGAATCAGAGTCAGTGGTATCACCTCCTGTGCCTGCTGTGGTGCTCCCCTCGGCCTCCGTCCCACTGGTCCCCTTCGCATCGGTGGACTCTGCCTCCCGGGTCCCATGGACTGCAGCTCCCTCACTTGCCAGTACCCCGTTCCTTTGCCAACTGATGCTAATGCACACAAGGATAGGTAGACAAAAGGAGAGAGACGGGTGGAGAGAGAAAAGGAGCACATGGTCAATCTCACCACCAACAGCACAGATGGCAGACACATCACTGTCACAAACTGAGACTGAGAATGGGCAGTATGGACCACATTAGCATACCATTGGCTAATTACCACAGCAGGTAGGAGCCAAACACTGCGAGCTACACACCAACTGGGACCAGCTAAGCCCTGTCTGAGATGGGAAGCCACCTACCTAGCTATCTAATACATGCTTTCCACCCTATTAACCTGAGCTGGACCACGCAACAATGTCTGAACTGGCATACTGGGGCATCCACTGACTAGTACCCTGCACCCAAATCCCATGCCAGGGAACAGAGTTTGTTGACAAACACACTGTACTCACCCCCTTGTGGCTGCTGTGATGCCCTCAAGTGCCCATGCAGCTCTGGGTAGGTCACCACCAGCATGCGGGTCATCAGTGGGGTCAGGTTCTGACGGGCATCCCTCCCTCATTGGGAAGCTGTACCCAGCTGGGCCTCCACGGTGTTCCGGGCCCAGAGTCTCAGGTCCTCCCACTGTTTCCAGCAGTGGGTACTCCTCCTGCTATAGACTTCCAGGGTCCATACGTCCTTGGCAATGGCACGCCACAACCCCTTCTTCTGTTGGGCGCTGACCTGCAGAGGAAACGCAGAAGGAGGGACACCATGAACCAGACAATCCAGCCTGTCACACATATGGCCCACAAAAATCATTATCCCCTCATCACGCACACACATGACCCGTACCCCTGCATTAGCGCTGCCACAGCCATACCTCCGTCCATCTGACACACTGCCAGCACACACACACATCTCCATGCAGCCATGTCACATGCAACTTACCCATGGTGTACTCACCTGTTGGTCTGGAGGCTCATACAACTGCCCAAACTGGGGTAGGACCCCATCCACGAGGCTCTCCAACTCCTCTGAATTGAAGGCTGGGGCCCTTTCCCCTGTTGCATGAGTCATGGCAGGTTCCAGACACAAGTCAAAGCAGCACACGCAGTGGAGATGTCGTCCTGTGGAAAGTCAGGAATCAAGTGAAGTGGTAGAAAGGAAATTGCAGTCACGTTTGTGCCGGTGAGCACCATCACCGCCCACGTTGATCATCACTGGTTCCTATTCTCCATTGTGGGCCATGTTAGTCCTCCGAGAACAGGGGCTGAGAATAGGTACAATGATGCTCATGGGCGTACGAGGAGGATTGTAGAAAGGACCATTGGACTCCTGAAGGCTAGGTTCAGGTGCCTCCATCTGACAGGTGGAACCCTATGCTACTCCCCTGAGAAGGTCTGCAGAATCATTTTTGTGTGCTGCATGTTGCACAATTTGGCACTCAGACGGCATGTACCCTATCTGCAGGAGGAGGGGGTGACAATGCAGCTGTGGCAGCAGAGGACACTAAGGTCAGTGTAGAGGAGGAAGAGGAGGAGGATATGGACAACAGGTCACATCTGATCCTGCAGTACTTCCAATGACACTCAGGTAAGACTGTTGAACTAAACATTTCTACATTTTAATGTTGTGCTGTGTGACTGCAGCATATTGAAAGTCATTACCTTTGCATCCCACCTGACTGTCACCTATCCCTTCCCCTATTTCAGATGTTGGTGTTGTTCCAACAGTGTACTGCTTTGATGTTTATAGACTGCTGAGACACATTTGTTGGATGAATCAACATGTTACTGGACATTTACACAGGATCATGTAGTTCAAAACAGTTCAATACATTGTACATTACCTGTAGATAAAGCACTATTACTCAAGTTGTGTCCAAGGGTGTTTATTGAAAATTGGTATACAACAGAAAGTGCAATAGAGTGGGGTGATGGTTGGGAATAGTCCAGTGTAGTAGGTCAGTCTGTTTGTCGCACACGTCCAGTGTCCAAGGGGCCATACAAAGGGGAGCAGTGGCAGTTCAAAGTGGACAAGGTGGCACATTGGAAAACATGGGGGACATTCAGGAGGGCCTCATTTCCTGGCGGTGGTCTTTGTCTTGGCAAGTGTCTCTGGTGTCAGTCTGGGTCGCAGGGACAGTTTGCAGGGTTCTTCACCTTCTGCAGGGGGAGGGGTGCTGGTGGCCTGTGGGTCCTATGGCAGGTTCTCCTGTCCACTAGCTGCAGCCGATGTGGAAGGCTGGTCAGTAGACAGGCTAATGGAAGGGGCCCGCTGGTGTGATGTGTAGTCCCTCGTGATGTTGGCCATGTCACCCAGCACCCCTACATTGGAGACCATGGTGGTGTTCATGGCCTGCAATTCTTTGTTGATCTCCTGGTGGTGTTCCTCCTGCAGCGGCTGGTTCTCCTGCATGATGTTTATCACCGGACCCATCTTGTCCTGGGATTGATGCTAAGCCCCCAGGACATTAGTGAGTTCCTCCTGGGGGAGTTGGTTCCCTGGGCCTGTCCTCCCCCAGGTGCACAGCTGTCCTCCGACCATCTCTGACCTCCTGTACCTGTGTCCCCTGAACAGTGTGCCCACTGCCACTGACCCCAGGACCCTCATTGTCTTGCCTGTGAGGTGTGGACTGGGGTCCCTGTAGAGGTGGGCACACTGCTGATTGACGTGTCCTGGGGACAGAGGTCTGGGGAAATTGGGTGGCTGCTGTGGTGTTGGATACTGAGGGGGAAGGCTCTGTGGTGGACTGGGTGTGGGCTGGGGTAGCCGACTGACCAGTGGTCCCTCATGGTCCAGGAAGGTAATCCAGATCCAGAACTCCAGAGTTGCTGTTATTGCTGGGGACATCTTCTGATGGGGGACTGGGTAGCCGTGGCACCTCCTCGCCGCTGAGATTGGCTGGGGCACCTGTGGGGATGTAAGTGGTGTATTATGCTACGTCTGTGACATATTCTGTATTCCTAGCTTCCCCTATATTATTGCTGTTGCCCTGCCACCTTTGTTTGTGTATGGTGATGGATTGTGGGAATGTTAGTTCTCCATGCTGTGAATGTATTGGTGGTGGGTGTACATGCAGGGCTGGAAGGGATGTGCATGCAGTGGGTATGGCATGCAGGGCTTGACATTTAGGTTGTTTGTGGTGGTGCACTGTGTAGGATGGAGTGGGGTGATGGGTGTCAGGGTGAGGGGTGGTGGTGCCATGCAGGTATGGGGGGGTGATAGGTAGTAAATGTTGACTCACTAGTGTCCAGTCCTCCGGCAACTCCAGTGAGTCCCTCAGGATGCAGGATTGCCAAGACTTGCTCCTCCCATGCTGTCAGCTGTGAGGGAGGACGTGGAGGTCCACCGCCAGTCCTCTGGATAGCGAGCTGGTGCCTTGCTGCTATGCAACGCACCTTCCCCCGTAGGTCATTCCACCTCTTCCTGATGTCCTCCCTTGTTCGTGGATGCCCTCCCATGGAGTTCACCCTGTCCACAATCCTCCGCCATAGCTTCATCTTCCTGGCAATGGATATTTGCTGGATCTGTGCTCCAAACAGCTGTGGCTCTTCCCTGACTATTTCCTCAACCATGACCCGCAACTCCTCATCAGTGAAACGGGGGTGCCTTTGTGGGGACATGGGCTTTGTGTGGTGTGTGTGTTGTGCAGAGGGTGTTGAGTAATGTGGTGGGGTGTGTGGTGCATGACGGATGAATGGGTAGTTTTGGTGTGTGTGTGAAGGTGTCTCTGGGATTGGTGTGGCAAAGTGTAGCTGTTTTGTCGTTTTTGCAAAGGATTGTGGGTATTGTGGGTGGGTATTTTATAGTGCTGTTGGTGGGTGTGGGGTGTGTGCATTTGTGTCAGGTGTGGTTTTTTTGTTCTGGCCAATGCTGTTTTGTTTTATATTTCTGTGGCCATATCAGCTTCGACGGTGTTCATCACCAATGGTTTACTGTTGTTGAATGTACACTGTGGTGATTCATGGGTCAATTTTTGGAGGGTGTAGTATTGGTGGCGTAACGGTACGGGTGCTAATTCCGTCAGTTTATCACGTTCAGTGGATCTGGCGGATTTGTGGTTGTGGCTGTTTTCTGTCGCTTTTGTGTGTGGGTGTCATAATCTGCCGGACGGATGGTCACCTCCGTGGCGGTATGTTGGCAGCAGTCACCATGGCGGAATTCAGAATTTACCGCCAATGTCATAATGAGGGCCATAGTCTTTTGTAAGTAATTACACACCATAGGAATGAATGGGAGAAAACTTTAAAAATGCATATACAATCAGGCAATGCTCTCACAAGTGTCACCTTCTATTTTTAGGTCGAGGTCGTCGAGATGTCCTTTGGGTCAGCCGGACAAGTTCAGGCGGTTCCCGATTTGAGCAGCAGCTGAAAGTCTTGGAGCTGGTGCAGAACGGCAAAGGGGATCACTTGGAACAAGGTGCACAGATGGACTTAAAGGTAAGTCTGGTGGTTCCCCTTTGAGTGTGGATGTCACAAGGGGTTAAGGACCCCTATGGCACAGCTGGTTTTCTGATGCAGGGGCGAGGGATGCCGGGTGCAGTGCAGATAGGTCAGCCAAGGTTCATGTGTCAGGGAGTCCTTGAAGCCAGGTGCAGGTCACTTTGAGGGAAGATTGCAGGTCAGCAGGGCCACTGTGGGGGGTTGTTCATTGGTGTCCTGAAGTCCCTCAACTGGTGCTTGCTTCTGGTCATTGGAGAGTCCAGAGTGTACTTTCCTCCTGGGTGTCTGACGTTGGGGGTCCAATACTGCAGGTAATGGGACATCTTGGGTCCTGAAGGTTGCAGTGCCACCAATCTTGGCACACTGGTAGGCTTTGTCCCTTGGGTCTTTCGGGTGGATTTTGGTCAGACTGCTATGTCTCGTGCGTTAGTCAGCTGCCAGTCAGTGAACTGGACTTCACTGGGCTCTTGCCTGCAGTGTGCAGGAAGTGATGTCTTCACTCATAGGGAGGCTTTTTGGTGATTTTCAGAAGGCTGGAGGTCCTCTGGGGTTTCTTCAAGTCAGTCCGCTGTTCAGTTGACCCCTCAGTGTGATTGTCGAGTCTTGGGTGCAGCAGACAGGGTTTTACGCCTTTTTCTTCTTGCAGCAGGACTTCTGTTCTCGTGCCTCGGGTCTTCTTTGTTGCTGGTCTTCTTGTGTCCATTGAATCTGACCTGTAGGTGTTGGAATGCCCACTAAATACTGCACTAAGCAGGCATTAGGGGGAGTACATGGTAGTGGCAAATGGGCCACCTACCTTAGAATGGCTACATGTACTATGTTACCACTTCCTGTGGGAAGGGGTCACATCCCTAACCCTGAGTGGCTATTTTCCTACCATCCTATATGAAGGGTAATGAAATGGAGTGGTCACCTCGCCTGCCACACCTGAGGGGTGGTGAAGGCTGGATGTGGCCACTCCTCCTACTGACTATGTTTTTCCACCGGTTTACCAACTCAAAGTGGGGGAAAGACCATTGGGTGACCATCTGCAGCTAGCAGCAGAGTCAGAGGTCAGATTTCAAAGGCGGTAAAGCCTTTGAATCTGACCGCTAGGGCAGCATGCCTGCCTGAGGGAGGAGGTGTAACACCTCCACCCAGGAAAGGCTTTTGTGTTCGGGCTTCTGAGAGCAGAGGGTCTCACCCCAGGAGTCCAGACTTCTGTCTGGTGGTGGCAGGCTGGTAAAAACCAGTCAGCAACCATGCCAGGGTTATTAGATTTAGCAGGCGCACCTCCAAGGTACCCTCTGGGTACATTTTATAATACATATTATAATAAATCCAACACTGGCATCAGTGTGGGTTTATTGTTCTGAGTTGTTTGATACCAAACAACCCAGTATTCAAAGAGACCATCATGTAGCTGGGGAACTCGTAATGGTACCAGTGTCCACCACATGCATTTGCTATGGCTTACCATGTCTTAAGGTTTTGCAAAGACAAAGTAGGGGCATATTTGCTCATGCACTCATATGCCCTCACATGCATTACAGTGCACCCTGCCTTAGGGCTGCAGAACCTGCCAGAGGGGTGGCTTACCTATAGTGCATGTAGTGTTAGTGGACGTGGCACTCTTGGTGAGTGTCATGTTGAGTTTGCAACTTTTAAATACACCTTGTCATGCACCTGCAATGTATGAGGCTGGTGTGGGGCCTCTCAGAGTGGCACAATTGGTGCTGCATCTCTGAGGGGCCCTCTTCAGTACCTATGCCCTAGGTACGAGGGGTACCATTTACTAGGGACTTAAAAGGGTGGCTAAAGTGCCAAACATAGTACAGTGTTGGAGAAAGAGATCTAGCTCTGGGAACCTGTTTAGCAGTGCCCAGGGCACTTACAGTTTGAAAAAACATCATTTTCCAGGCAAAAAGTGGGGGGCTACCATGTCAAAAGAGGCTCACAGTGGTGAATAATAGTATGACCAAATTTGCTCTGCAATATGTTTTCTGACATCCAAACGAGGCTTGATTGCAAGTTGGACACCCTCCACCACAATTTTAATGACCCTTTCTACAAAACCCCTCATGTTTGGAATATTAAAGCAGTACATAAATGTTTGACTCTTAAATCAGAAAGAAAATTCTGGAGTTTGAAAGACGTAAAGTGAACACGCTTATCAGAAGTAATAGAATCAAGAAAATCTTCTAAAACACTGTGATAAAAAAATCCATGACTGCCTCAGTATGAGGTTTAGAAATCCATCTGAGTTCCACCCAATTTAAAAAGAATCAAAAATTAGGAGAGCGAACAATTTGCCCTTGACAATATCTTCATATTGGCCCAATAAGTCATCTAAGGTGAATTATCTCAATGCTACTTCAGGAATTTCTCTATTAACAACTTCAGTTTTGTGGGTCTTCAAAACTGTGTCAGAATTTTGACACAAGTGACATCCTTTCACAAAAGTTTGAATAGCTGAATCCATAAAAGGCTACCAAAACAATTCTCTAATGGTTTAAATGGTGCCTGATTCACTAGTATGTCTTGGATGATCAAGTGTAAGAATACAAGAACAGATATTTACTGATGGAACAGAGCAATTCCTTTTCATGATAATATTTTTCCAAAGATAAATCATTCTTAACCATTCAAAATACTTGTGAATCCTGTGACAAGTTCTTTTTTTTGTGGCCATCCCTCAACAATATAATTCCTAACTTTGTTCAGAACGTCATTCTTAAGGGAAGCATCAAACCATTTATCCTTGGTTAAAATGTATTTGATTGATGAAATTAGATCTTCCACCGATGCTACAATAGAGTCCTCATGAAATAAAAAGTCAGCCCTAACTTTGCCATCCTTAGAAAATCTGAAAGGACAATCCACCCTCACATTGTATACTCTTGGAGTACAGGAAACAGTGAACAGTGAAATTCAATTTGTATAAATTAGATAGCAACCTTAGCCTACAAGAACCTTTGCCCACACCATTATTTGAAAGTAAGACGACCAAGAGCACACCATGCACATCCTAAATCTTCAAGTTCAAAAGTAGAAAACTTACTTTCTGCTGTAGTTTAAGATCTAAAGGCAAAAGCAATCATATTTTTGAATTCCCTTTAACTAGACTTAACACAGCAACCAATTCATGAGAATTGGCATCCACAGTAACAGTATTCTTGGCAGTATGAGAAAATGCAATTAAAGGGGTAGAATCAGTGATATCAGTGATATTTGTAATGTTGTGAATGTCTTTTTTGATCTTCTCCCCAATCATATTTAAACCTTTATTCTGTAATCATCAAAGGCGAAGCAATGTTACTAAAATTCTTGACAAATCTAGAGTAATATTAACAAGGGATCTAAGCTGGTCTTTTTTGTGATATCCTGTAGTTAGAAATGGTATGGGCTACAAATCTGCATTTTTCCAGTTGAATTGTCATAATTTTTTCTTGCATATAGACAACACTTTATCCAGAACAGCTTAATGATTTTCCAAGATTTTAGCTGTTTGTGGGTTTGTTTTATGGTCTGGTGTTCTGGTTTATACTGTTGATTTCCCTGATATTACCACAAACTGCCTGCATCAAACACAAATGCATGCATTCTCCCACACCTGGCAGACCCTGATAAAGTATGTCTTTATATGTTCAAACCTCCCTGATTTGCAAATGTGAGCCACTTTGTTTAGTTATCTGATTCACTAATAGTCCAATTTTATTTTGGTGTCCAAGCCTATTTCATGTCCCAGTTCGAACCTGCATGGAGCGTATGCCAAGATTGTGCTGTGGAAGTGCTAACTGTGAATTATGATTGCAGCTTCTAATGCATCTAGAGCAGGAAATGTGATCAGTAAGATACCCATACTGTCCCGAAAGAGAGATAAGCTACAGCTGTCCTGGGAATTCCAAAGGGATGTACTAGTGGAGAAATATGGTACAGCCATTTGAGTTTTGTGGCTGGGGTAAATACATTTGGAGGGTAGGATTCTGTTTCTAGGCATTTCCCTGCACTCAATAGATGTCTAACAAGTTACATTGGTGGGTATGAAAATGTGCAGTTCACAATTCAAATTTGGGTGCATGCTTTATTTTCTGAGGTCGGTAAATGGAGTGTTGTTAAGGCAGTGGTAATTCACAGCATTAACTCAGAAATATCATAGTACGAATGAGAATGAAACACAAGTTTTAAAATGTTGCATGCAAGGCATCTATTTTCCAATGGTTTCCATTTGGACACACTGAGCTGCAATTTTGGAATGTTCATCTGCCTTGAATTGTGTCATGTTAGTCATAGGAGATGTACAAGGGGGAGAGATTAACAAAACAGAGGTCAAGTAGCCATGTATTGGGTTTTGAATACTGTACAGTAGCATTTGGTTTTACAAATATGAATGTTTTTGAGACTGTGAAGAAACTATTCTGATAGGGTGTTTCTGACTCAACCTCACTCTGTTACAACCATGCAGATGACACACAGGCATTCTAAAAATAGTCCAGAAGACCTTTACAACTCAAAACGTGAATTCTGTCTTCATACCATAAATGCATGGATGAGGAGTAATCACCTAAAGATCAACATCGCAAATACAGAGATCATAACATAAAGACAACAGCAGAAATACCAACCTTCCTCCATATGGCCCAAGGAGCGTGAGGACCCTCTCACGACATCAAGAGAAGTAGGAAATCAATAGCTAACTATTGATTCAGACCTTTCCTGGATACCATATGCCAGTTAGGTCACAAAAAACACTGTCAAAACACTGAAAACACTCATGTGCATTTCCTCAGACCTTGAGTGCCTACAGGAGTTACAAGCTCTCCTCACACTCAGCCTTCAAGCTTGACTATGCCAGCAGCCTATACAGTGGAGTCACCAGTTTGTCATACGCAGAATACAACTAATCAAAATGCTGCCACAAGACTCCTTCTCCTCCTTCATTCATAAGAACATATGACTCCAGTCCTGCGACCATAGCACTCTCTACCTACAGCTAGAAAAGCAGTATTGAAGGATCTCTATATTGTCCAAAGAGCCACACAATGAAAAGGACCACTATACCAGCAAGTTAAATTCAGGCAGTACAATCAAGATAGAATACTGTGTTCCAGGTTTGCATCACGGATTGTCATTTCACCTATCTAAAAGAAATCCTTAAGAGGTACCACTTTCTTGGTATAAGCCCCAAAGCTCTGGAACTCACTAGCAGCTAAGATTAAAAGTATTCAAGAGCATAAACGTTTCAGAAGATAAAAACATGGCTATTTCCAAGATAAGTAGAACATCCTCAAACCTGGGTTTTGAAAATCACAACTTCGAGTACAATCTACAGTCTAAAGTCCACAGATTGGAAAGTGCCCAGCCAGCATACAACCTTCTATGTCCAGGTGAGGGCCTGATTTTTACTTTAGCGGATGTGGCTTTTACTCCATCAGGGTGGCGGAGTAAAGTACTTGATCGCTCTGATGAAGTGCCCGCCTGTTAACCATTGAAATGTCTGTTGGCCCAGATGACATATCCAGCACTGGCAGGAAACGCAGTGATGGCAGTTCCTGTCAATGCATTGTAAGTTTAACAAACAGCTCCTAAAAATAAAAAAGTGATGGTCCTGCCAACATGGGAGTAATCTCCCATGGCCGGGGGTGTCATTATTTGGTTTTTACTGTTGTAGCCAAACCAAGGGTTCTCCCGCATTTAAATTGGGCAGACCTTCATGTTGGGGGTATGGGTATAATATATAAGCTGTAATATATGCAATGTCCGAAAAAGAGTGCAAGGGGCTGAATTGCAAGCAAATAGGTAAATTACAATGTACTGAATGATGATCGGAAAGTTGTGTTATTTTAAATTCAATTCGAAGAGAGGATGCAGCCTCTTTTGTGGCACTGAACACCTTGTGGCTGAACTCTTGGATATCAGGCTATGTCAGCAGAGAGATGTGCGCTAAGGTCCTGATCCTAAAAGATCCTAGCAGCATGCGCTGCACTGAGGCAATATTTCTTTATGATTTAAAGCCAAATACGTTTAAACCCATTAATGATTGGTTTATTTGTTTATAAGCTCATAAGTTCGGCTAAATGGCAACAAATCTCACCGTTTGGATCAGTTAAGAAGAAGCTAATGAAGCAAGAAGGTAGGCCTTCGAGACAGTCATAGAGGTGGGATCTAGCTGGGCTGTTTCCTTCAGAGGCTGCTGTTCCTTTTATTTAATAGACCAGGCTCATAACCCTAGCTACAAAGAGCAGTTGGTCACAAAGGGTGAGGGAAGCAGGGCAAGCAGATCAGGTCACTGGGGGCATTTGGTAACAGCGTTGCCCAGCACTAGGGCACCAACAATAATTTCCAATGACCATTGCATGTGGGGGTGCTAATGACCCAGGCTTAATGGGAGGGGACCCCGAGGGCCCCCTTCTCTCAGGATTCTTACCCCTGTGACCATCTCGAGTTTAGACAACACTTTCTTCCAGAAGGAGGGCAACTGGGGGTTATTTATTCTGATTTGTGTGACTTGCGTGTCCTGGAAGGCCAGCCTTGAGACACTCACGGGTGAGTAGTTGCGCTTTATAAAAACTGATTGACTGAGAGCCTATCTTAGCAGGCCCCCATATCTCAAGAGGGGTGGCTTGCATCAGATTAATGCTTTTTTAATGGCAACCTAAATGACTGCTCTTGTGGACATAGGTGAGGAGTGAAGTGTGCACAATTGCTGATGCATCTCAGAATGGCAGTTGGAACAGTTAAAAATTAAGTCCCAGATAATGCTATATTATGTTATGTTGTGTTAAATCAATTTGTATAGCGCATAGCTACCCGGAGGCCTCCCAGTGCTTCAGCAGAACCTGACGGCAGAAAGTGAGGGAAGTCAGTACAGCCATGTTTTCAGTAATAATCTTGATATCCATGTTGAAAATGTCCTTGTATTCCATATTTTTTCATTTGTGTCACCCCTGCTGTTACCACATTAGGTGTACCAGTCCAGGACAGTCCCGTGTATTGCTCTTTGTGGAATACCCTCCTCCCTCTATTTTCTCAAATTATTTTTATTAGTTTCTTATGAAAACGTAGATTCAGTGCCAAGACATCATTATGACCTTTTTGACAGCAACACTATAGTACAAAACATGATTGCATATGGTGTTCATGTACACAATAATTTCGAAATAAACCAAGAGTGCCAACTGTCTTGCTGCTGATCATGATGGGAGGGAGCTACAGTAAACATGATTAGGAAATTAACACAATAGAGTAGAAATCACCCTTCAACCTTCCACAGAATGAATTAATTAACATGCTAAAACACATTAAACCAAAAAACATAAAAAATATATATGTAAATAAAAAGAAAGAAAGTGGAAACATCTTGCATGTAGTGGACCTTAAGAGTCTAGTTGAATCGGTGGAATGACAGAAGCAGAAATTATGGGGGTCAATTAGTATAAACTTGAATCTGGGAGAGGGGTGTAGCTCCGGGGGAACATAGCGGATTAAACTGAAACAGATGAAGGGCTCTTATGCATGGATGAGACCATCAGTAATACCTCGGAGAGGAACTGCACTAAGGATCCCCATATATAGTCAAAGCTTTTCTGGGGTCTGTAAGCCTGTCTGACATACGTTCCATAGTGAGCCCTTGTCATAATCGTGCGTGCCATTGTGACATAGATGGTGCAGCTGTTTTTTTCCAAGCCCCTGCCAGAGCCATTTTAGCTGCTCCCAAACTCAACCACATGATGGATCTATCCCCTACCGTTTGATGGTTGAGGGAGGGATTTTGTAACCTTAACAGTGCAAAGTCAGGCGTTTTTGGCAAGGGGTACCCAAATATGTCCCTCATTTCAGCCAGGATCTCTTCCCAATAGGGTCTATTTACTGGGAAATCCCACCACATGTGATGAAAGTCACCCCTCAAACTGCAGCTCCTCCAACATCTATCTGATGTGTGTGGAAATATGCTACGGAGTTTAATAGGATGGAGGTACCAATCAAAAAGAGCCTTATAATGTGCGTTTCGTAAGTCCATTGATCGATTGAACCTAGTTATATCGCTCCATAGTTTCTCCATTGCTCTGCTGTTATTATTTTCTCTAGCATCTGGAGCTATTGTCTCTTATGGCATGGTTCTTGCATGTTCTGTGATGTCATTATTAGGGAATACAAAAAGGATATGGATCCTCTGGACCCACCATGAGTGCGTACAAATTTCTCTATGGGTAGCAAGTCTCTTGTGATTGCCTGTCTAATCTCAGGTTGCATACCCCTGAGTTGAATATATCAAAATCTCTTGGTCTCTGGTAGCTTTCAAATATGAGTATGTTTCAGCAATGAAATATATCCAAAATGGTAAGACACCCTTTCTCCCTGGGTGAGAGCTGGAGAGAAAGCCCTATTCTCCTATTTTGTAGTCCACAGGCATTAATTTGCTCGATTTAGCGCATGATTCATCTCACAAAGCTATGTGCAAGATGGTCAGAGCAAGTACCTGTTTCAATTGCATTCTGTTGTGAAGCAGACTAAGTCAATTGTTTGCCTGGGGGAGAATGCATCCCTCTGATGGAGGGCATGACCTTTCCATCTAGATAATTCGAGGGCATGTTGCAATGAAAGTGGATTTTTAGGTAGGGGGAATACATATTGCTGTGAACTCTGCACTTTGTGGTGCAAAGAATGACAATTATAAATCTGTAACTGTTAGCGCGTCTGACCTTAATAAATAAACGTACAAGGGGATGCGAATAGGTCAATGAACCTTTTGACTCACAATTAAGATGTTCTTACCATAGATCCAGTACATAATCAATAATCAATACACAATAGTCAATAATCAATTACGAATCAATACATTCTAAAGTTACGGTGCAAATCAGTAGCAAAGTCAACTGCATCAATAAAATGAAGTACATGAAGATGAGCAGAGAAATTCCCCAAGCATTAGTCCCTGTTGTCATGAGTCATTAGTGAGAAACCTTAACTAACATCAGATTAGCATCAGCATGTTGGGCTTCAAGCAAAACAATTTAGTAACATAAATTTGGAAAAACATCTAACTAGGGCTCTATCAAAATAGCGCAGTTGGTACCTAGAAAGAAAAAGCCAATATGCATAATAATCACAGTCTGGATATACCTATCCTCAGGATGGATCAGCAAAGCAGAATCAGTCATTGTCCTCAGGACATCAGTCGATCAGCAACGCATCAGGATTCAACATCGAAATTGTAAAGGGCAAAGTCATTAAGCATTAAAGTTAAGCACATCTCTAGTAAAGACACATAAGAAATATAAACTGGGTAATGAATCTGCATAAAGGCAAGAGCAGAATATGCCAGAATGTCCGTCTTCTCACTGTGCAATGTCGTTGTATTAAAGTAACCTACACTATCCCCTAATTCCCTGTTGGTCAGTTAATCGTATGTTCACACTCTGTCCAATAAAACTTATATCCCAAATCGATGAATTCTAATATTTCTCTGTTCGCATATTGTTGATTGGTTCGTCTTCCGATGTCCTCATCATCCGGCTTGTCAGGTAACAATATTGTTGCAGCTTCTACTCTAGTCAGTATTTTCATTGTTCTTGCCCTGGGAAAGTCAGTCTCACACACATTACACATAAAACGTTGCATTAGCAAGAACATCATCTCCTAGCAGCCGGTTCACACGAAAAGCTTCTGTTATGAGCACATTTAAACAATACAATAGACATTCATAGTTTAACTTCTCTGGTCAGCAAATTAATTAAACGCTTAGAAGTACAGCTTTTACATGAGGCTTGGCAAATAGGCCAAGACACTCGCTAAGTTAAAGCTTAATTTATAACCCTTAATATGATATATTACTACATTAGCCTACCATATATTCATCATTTCATAATATTTAATCATTGATTAGTTCATTTCGATAACATTGGTGGCCATTCTTCGTGATCACATTTTCTAATGCCTCCATTCTTTTTCTAGGTTATTTTATGTTCTGCATAAACTTATTATTCAAAATACATAAACTCTCATTAATAATTTTTATTAAGGCACCTGCACTAGCATAACCACACCCAAGGATCGCAGTTAGAGAGAGGGGTGATTTGTAGGGGTTCCAGGCCTTCTTGCCATACCTCTTGGTTGTCCACTGTTTTAAGTTTTTATGGGCCATGACTAGTTTTGACTACAGGTGCACTGATCGGGGACAGTGCACAAAGGGGTTCCCTGGTTGCTGGTTTTGCAGATATTGAATCCATCTGTAAAATGAGAACATATTCAGATTTTATAATCCCTTGCTATGCATATAGTTATTGGCTTCCTGTGCCTGCCACCAACCTGAAATATAGATAGGAACACAGGTGGTTTCGGAGACTAAGACTATGTTTCCAGATATCTTTTAATCTCACTCTGTATATTTGAAGAAGTTTAACAATGCCTTGTGAGTCTTTGCTATGTAAAATCAAGCTAAGCCCTATTTGAAATATCAATAAAATTGTCTCACTAACTTAATGATTAGTTCTGGGTAAGACAACAATATTGCACAAGTGAGCATAAAACACCATGGCACATGGTGTTCTGGAGTGAAGAACGGTAAATGACTTGACACTCATGCCTAGGAGTGGGTAAAAGGTTTGATTCTGGAATCATACTTGCAGATTTATGTGAATGAATCTTGGACCCATGCACTAGTTAGCCTCGTGGGCAATGCAGAGTCCCTTGAAGGAGCAGAGTATGGCCAAGACTAGCAAGTGCAATGCTCTCATCTGCTTGCCAATACATCCTATAATAACCAGATAACCAAATAGGATCTGCTACACTCAGACACAATAAAGCTGTGGCAGACTGAGGTATGATCATGTTAGATGGGGTCTACATTCCCTTCATTCCCCATGCAGTTATAGGCGCACGGTGTAGGCCCTGCCAGTGGTTCGGTTGGTGCAAACATCAGCACTTCCAACGACGCTCTGTCCCATTATGGTATGGCACTGTCAACAATACTGCAAAACACCCTGCTGACTGGGATGTGCATCTATGTACAAGGGTTTCATACTGACCCAAGTGCAACATACAATTTGGGAGATTTCCCTGGCACTATGTATATTCTTCCACAGGTCATTGGACATATGATCCTTCTTCCTGTAGTACTATGCCACTGTGGTTCTGACATTTATATTTCCCCATATGGGTCTCCCCACACAATGGGCAGCATCAATCAACCCATATTTTTGTCGATCAAATGTGCAACCCGCCACTATGTCAGGAGATGAAGGTGGGACACGTAGGGGCATGGGTCGAAGCAATTCTCATAATGAAACCTTGAATTAGTGGAGTTGGATGCTACTGTAGTGTTTCTTCTTTTTTTTAAACGTTTTAAGAGCATTTTCACAACATATACATAACACAAGAGTACTACAAAATGATTCATGTGATTATAGGTCCCCAGATCATGACCACAAGCAGTGGGGTTACAGGTGGATATAGATTAGCAGCCAAGCCTCCTGGGTCCCCACTGAGATGCTTACTAGTGACCTATTTGGGAGGAATGGGATGTGCTGAGGGTGAGAGGATGTTCACTCCGCAGTAATACCTGAAGGCCTATCTATAGAAGTCCTGTAGGTCCTATGGATGCTCTAACAAACCTAAACAACAAAGAAAACTGGTGTACTTGGGGAAGTGAGGCAAAGGAAGAAGTGACCTCAGGGTATCGAGCACAGGAGGTAATTGAAGCGGGGCACATTTGGTGCATGAAGCCACCCCTCATTACTGTGAAGTGATATTAGATAGTTATCTAGGACCATTAAGGATGCAGTGGGGGGAGCCAGTGTCACTATTTGAAGAGCTGGGGGATGGTCCATAAGATTTGGACCCAGAGTCTCTATAGTCATATGGGTCAAACAGCCTAGAGAGCAATGCCTCCCAGCTGTAGGGTAGTCGCACAGACCTCTTACCTCCTTTCTGTGCAGGGCTGTAGCTTCACTTTGGCTCAGCAGCATAGCGCTTGGAGCCAGGCCTTAACAGGTGGGGGCAGCAGAAGTTTCCACTTCAGGGGCTATGGTTCTCTCAGCAAGGATAATAGCACGATCTAAGAAACATACTGCTGTTTTTCACCCGCAGGATTGTGTATACACCCGAGGGCCCCATCTCGCAGAATCCCAACCCTTGTATTCCCATGGCCATCTTGAGTCTAGACAACAACTTCTCTCTGAAGGGGCACAGTTGGATGAAATCCCACAATATATGTTTCATATCTCCTGCGGAAGCTCTGCATCTAGCACATAAATTGGGGTCTCCAGGGAATATTCTGGCAATCCACTGAGGTGAAAGGTAAGCCCTGTGTAACTGGCTGAGTTTTAGTCAGGCATACCGTGAGACCGTCCTTAGGTATGCCAGTGCTTTTTCCCACTCTTTATCGTGGAAGGTTTGGCTGAACTTAATCTCCAATATATCTTTCAGAGGCCACAACAATGTGCGTCTGGGCAATTAAGGTGCTTGTCAGCCAAAGGATCGGTCTACAGAGACCGCCCTGCATATGTTGGCCTTGTATAAGCGGATATGTTGCCAGTTCTGTATCTTGGGTGGCCCAGGTATCCCTAAGGGTGCTCTTTAAGCATGCGTATAAGAAATAAATGGCCCACATGCAGGCTATATTGTTCCATCAGGGTAGGGAATGAATGAAGTTGACCATACTGGAATATGTCCCCCAAAGTGAGGTTCCTGGTTTGATCCCAGGTGTTGAGTTGAGGAGACCCTGCCATGTCTGAAGGTTCAGTAGGGGTATCACGGCTGCATAGGAAGACAAATGTTTCCCACTTGCCAATGCTTTGGTACAGCAGTCGAGGGCCACCTGGAGGATAAGGGGGTGCCTCTATTTGGGGTCACAAACATTAGCAGTTTGGCTTGGGCAAGCAGGGAGCTTGTTGTACAAGTTTCCTCCGGGAAGCAGCCAGCTAACCAGATAACTAATGGGAGAGTCATTGCAGTTAGGCTACCACATAGTAATTTTGAAAGTTGGGGATCCCAAGGCCTCCGTGGCCTGGCAAGAGCTGTAGTTTTCAGAGGGCCACCAGTCTGTAGGAATTATGCCATATTAAGTCGCTCAGGAGCTTGAGGACAATGGCAAAGTAATACAGGAGGCAGGAAAGCATTACCATTTTGGAAACACCAACACAGCGCATCACTGATAATGGGAGGGGCCATCAGAAAGTCACATGTGGACGAAGTGACAAGATTGCTGTTGTCAGATTTCCGTCTTACAGGACTTGAACCTTTTGATATATGAATACTGAGGTACTGAAAGGAGGTGAGTGCCCTGTGGATTGGGCCCTCACCCAAATCTACGATACTTGTCTGGAGGTGGACATTCGAGGGAAGATACAGGATTTATCTGAGCTCATCTGGAGTCCTGAAGCCATTCCAAACTCTGCTAGTATGACTGCAATGGGAAAGTGATCAGACAAACAGTTTCTTGAGATAAAAAGGATGTTGTCGCCATACAATACTGTGCATATTCTGCATGAACGAGGAATGCCTAACTTTCTGCTGCCTTGTCTGGCCTGGGTTGTTTAGTGCTCAATTGCTAAGGCTAATGAAAATGGCAAAAGTGGGCAACATTGCCTCGTGCTTCTATGTAACGTCTATGCACAACTAATTCTGCCTTGGCTGTTAATCTTGTGGGAGCGAGATATGAATGCCAGAAGTTGATTCCCTATGCCACCAAAGCCCTGCTAATACCTGAGATATGATATAACTCCAGGCAATAAAGGGATTCAGGGGAAAGGGGAAGTGGAGAAAAAAAATAGAGATGGCATCATAGGTCCACTTCAAGCTGACTGCTGCAATTCTCTGCATTGCAGATTCTTCAGTGTTTGAGTATCACAGTACATCCACAAGTATAAAATGAGGATTTAGGAACTTCACCTTTTCAAGTATGAACGTAGTTATAAGGAACTTAAGTGGCAAGTATATGCTCTTACCTAATACCTCCCACTTTCTCACTTTCAACCTAGTGGCTGGAATTCCTGAGAAAGCAGTGAAAATCCTGCGAGAACAGATACCGGAGACTGAGTAAATGAAGCACCAGAATATCCCTACTAGAACACCCCTATGGCACCCGATAGATACTTCAAACAACAAAAGCAAAGGTTTAAAGGCAGATCAGAAATGGAATTACATAATTCCCTTAATGTTTAGCATACAATTACATGTGATTGAGTAATGTGCCAAGGAGCACCAAAAGTAAGTCTTTAGAAAAATAAGTTTGTTAACTCTTGATCTCTATTCGTAGTGCAGTAACCAACAAACAATAGTCTTTTCCTTCTCTTGCGGAGTGTGAATCTCACCATCCACAAAAGTTAATGCACTCACAGCACAGGACGGTGAGTATGTATCCAACAGTTTGTTTGTATGAATGTACCTTACCAACTTATAAGAGCAGTCAGCTGTTGGTAAACTCTTGTCACCCTGTATGTCTCCACTGCTACACAGGCATAACAGAAGCAGAAAAAATCACCAAGCAGCTGGAAAATACTCCGAGCAGCTACAGATGGAAGCCTGAAATCCAAAACAGCGGTTGTTAGAAGAAGCAGAATTATGACCAGCGAGGGAGAAAAGGTAAAAATATTGTTTTTTTAAATATTTACAGAGACAGCAGGTCTCTTGAATGCAGCTTTTATATACCTGCACTCGAGGCAACCTGACCGCGACCAGCGCTGGCTTCTGAGGGGGGCCAAACCAATGCAGGGGAAGCGTCCCATGCTTTGGCCGCTCCCCCTACTTCCAGGTGTTCGACTGCACCACCCACCATGCAACAGCAGCTGTAATAGCACACCCTTCCCAAGATCCTTCCCACTGACTTGGGATTGGCAGGATATTGCTCATTCTAAACTCCTAACCAACTGAGGTGCATGCACATGCCTTGCAGGTTCCCACGATCTACTCTTTAGACCATAGCCTTTCCAGTCAATGGGACAGAAAATGCACCCTTGCACTCTTTTTGAATCCAAAAAGGCTTTCACCTCATATTCTGGCTTATCTCCAACCTCTACAGGTGGTGGTATGCATTTGAATGTGTGATGTCTATCACAGGTTTGATCATAGACAAATGCAAAAATCGGTGTACTGGAAAAAGTGGTAGGCAGGTATAGTTTAAGGGCTACATGATTGATTATTTTGCATACTTTGAAGGGGCCCATGATTCTGGGCTGGAATTTATTTGGACCCTTAAGACATAAATGTTTTGTAGATTCCCAACTGCAAATTATTTTTCTGCTGTTGTATGTTTATCATTATATTTCTTAAACCTTTGTTTTGCTTGCTGTACATTCACTTGAGCTGTCTGCTGTATTTTAATGATTTGTTCCTGGAATTTGTGTACAGCAGGTATTACTGGAAGAGTTTATATTTCACTATTTATCATCCTTGGATGAAAGCCATGTGTACAGTAAAGAGGGGAAACCCCCAGAGATTTGTTTGTGATATTATTATATGCAAATTGTGAAGTCCACAATGATTCCTCCCAGTTGGAACTATCTTGCAAGGTTTGACACAGACATACTGTTCCAAACACGGCTTCACTCTCTTAGTTTGGATATCTGTTTGTGGGTGATGGCTTGATGAAAGTCTTACTTCATCGCTCACAATATCACACAAGTTCCTCCAAAAATGGGAGAAAAACTATGAACCAGGATCAGAATAAGTACAGAAGGTACCCCGTTTTATCACATTATGGCCTGTGTAAAGACCTCTGTCCATTGCTTTGCTGTAGGGAGACCTGTCAAGGGAGTAAAATGTGCCATCGTAGTCAAATGATGCACAGTTACCAGTACAGTATTAAATCCTTCTGGTGGTTGTGACAATTCCACAATGAAGTGTAATGACACGTATGGTGAGGCTGGGGAGGGACACAATAACCCCATAGAAGCTGCATGTGTAACTTTTCCCTGAGCACATACAGCATAAGTTTCCACAAACCTTTGGGAGTCTTTTACCATGTTGGGCCAACAGAAATGTCTCTGTAAAAGGTCTAAGATTATCTTTTTCTCCTGGATTACCAGCTAACTTACTCGAATGACTCCACTTGAGAGCCTGTTTTTGTAGACTAGGAGGGGACAACTATAGACTCATTTTCATGTAATGTACCTGATCCTTTTCCTCAGCCAAGTTTACTTTCTTTTGTGTTTGTTCTTGATGAGCTAAGGTAAAAAAAAGTCTGGAGTTGTTACAATCTCTACTACTTTGTTAGCAGGTAATATAAGCAAGGGGAGGGGTCAAGCCACCGTTCACATGGTTGATAACCAGATCGTAAGAGGGTGCCTGTCTTACTGTTTTTCTTCCCAGGTTGGAAAAGTGATAGCAATGGATAGGGAGGAGTCGAGAATGATTCCTAGGTTGCGGGCGTGCTCAGTCGGTGCAGGGGGGGCGCTGAGGTATGTGGGCCACCAGGAGTCATCCCAAGCTAAGGTGGCGTTTCCGAAGATGATGAGCTCAGTCTTATCAGAGTTAAGCTTGAGGCAGCTTTCTCTGTCGATCAAATCCCAGAGTTCGGTGGCATGTTTGTGGAGGGAGCAGATGTTCAGGAGCAAGCAGTTGATGGGGTTGTGGAGGTTGTTATCTTGTGTGCGGAGAGTACCTTTAGCTTGTTAAGGCTGGCGCTGAAGTTGCAGTTCCTGCAGGTGAAAGGTCTGTGGGTGTCCTTGGGGGAGATAATGCAGCAGTTGCTGAGGCATCCAGTGTTGAGGCACAGGAAGGTCTCAGAGTCGTAATGGAGGCAGGCCAGGGGGTGGTTTAACGGATATCCAGGGTTCCTGGTGCTGGGCGTGGTCTGGGTGAGGACGGGCGCAGACGGGCTTGCCTTTGGTGCACCTTCAGCGCACCAGCGGCGCGCCCGCTGCGCCCATCCACTGTGCAGCCACCATTAAGAAGGGGCGGGGAAGCAGTCAGCTGGGAGGGCGGGAAAGGTACTTTATGGGAGGGAGGGGGGCAGAGGAAGGAGGGGAGAAAGGAAAATAAGAGGAAAAACAAGTGAAAAAAAGCAGAAAAAGCAAGAGTGAAAGAGCAACAGAGAGAAATACTTACTTGTGATGGCCACTAGACCACCAGGGATGAGGCACAGGGACGAGCCTGCAGGCGAAGGAGGGTCTCAAACTGAGAGTCAGGAGGCTCTCAGTTCGTCCTAGGCAAAAGGCAAAGGCAGCAGCAGCCAGAGGAGCTGGGGAGGGCAGCAGACGCTGACCAGGAGATCAGTGCAGTTGCCCTCTCACAGCGCTGCGGCTGCCCTTAAGAAGGGGCGGAGGGAGCTGTCAGCTGGAAGGCGGGAAGGCAGGAAAGGTGCTTCGTGGGAGGGTGAGGGGGGCAGAGGAAATGAGGGGAGAAAGGACAATGAGAGGAACAACGAGTGAAAAAAGGCAGAAAAAGCAAGAGTGAAAGAGCAACAGAGAGAAATACTTACTTGTGATGGCCACTAGACCACCAGGGATGAGGCACATGGACGAGCATGCAGGTGAAGGAGGGTCTCAAACTGAGAGTCAGGAGGCTCTCAGTTCGTCCCAGGCAAAAGGCAAAGGCAGCAGCAGCCAGAGGAGCTGGGGAGGGCAGCAGACGCTGACCAGGAGGTCAGTGCAGTTGCCCTCTCATAGCTCTGTGGCTGCCATTAAGAAGGGGAGGAGGGTAGGTCAGCTAGGAGGTGGGACGGTGGGAAAGGTGCTTCGCCGGGGGGATGAAGGGGGCAGAGGAAAGGAGGGAGAAAGGAAAATAAGAGGAAAAACAAGTGAAAAAAGGCAGAGAAAGCAAGAGTAAAAGAGCAACAGAGAAAAATACTTACCTGTGATGTCCACTAGACCACCAGGGATGGGGCGCAGGGACAAGCCTGTGGGTGGAGAAGGGCCTCGAACTGAGAGTCAGGAAGCTCTCAGTTTGTCCCAGGCAAAAGGCAGAGTCAACGGCAGCAGCAGCCAGAGGAGCAGGGTAG
The DNA here is from genome assembly GCF_031143425.1 of Pleurodeles waltl. Lineage (NCBI taxonomy): Eukaryota > Metazoa > Chordata > Amphibia > Caudata > Salamandridae > Pleurodeles > Pleurodeles waltl. The sequence continues at coordinate 764,176,600 of NC_090440.1, forward strand.
GTCAGCAGACGCTGACCAGGAGGTCAGTGCAGTTGCCCTCTCACAGTGCACGTCATCTTGTAAACCCTTATAGAACAAGAAGCTCTCTTCTCCTTAGGCATGTAGATTTAACTACAAGTCTATTAAAAGTGGTCAAATAAGTGATGAGATCCTTACTTCCTTGTTTAAGATTTAATAATTCTGTGTCTATGGATTACCTAAAGTTATGTTTATCAAACAATTTCTCATCAGCCTTTCATTCTGTATAATTGTATAGGATTGGATCATCTCTTTCCATCAGTGTTATTGACCACATAGCTGCAGTGCCCCCTAGGTAAGAAAGGATGAATACTACTTGAGATTGACCATTAGGAAAATAATCTGGTTTGCACATAAAATGCAACTGGCATTGATTTAAAAAGGTAGCACATTTAGCCAATTCCCCATAAAACCTCTCAGGAGGGGCCAATGGAACAAATTGTGGGGCAAGAATCAGAATCACTGAGTAGGGCACTCCTTCCTCACCTACTGCACCACCCTCTATGTCCTCTTCATGTGTAACAGTATAAACAAAGGTAGGTGGTTTGAGGAATAACTTGGTGTGGGCATTCCCCCTGAACACGTGGTAGCTTTAGATCTAACCCCTGTTCTACTTGGACTAACTTGTAAATCACCTTATCATTCATTGGGCATTCTGATGTGTTTCAGTCTGAGACAGTTGTACTGCCTGTTGTAACTCCTTGATTTCAGTTTGTAGGGATACTAGTACATTCATTATATCCGGTAAGGAGGGGTTCTAAGATTCCACCTCCCTCAGACAAGAATGTTAATCTTGGGCCTACAGTTCTGGAATGTCTAGGCAAGACCAATTCCATCTTGGCTGTGCAGTCTTGTGGAAGAGAAATGTGAATAACAGAAGCTGATTCTGTATGCCACTAAAGTCCTGCTATCACCTGTGAAATGATAAAACTCCAGGCAATAACAGCACCCAGGAGAAAGGAGAAGTGGAGGGGAAAAAAATAGAGATGAGAACCCAGGGTCCATTCAAGGTGACTGCATCAGCTCTTCACACTGGAGTGTGGCAAAGCACAATTCCGAGATACAGCAATGGTGCAGAAATGAACATGTAAGACTGTTGAGACATAGGGTTAGGTAGTCTTAGTCAATTTCCTTCTGATGCACCACATTCCTCGGAGAAATTTGGCAACTGCAATAGCAATGGGCAGACTGGAGTCTGATTTTAAAATTCTCATGGCTGCAGGGTGATTTCGTGTCCTAAGCCGTTTGCAGGTTCGCATGAGCCATTTCCTTCGTAGGGGAGCGTAGCCTGGGCATGCAAAGAGGACATGGGCAGTTGACTCCTGGTGCAGGTTACAGCAGGGGCATAACTTGTTACTAGGGGCCTTATTCTGCCATCTTCTGGTAAAGGTTTTGAGAGGGAGGGACCAGAATCTGAATTGCATTTAGAGCTTCCTATTGGTTGGATCAAGAATGCTGTACAGGTAAGGTCCTAACAATCAGGTAGGCTTGAAGTCCAGAAACTCGATAGTTAGTCGCCTGTAGACGGGTCTCGGAGACCGCGTCTTCCTTACCCAGGATCCGCCATTCTTCGGCAGGCTTCCCCGAGACGGCGTTGCGTTCCCCTGGCAACGAGGGGACGCCGTGCCGTAACAGCTGCAGCACCTTCCGGGTTCCGATCGGTGAAAAGAGGAAGGACAATAATCCTGAGGGGGAGAGCGAGACGGAGAGAACGCCGACCGCAGGAGCAGACATACCGGCAACAACACCGAAGACGCAGGAGCCCGACTTCAGAAGGAGAGAAGAGACGCTGGAAACGGCGAAAGGAGAGACGCCAAGGACGCAAGAACTCCGCCACGACCCCGGAGGGTCGTGGCTTATGAAGGTACGGTCCCTCCTAGGGGCAGGAGGGTTACGGGGAACCACGAGCACTGGGAAAGGGCACCAGGGAGGCGGGAGGAAGGCCGGGGAGGGTTGTTGAGGTACAAGGGAAGGGGAAGAAAAGGAACCCGGCACTGCACGGACACCCGGAACCCCAAACCCCACATCCGACACCCCCTCACAGACCCACCCTGCTTGCTGCTCTTCCTCTATGAGCACAATAAACAAACCCCGATCCCACAGAGGGACTTACCCGTTTCTTTCTTTTCCTTCATGCCCGGAATCTGAGGGAGACGTCCACATCTTCCACCGCCGGGACAGACCAGAGGGAGAGGAATCCTAAGGAAGAAAGAAAGAAATTAAGAAGAGCCGAAAAACCAGAGACTTACCGAAACCTATAAACCCTGAACAAGTGAATATCCTGTGAATAGAAACAGAGAATAAAACTTAAAGCATAAAACCCATATACGACCTCTCTGACTCTGCTTGATCCGCTCGTATATCAGCCCACCACATCGCCCTAATTAGAGCGAGCGATATATAGACTGGGTTACCCCTCCCAGTAGCAGGACTTCACTCTTTCTTTGGTCGGTGGTGGGCCTGTGTATGAAGAGTTCCATAAGTCTCCCATCCCAATGGCAATCAATGCTATCTTAACTGAATGGATCGACCGGATCTTATTGGAGGTGTCCAAGGAACAAACTTCCCTAAAGCAGTGGCATAGGAGGAAAGTTCAGGAGTTGCCAAGATTCTCCTCCGAAACAACAGCGGTCTAAGACCGACTATGGAAGCTAGTGGTTTGCGGGCCAGATCCAAGTGCAAAGGAAGATGCGGGGTGCTCGGGGGCAGAGAGTTAAGCTTTCTCATAAACATATTCTCAGTACGGGTAAGCTCCTTTGCATCCTCAAAGCCCCAGAGTTTGGCCCTGTAAAGTGCTGCGCTAATAGACTTCATATTATAAATCTGGAGAGCAGCAGCTATTGGTTATGTAGTTGATGCATAGTGCTCCCTTAGAAGGACGCCCACTAGCTGGCTAAATTTTAATGATGCAGAGTTGATATGGGCTTTCCAAGACATTGATTCAGATAGTTTAATTCCCAGGTATTCGAAGGGGTTAACTTGTTCTAATTTAGACCTGCCTAGGGAAAGGTTCCCCCTGTATGACCTGTGGTTTTAGAGGTGTTTATTTCTAAGCCTCTCTTGGAGCAGAAATCTTCAAATCGATTCAGCGAGGATTGGAGGCCCATCAGGGTTTTGGATACTATCAGGGTGTCATCTGCAAATAAAAGTGTTGCGATCTTTTTGTTGCCTAAGGCTGGTGCGTCAGAGGGCTGCAAGGTGAGTTGTTGGATGACCTGATTCAAATAGAGAGAGAAGAGAGTTGGAGCTAGTACACAGCCCTGCCGAACGCCCCTGATTACTTTGATAGGATCAGTGAGATCGCTCTGGCTCTCCCTGCATATTTTTGCATAGCTGGCCTCACGTAGTCGAATTTTTGTGGTCAGGAGCCCTGGGGGCATACCCATCTAATTGAGGACCTCCCAAAGTTTATCTCTGGGGACCAGATCGAATGCAGAATTAAGGTCTATGAAGGCTACGTAGAGACTCCCCTTCCCTATCACTACAACCTTCCAATACAAAAGCAGAAACCTAAACACCTGATCTCTGGTGCTTGTTTTAGACCTGAAGCCAGCCTGGAATGGTGATAGGATGTAATTCTCAGAAATCCAATCTCGGATTTTCGATAGTAGGGCACGGCAAAATACCTTTTGCCCTGCATCAATGAGGCTTATAGGTCTATAGTTGGCGGGTAGGGACCTATCACCTTTTTTGTAAATGGGTATTACCTTGGCACCCCTCCAGGACTCGGGAGTGGGAGCTCCCCTAACAAATGTGTTGGATAAGAGAAGGATGTACTGAGCCCATTTATCGGTGTTGTGAAGAAAAAGGTCACAAGGAATGCCATCAGGGCCAGCGGCTTTCAGTCGAACTATATTGTTAATTGCATCTTGGATATCTCCCAAGTTGAACAAACCATCCCCGTGGGTGGTATTCGGCTGTGGTGGAAGTGGAAGAACAGAGATGGCTGCGACTTGGCTTTCGACATTATAGAGAGAGTTGAAGTGTTGAAACCAGTCTGAGGGCAGGATATTGTTGCCAATTGCAGGGGATCCCTTTTGGTTTCTTTTTTTTACCGTAAGCCAAAAGGATCTGAAATCCCTACGTTCACAAGCAACCTTCAAGAGTCTCAATCTTTCCTCATTCCAGTCCTTCTAGGCCAAGGTTCTGAGTCTGCTTGAACAGATTCCACAGAGTCCTAACTCAGGTGACATCCTTTTGTTTGATTGCACTGATTAAATTTGTTCGTACCATCCGGCAGTCTCGATTGTACCAGTTATCACCCTCACGGTGAGGAGCACTGCCACTGTTGTGGTAGTAGCTGTTCCAATCTTTTGAAAAACTCGGTGTGTACTTCATTTAGAGAGGAACTGTTTCCCATGTCTTCTCCCATCATGGATATCAATGCTACGCAATGTGTCAGGTCTAAACCGATGGAAGAGAGAATGTCGTCTCACAGAATCACCGTGCTCCAGCTAAGTTCCCTTCTGCTGTTCTCAGCCTGGACCACCTTGGCTACTGTGGCAGTGGTTGTTGCAATGGGTGCCCGTACTCCACGGTGGCTCTAAAGTAAGACAAAGTGGATTGTGGTCACTGTCCAATTGGGTCCCGACTACCATGTCATCTACCAAGAGCCAGTATCTAAGGTCCATCAGTATATAATCTATGTAGCTCTCCCCCTGTGTGCCAGTGAACATGTGGGTGGCATGCTTGTCAGATTTGGTTCTTCCATTTACAGCCCTCAGGCCATAGCCGAGGGTCAGGCGTTTAGTTGCAGGGCAGCCGAGTTCCACTTCTTGATGGGGGGAAGCTCCAGCCTAGGTATGTGTCATATATTATCTTATGTGGTCCAGACAGAGGGGTTTGAAGGTGGTATTGAAGTCCCCCGCTACAATGAGGGCATGTTTGGAGGGACTTTCACCCAATTTGGTCTCTAGAGACTGCAAGGTGACAGAATGGTTGGGCCCCCTTGTCCCCCTGGCATAGATGTTGAAAATGTCAGTGACAGTGGACCCTGTTCCCTTGAGACTGACACCAAGAATATCAGGGCTATCAGTGGGTATCAGTTTCACTACGCACTGTAGTGCGATTTTCACCCATATTAGGAGGCCCCCCGATGGACGGCCCTCCTTGCTGGGAACAGCGGGTATGTGGTAGGTTGCATAGCCAGGTTTGTGGGCAGGTTCGATTAGCCTGGTCTCCTGAAAGATACATATGTTGTGGTGGTCGATAAAGGTGTTCCACTGAGGCAACAGGAGTTTGGATTTGATACCTGCCACATTCCAGGAGACAATATTTACTTTCCAACCTGTGGTCATGGGGTTGGGCAATGGGAGCAGGTTTGCCTGGAGATCTAGGGTGGCTGGTGCAACGATATTGAGAGAAGCGTTGGGGGGCATTCTTATTCTCTGATTGGAGATGTCCGCCGGGTTGCTGATGGTGCGGAGGCAATTGTCAGAGCTTGTGCTGCTATCAGGTCTATCATAGGAAGCCTGCGCCTCAAGCTCTGTTGGTTAATCTATCTTGGAAAAGACTGTAGCATCATCTAAAGTCACTTGGGAGGGTGGCACACAAAATGGCATGGGTGACTTGAGTTTGAACTGTATAGTGGACCCATCCGGGGGCGTTAGTTCTTTGGTCTAGGGCTACTAAGTCATAGGCTAGCTGCCCGTTGTCTAGGAGAATCTTGATGTAGTCAAATGGAGTGCTCAGAGACCTGTGCCGTCTGGCCCTAAGAATATCTTTCCTAATTACTAAGAGACATCCTCTACTGTGTTGAATCCATGGAGTGACTTTGTTAATCAAGGAGTCTTCCCCTTCCCTCTCCCCTGAGAGTTAGATCTGGGCACGTTGGTCATAAAGATTTTCTGAGGAGGAAGAGTGGTGGTCTTGGGAACATGTGTACTGCCAAGGTGACAACCAACCCCTAGTGTGAGAGGTGTGAAATTGAAACTTTAGTTCTGGGGGCTGGTGAAGGGAGATTCAATTTGCACACCTACTGGTGTTCGGGGACCCAATGTATGGTCTCCGACTGAGGTCCAAGAAAAGGAGTCCTCACGTGGTAGACGTGGGTGGCCTCCAGGGTGTTTTGTATGATGGAGCATGGTGGAAACAGATGGTGCCAGAGCAGCGATGTTGGTCGGAACTGGGGTGGCAGCACTTTCCCTAGCTATTCTCCCTTTCTTTTCCATAAGACTCCCCTCTGTAACCGCAAGGTCGCCTATCATACACTTAAGTGCTGCTATTTCTGCCTTGAGTGTTTGTATGCAACCTACCAAGTCGTCATTTGGGGTGGGGGAGGGTGGCTGGTTATTAGGGAAACCGCCTGCCCTTTTTTCTCTCCGTATTTGGTGATTTGGGGGTTTAAACCTAGTTTGGTTTAATATTGGATTCTATTAATATTAACTTCACTTTCCTCTCATTTCTCTAGTTACTTTGTTTTCTTTGAGCTTGAATGGGACCTTTCTCTAGTTTTTATACATTTTGCATCATAGAGTCTGAGCATTTTGGTTTCTAATACCAACTATTTATTTACAATATAGAGCCCTGAAGAAGTCGCTGGGGACTAGAAGAATTCCCCATGACGAAACACGTGTTGGCTCGGAGTGTATCTTCATGGATGTTGTTGTAACAAATTTTGATATTACGACCTATTAAATTTCTCAACTGGACTGGACTTTATACTGATTGATGAGAAATTTCTTGATTGTATTCCCTTGAATTTACTCACTTGGATTTTGACTTATTTGATCTGAACTGTACTCACTTGATTTCTTGACATATATAATTTGTGAAAGTAAAAATTGATTTGGAAAGGGGGCCTCACTTTGTGCAAATCGCTGTTGGGTTTATTTTGAACCCTTGAGGGATGGGTGTTTTCCCTTGTGTAGGCTACCCCTAATGATTTAATTGGCCTATCAGTACCCTGAGCGCCATTCTTTTCCCCATTTTTGCACCCCAATTTTCTTTGTTTACATTTTGAGGGGGGCTGCTTGGGCACGGGCCTTGACTTCTATACATTTTCCATTATGGATAGAATCAAAATAGCAGAGGAATTGTTCGAAAGCCTAGCTAAGGGGGGCACAATTCAAAATACATCACGAAACAACTTCAACTTACTAAATGAAGGTTTAAGGAATACATTTATTAGATTAGTGAGACTAAAAAAGAATGAATTATCTAAATGGTGGGATGGAGCGACTTTAAAACAATATAGGAAGTTAAATTGCATTCCTAGGGGTTTAAGATCTCAGATCTTTCCTACCTACGATGATTTGGACATGGACCTGTTAGTTATGTGGGATAATGAACTCACCACTAGCTCGATGAAACTTATGGATATCTTGATTATTAACTCAGAGAGAGGAAAGTGACTCACTTACAAAAAGAAATTGAGGTTTTAGAAAAGGAAATTGCTAATCTGAATCTTAAGGAAGCTACTGACAAAAACTACAAGATTCTGGAAGAAGTACTACTCAAGTATCAGGAAGAAATCATACAAAGAAAAGCCCGCAAATTGAAACGTGATGAAAAGGATTATCTGACAGGCAGAATTTTCACTTTCTCTAGCAAATATGATCATCTAATACACACCAAGTTGGCCCCTGGGAGGTCAAGCTTGTCCAACGTTTCAGACTCAACATCTATCAGTACTTCGGTCACTAGTGATAGTGAGGTGGAAGGTGGTCCGAGTACTTCTGCCCAGGTTAGTGACATCTCGGAGGGCAGTACTTTTTTACAAGAGTTAATGAGAATGAGACGAGGCAAATTTACTCAGAACAAGGGCACACCCCATACAAAAAGACCAGAAGGGGCAATAGACGATCAGGTGGTCAAAACAAGGGATCAGGAGGGTGTGAAAACGAGATCCCGGGACAAGAAAAATTAGACATTGAAGAATCTTCAACTATAAATATGATTAACTTATCTAAAATTGAATTAACATCGGGGATGAGTAGCCTCTTAGCTAAAGGACTAGGGGCCAGATGTAGCAAAAATAAAAATTGCGACTCGCATTTTGCGAGTTGATGCGACTCGCAAAATGCGAGTCGCAAATTGGAATGCCAGAAAAAAAAGCGATCCGATTTTGCGACTCGCAGCCGGACTCGCAACGCTGTGTGCGAGTCCGCAGTTTGCGAGGTCGCTGTTTGCGAGTGTGCAAAAACGAACTCGCAATTAGCGAGTGGGTGTCGCAAATTGCGAATACCTTCAAAATTGCTTGCAGATGCAGCAGAACACTCCAGAAAGCATACCAGAACACTCTGGAAACACTTCCTGGCACATGATGATGGCATCACAGCCAGGAAGTTAACAAATACACCTCGGAGGAGGGCTCAACAGTGAGCAGTGTCTCTGCCACTCACAGTAGGGTGCTGAGGAGTGGTAGGCACAGCACCATGGACGCAGCAGGGACCAGCCAGGCTGGCAGGAGGGGCAGGAGATCATAGATAACAGCCAGGACAGATTCATGTGGCACATGGCGTTAATGTGCCACATGACTGGTTGGCATTTTCCTGCCCATGGACAATTTCAACTTGTATATAGTTTCTTCATGACATTAATAAAACTGTTATTTTTGTTCCACTTAACAAATGGTTAATAGGTGAGTATGGTGGGAGTTGACACGTACCGTCCAAAATATTGCGTTGCAATGTGGTCCCGTCTCAGTCTGCCTTGATTAGCTAGACTCCTATCCCCATGATGGCGATGTGGTTGTTCTTGCTCTTCATCATCAGGATCTGGGTCTGCAGGGGTGAGAGGTAGCCCATGTCGGGTGGCTATGTTGTGGAGGATGGCGCATGCGACTACAATTTTGAAAGCGGTAATGGGGGTGTATTGGAGGGCACCTCCACTGCGGTGGAGGCATCTGAATCTTGCCTTCAGCAGTCCGAAGGTGCGCTCGATCAGGTTCCTGGTCCTCTTATGCGCACTGTTGTATTGCCTCTCTGATTCAGTTCTGGGTGTTAAAAACTGAGTCATGATCCAAGGCCTGAGAGCATATGCACTGTCACCTGTTGGGCACAAAAGTACACGGTTAGGAAGTCCAGATTGTCGTGCACAGTGACCTGCGTGTATGTCTGCAAGTGTCTGTGGCTCTACCTAGGAGGTAACCGTCTCCAAATTCCCCACGTTCCAGGCGTTGATGTATCCCACTATGCCTAAAAATGTATGAGTCATGGGTACTGCCAGGAAACTTAGCTACGATGTCCGTGATGACATAATGGGCATCACAAACAACCTGTATGTTGAGTGAGTGGGTACACTTCCTGTTGCGGAAAATGTGTTCCAGATTAGCAGGGGGGCATATTTGAATGTGTGTCCCATCTACACACCCTATGACATGAGGAAAGTGGGCAATGCGGTAAAAGTCCAGCTTGGTGCTGTTAATTTCTGCCTCATTCCTTGGTAAGTATATGAAGTGAGACATGTGCGTGACTAAGGCATCTAGGAATGCCCTGAGGAACCTTGACACTGCACTTCGGGATACCCCACCTGCCACGGCAATGACCCCCTGATAGCTCCCTGAGGCCAAGAGGTGCAGTGCGCATAGTACTTGCACATGCGTAGGGATGGCGCAGCCACGCAGAGTCTTGTGTTCTAGCTGTGGTTTCAGTAAATCTATTAATTCTAGAATGGCTGTCATAGATCTCCGCTTCAGTTTGCTGAAAAAGAGTCTGCCTGGTTCTATATATCTTCTCCTGTCTGTGGCCCCTCCTCCTCCTCTGCTGGGCTGTGTAGACTCTCCTCCTCACTGCTATCAGGTATATCTCCGCCATCTTGAGTAACCCAGATGCCTTCTGGGTCCCCTTTTATACTTTGGTAATGGTTACCACCTGCTCTGAGTTAGTGGTAAATGGGACATGCAAACTGGCCTTTTTGCGACTAGTCGCAATTTGCGAGTTGCAATTGCATTAGGTTTGCGACTCGCAAATTGCGACTTGCAATTTGCGGGTCGCAAAATGGGGTCGCACCGGATGCGACTCGCAAACGGGTCCCATCGCTTTTTGTGAGTCGGAAATGGGCTTTTTGCATCCCATTTCCGATTTTGCACTGTCGCAAATTGCGAATCGGCCCGTTTGCGAGTCGCAATCGTTTGCTACATCTGGCCCCAGATTTCTGTCCCAAAACTTTTGGGGATCCCTGCAAATCCAAGATTGATCTTTTTAAATTTATGCGGAAACTAAAACTAAAAAGATTCTTTCAGATGAATCAAATTGAGAATACAACTTTGGATGAGGTGGTTTCTCCACTGAGTACTCTGTCCATTGAGGAGGTGCAAGATACAGCACTCATACTTTCTTTAGCAGAACGGGAAGAGGATCCAGATATCTGTTCTAGAATATTACATGATCTGGATCTAGATCACAATAGAACCATTTCTAGTGGTCTAAAAAGAAAATCTTGCTGGACTCCAAAATCTTGTGGCATGAATATTTTTGATAGATTCTTTGACCAAGTTTGTCAAGATTACGATAAGTACATGGTAAAGAACAAATACAGACATTTCTCCAAAAACTTGAGTCCAGATGAATCATTTGCATTGGAAAGACTTAAACAAGACAAGGATGTCATTGTCAGACAAGCTGACAAGGGTGGGAATGTTGTTCTTATGAATAAGACAGATTATGACAATGAAATCTTGTCACAACTGAATGATTTGGCATGCTACGAGAGAGTTACTGGCAACCCCATCCCTAACCTGGTTGATATGATAAATAAAAAATTATATGTATGGAACCAAGAGGGATTATTGCACAAAGATGAGCATTTGTATTTAAAGGTTACTCATCCAAGATACCCATGTCTTTACACATTGCCCAAGGTTCATAAGGGTCTGCCTTTTCCACCGGGCAGACCGATTGTCTCAGGTTTACAAGGTCCTCCTGAAAAACTTTCTGAATTTGTTGATTGTTTTTTACAACCAATAGTGTGTAATCTTCCATCTTTCATTATGGATACTACTCATATTCTTAGCATTTTAAATGATGTTGATTGGGATAGGAATATGTTGTTGGTCACGCTTGATGTAGTATCCCTTTACACTTGTATTAAACATGAACTAGGATTGGAAGCTATTCGTTTTTTTCTAACCAAAAGATCAGCAAGCCTGTGGCAACATACTGTAATGTTAATTGAAATGATTGATGTAATCCTTACTAATAATTTTTTTCTTTTTAACAATTGATTTAGACAAAAACGGGGTGTTGCAATGGGCTCCAAGTTCTCTCCTTCCTATGCGAATCTCTTCATGGGCTGGTTTGAACACAATTGGGTTTGGGGCTCTGAATCCACTCAATGGCAAACCAACATTTTGTTTTGGGGTAGATTTATGGACGATTGCTTCATGATTTGGACTGGTGGAGAACAAAAATTGCTAGAATTTTGCACCTTTTTAAATTCTAACGCCATGAATGTTGAATTTACATACCAATACAGTGCGGAAAAGATTGTATTTTTAGACGTAGAGGTCTTTATTGCGGACAACAAAATTCAGAGTAGACTCTTCCGGAAGGCCACAGCGTGCAACTCTATTTTACATGCTGCGAGTGCTCACCCGCGACATCAAATAGCTTCCATTCCCTTTGGTGAAATGATGAGAGCAAGACGTAATTGCAGCCTGGATGATGAATTTTTATACCATGTGAGTGATATGGGTAAAAGATTTAGAGCACGTGGTTACTCCAAAAAAATGATTAAGAAGGCACAACTAAGAAGTAGAAATGTCAACAGGATTGACACTTTAAGAACTGGAACTCGTAAGAATATGTTGGATGAATCAAACAAGGTACGCCTTATAACAGATTTTAATGATGCTTCTTTGATTTTGGTTAAGTTTATGGCTAAACATTGTCATTTACTATCGCAGGATGAGTCAATTAAAAATTTAATACCAGAAAGAGTTCCCACCACATACCGTAAAGGAAAAACTTTAAAAAATATTTTGAGTCCTAGTTTCACTACTGTTTCCTCTAACAGAACTTGGCTTTCTACACAAACGATGGGTTTTTTGGGCATGCCATGGGATTAAAGAATTCACCTGGGATAGGCAAGCTTACAAAATTTGTACTATGATCAATTGCAACACTACTCATGTTGTCCATCTAATACAATGCAAGTGTTCACGTATATATGTAGGGAGTACTATACGCCCGTTAAAGATTAGAATTGGTGAACATATGCGGATGCTTAAAAATGGGGATACAAGATATCCAATAGTTGCCCATATCTTATCCTGTAATGCACAATCGATACATAAAAATTTCAAATTTTTTGGACTGGAACATGTTCCCCGCAACCCGAGAGGGGGCAATAGAGAACTAATGCTACGCAGGAAAGAGGCAACATGGATAATGAGATTAAAGGCTGTAGAATCAGGCCTTAACTCTGACAGAGAGCTGGAATTCTTTTGGGGGGATCGCAGTTAATGCAAGTGTGACATTAACCAGTTATTATATGTTTATCTTGCATGGATATGTTTGTATTTTATTTCAACTGATATATATGAATATGGTAATTATTAACCAAAATTCTCACACTTAGATACTATTCTATCAGTGGTTAATGTCTTAACTTTAACTGTTCATTAACCTTTGCACCTTTACTTACACTTTCTTAATTGGCCTTCTTCTTATTTTTCATATTAATATTTCTTCAATTGGCAAGTCCCTTAAGTATAATTATGTCGGCAACATGTGCTACTAGACACATGTGTTTTGCTACGACCTGGTGACATAACCGATTAGTGGTTAGTAGTTTATGTGAATTATTTCCCTTTCGCTACTTTAGTTATTGTTGGGTGAGTGTCGCAGTGAAAACTTACCAGTTTACTTGTGTGGGATACTGTACACTTGTATATATAGGACGTGATATTTGTTTTCCATCTGGCATACACTATGTGGAATTGTACGAAGTACCTTTTCTCTATTAGAAGGTATTTATATATTGTTTGTCCGTATTTCCTAAAAAATTAGGGTAAGTATTTAGATATGGACCTCCAATGTGGCGCTGCTCCCCATAACGCCGCTTTGGTGGAACAACGTATTTTAGTCCGTTGTCTCTGTTGTTGCGTGAGGTGACTTCGCGCTTCCGGGGAGGATTTATGCCCCGGAAGTGTCAGACGCGCGTATGCGTACTCGCATCACGGCGTCTTGTAATGTTTGGGCGTCACTCTACACTGCGTGCAATGTTGATAGGTAAGAAATAGGGGTTAATTTAATACTGCCTTAACTGTTTTGGGCTTTAGAAATTTGTTACGGTTTGTTTAACGTGATTTACATATTCGACCCCCTTTTTGTATTTTATCTTTATAGCCTAGAATGAAACGGCCTTTGCAATTTACTGAAGACATATATAATCTTGGACTCTAACGTAAGACATATAGGGGGTCATTCCGACCCCGGCGGTCAAGGACCGCCGGGGCCGGGGTCGGCGGCAGCACCGCCAACAGGCTGGCGGTGCCCCGCAGGGCATTCTGACCGTGGCGGTTCAGCCGCGGCCAGAAAGGGAAAACCGGCGGTCTCCCGCCGGTTTTCCGCTGCCCTGGGAATCCCCCATGGCGGCGCAGCTTGCTGCGCCGCCATGGGGGATTCCGACCCCCTCACCGCCATCCTGTTCCTGGCGGTTCCGACCGCCAGGAACAGGATGGCGGTGAGGGGTGTTGTGGGGCCCCTGGGAGGGCCCCACTCTGAATTTCAGTGTCTGCTTTGCAGACACTGAAATTCGCGATGGGTGCTACTGCACCCGTCGCACATCCTCCACTCCGCCGGCTCCATTCGGAGCCGGCATCCTCATGGAGGGGTGTTTCCCACTGGGCTGGCGGGCGGCCTTTTGGCGGTCGCCCGCCAGCCCAGTGGGAAACCCAGAATACCCGCGGCGGTCTTTTGACCGCGCAGCGGTATTCTGGCGGTTCCCTCCAGGCGGGCGGCTCCCGCCGCCCGCCGGGGTCAGAATGACCCCCATAATGTCCACTTGTCTATTTATATTCAAAACTGTGGTCATTAGCGATACATTTATTGGCATGTTGTGCTTTCTTTTGGCTAAATTAGGTATGTTGTTTATCGAGTAGTCACTTTTGAAACAGTACTCACCTTTTGGAGAGACTTTCAGTAAACTTTAAAATCGGAAACTTATAAGGTATGGTAATGACAACACTGTCTTTGTTAGACTAGCTGTAACTTTTTCACGAATAGTTTCACTCGTTTTGATGCCTGAATAACACTTACAGGGTGCTTTGATATTAGTAAGGAGTGATTTCGGTGAACGGGTTATTACAGTAGTTGTGAGTGCAATTAGCGGTGAACATGTAATTTTTAGGGTGACTGGTAGCACCTCTTTTTTCTCTCCGTATTTGGTGATTTGGGGGTTTAAACCTAGTTTGGTTTAATATTGGATTCTATTAATATTAACTTCACTTTCCTCTCATTTCTCTAGTTACTTTGTTTTCTTTGAGCTTGAATGGGACCTTTCTCTAGTTTTTATACATTTTGCATCATAGAGTCTGAGGATTTTGGTTTCTAATACCAACTATTTATTTACAATATAGAGCCCTGAAGAAGTCGCTGGGGACTAGAAGAATTCCCCATGACGAAACACGTGTTGGCTCGGAGTGTATCTTCATGGATGTTGTTGTAACAAATTTTGATATTGCGACCTATTAAATTTCTCAACTGGACTGGACTTTATACTGATTGATGAGAAATTTCTTGATTGCATTCCCTTCAATTTACTCACTTGGATTTTGACTTATTTGATCTGAACTGTACTCACTTGATTTCTTGACATATATAATTTGTGAAAGTAAAAATTGGTTTTGAAAGGGGGCCTCACTTTGTGCAAACCGCCTGCCCTAGCCTGGGCTGGTGGAGCTGCGAGATCCAGAGTTGTAGGTGGGTCTGAGGGACCTAATAACGGAAGAAAGCGATTGGTACAGGGGATGGGTGAGAGGAGGCACCATTGCAGAGTCATGAGCGGCGCCATAGCTAGGAACTGGGTCTGTGGGGTTATGGGGCGCTGTGCTGATCTTGGTCCTCATCCTTACCCTGGCTTTATTAAACATATTAGATATGCTTTCCTGGTTGCTGGTCAGTGGTTGAGTTGTGGGGCACAGTTGGGGCTCAATGGTAGGTCTGCACCAGATGGTAGAACTAATATTTCCCCGCAATCAACTAGGAGGTCATCAATGCGGACAAGTAGTTCTTTGCAGCCCGACATTTTGGAAATGTTCTTATGCTTTTTCCCCCCAACCACAGCCCCGCCCTCTGTAGCTTTTCTTTTGCCCATATCTATGGCAATGTATTGGGACAGGACAAGGCGCCTGCGATGGTGTTAGAAGGAGGGTCGGAGGGGGACAAAACTATTTGGGGTTGCAGAAAAAGAGAGCCAGACTCAGAGAGGTGGCCCTCCCCGGCCTCAGTCGGATGCAGATGGCTGCAGACGGGCCCGCCCTTGGCCGCACTGCGGTATGCCTCCTCGTACTTTATAGCGCTCGTTGGATCTGGCAAGCGGGAGCAGGTGATGCACAAGATGGCCGCCTCCTGGGGCCACAAAGCAGTCTGGGATATTGAGTCCCTCTGGTCCTGGTCAGCGCGTTCAGCACTACGGTATGCCCCCTCTTGCTTTATAGCGCTCATTGGATCTGGCAAGTGGGAGCAGGTGATGCGCAAGATGGCCACCTCCTGGGCCCACAAAGCAGTCTGGGATATGGAGTGCCTCTGGTCCTGGTTAGCGCGTCCCACGCTGTGGTATGCCCCCTGACGCTTTATAGCTCTCGTTGGATCCGGGCAAGTGGGAGCAGGTGATGCACAAGATGGCCGCCTCCTAGGGCCACAAAGCAGTATGGGATATTGAGTCCCTCTGGTCCTGGTCAGCGCGTCCAGCACTACGGTATGCCCCATCTTGCTTTATAGCGCTCATTGGATCTGGCAAGTGGGAGCAGGTGATGTGCAAGATGGCCACCTCCTGGGGCCACAAAGCAGTCTGGGATATGGAGTCCCTCTGGTCATGGTTAGCATGTCCCCTACAAGTATATAAAGAGGATTTAGGAAGCTCACCTTTTCAGTATGAATATGGATATACATAAAACATATGCTCTTACCTCAAACCTTCCACTTTTCCACTTTAAATTTACTGGCTGCAATCCCTGAGAATGCAGTGAAAATCCTGAGAGACTAAACAAATACAGGAGACTGAGCAAATAAAGGACCATAATATCACCACTACTAGAGCTCCCCTATTGCAACCGCTAGCTACTAAAAAACAAAAAGCAAAAGATTGAAAGGCAGATTGGAAACTAAATTACTTCCTTCCTTCAATGTTTAGCAAATAATCCCATTTGAGGTGTGATTGAGTAAAGTTCCAAGACTGAGTCCCCTGCCTTGGCCACTCCTCCTGCTTCTGGGTGTTTGGCTGTGCCACGCACCGTGACACTCTTCCCCGTACTGGGCATGGACCACCAGGTCCATGTATAGCATGCAGATTAGATGAACACTACGTGCACTCAAGGTGAATTTGGACAGAATGCAAAAAAGGTGATCCCAGTTGAAGGTGCCAAATTTCTTTTGCAAGTCCAGCATTAGGGCAGTGGCCCATGGCTGCGTCCCTGGACTGATTTCATAATGAAGTAAAAGGGCCTTATGCTCAGTGACGTGTTTCTGCCAGAGACAAATCCATTTTGGTCCACATGCACCAGACTAAGGGGGTCATTCTGACTCCCGCCGGCCGCGGTAACCGCTGGGCCGGCGGGAGCCGCCGAATGACCGCACCGCGGTCAAATGACCGCGGCGGCCATTCTGAGTTTCCCGCTGGGCTGGCGGGCGACCGCCAGAAGGCCGCCCGCCAGCCCAGCGGGAAACCCCCTTCCATGAGGATGCCGGCTCCGAATGGAGCCGGCGGAGTGGAAGGGGTGCGACGGGTGCAGTTGCACCCGTCGCGATTTTCAGTGTCTGCTTGGCAGACACTGAAAATCTTGGTGGGGCCCTGTTAGGGGGCCCCTGCAGTGCCCATGCCATTGGCATGGGCACTGCAGGGGCCCCCAGGGGCCCCACGACACCCGTTACCGCCAGCCAGGTTCTGGCGGTCAAAACCACCAGAACCAGGCTGCCGGTAAGGGGGTCGGAATCCCCATGGCGGCGCTGCCTGCAGTGCCGCCATGGAGGATTCCCCAGGGCAGCGGGAAACCGGCGGGGCACCGCCGGTTTCCCGTTTCTGACCGCGGCTGTACCGCCACGGTCAGAATGCCCATGGGAGCACCGCCAGCCTGTTGGCAGTGCTCCGGCGGTCGTTGGCCCTGGCGGTCCATGACCGCCAGGGTCAGAATGACCCCCTAAGTAACACTCACTGGATACGGGTGGCTAGGTTCTTGCTAATGATTTTGTAATCTGTTCAGTATGGTGATGGGGGTGATACGAGGTGAGGCCGGTGGGATCTTTTCAAAGTTCAATAGCGAGATAAGCAAGGCCTTGCGTAGTGTAACCAGGAGATGCTTGGCCTCCAACAAACCTTCGGACAACTTAGTTAATTTAGGTGCAAGAGAGCCAGTGTGCATCTTGTAGAATTGGGCCATAAGCTATCCGTTTCAAGGAATATGCCTGTTGTGAGACCTTATATGGCTGCCTTCAAGTCCTGAACTAAAGGGTCATACAGAGCACTATAGTAAGTGGTGAAGGCATTGTGCATTGCTTTTTGTGAGTGGAGAATGGTGCCCTTTGCAGTGCAGATAGGCTTCACTTCAGGTTGCTTAGCTTCCCTATTTGTTAACCATGTCAAAAAGATGACCAGACTTACGACATTCTGAGTGTGTGCGGGCCGCGTAGGAGGCATAGACCAGGCAATGGACCAACTCTATCAGCAAGCCCTTGAAGCCCTTGCGAAGTTGGGCCTCAATGGTCCGGAGTGAGGTGTCCTTGGTTGTTCTTCTCTCCTTGGTTATATAGTCTTGTTTGGCTGTGTCCAGTTTTTGGAGTGTCATTTTGTGCACCCCTGTGACTGTACAGATACAACACCATCGGTGTCCCCTTAGAAGGCTGCCTTTAAAACAGATGGAAAAAAGGCTGTTCTGTCATTGTACTCAAAATATTTTGAGGTTTGATCTAAGATAATGTATCTAAAAGGTGGGTCTTACAGGGCAGAGGCCTAAAGGTGCCAGATGAGAATGTGTTGGGGAGTTCTACCCCACCCTAAACTCACTATCAAGGGACTGTGCTCAGACTGTTCTCCTAAGAGATAGTCAGGGGAAGAGAAGGAGGGCATAAGTAGGGAGGAACAGGCTATCCTGTCTAGGCGTCCATAAACACCATGTACTGGGGAGTAAAAAGAGTAGAGGTTGTCCCTCTTGGGTTCCGGTGGCGCTAAATATCTGTCTAGGACCACTGTTGAAGCCACATCATCAGGCTCCGTGCCTTGGACACTGTTGGGCAGTGGGGATTGTTGGATGATAGCAGTCAAGGGATGGGTCCATTACACTGTTACAATCCCTGCACAGAAGCCATGGGATATGCACCCATTTGCAAGGTGAGATGAAAGTCTATTGAGAAATTTGGTTGAATTGGGGACATAGATGCTGCCTTTAAGGATAAGGGAGCGATCTAAGTGGATCTAGCAGGACGAACCTTCCCTCAGGGTTGTTGGGACTGGACAGGATACTGAGGATGGTCCCATCCTTTACCCAAATCAGCATTCCCCTGGCATAGGACAAATAGTTGGTGGTGTAGATCTTTCCCCATTCGTTCCCTGGTAGGGATGGCACTTGAAAGCCCAGGTACACCTAGGAGAAATCTGCTAGGTCTAGATAGCGAAGGGAGTAGGAATCAGCTCATAAAACACAAGCAACGGCAATCAAACCATCAACGCAACAAGCAATAGAATTGTGAATACTGTGGACGGACACTTAACTGCCAACTGTCCAAACTAGGTACACAACTATACACAGAGGGAAATGGGTTTGTGAAGTAACATTGTGGTGGACTGTGTGCAGAAGGAGACTTGGAATGGCCTAGTAAGAATTAATGTGGGGCCATGCAAGAAGGAGGGCTGAGAAGAGACCAAGACCTCTCACCACTTGGGGGAGAACGGTTATATGCTAGGGATGGCCATTAGTTCCCCTAGCTTGTGTCATGCAGTCATAGTGGGTTAACAAACTCCGATCAAGGCAGCCATCGGCCAACATCTCCATTGAGTCTGCATGCCATTAAAAGATGAGGTGTCACCTGAGGGGGGGTCCCTGATCAGGATGTGTAAGGTTAAGGTGGCATCTCTGTCTTTTGAGTTTTCCAATGTGGCATGAGGAAGATCCTCAAGTGGGTCCCGGGTGGCCGCTGTTGCAGCCAGGGCCGATTGATGACAAATGTACTTGTTCCAGAGATGGGGTGACTGATGTAGTAGAGGGTTTGCAGGACATCCACCACATCCAGCAGCGAGAGCCCTGTCCTCAGACAAATTGCTCCAAGGGCGTGGTTACCCGTACTGAAGATACGTGTTTCTATGCCAGATCCCAAGCCTCTGAAGGATCTGTGAATAAGTGTGCCTTAGTTGACCACCATCTCTTGTAGTTTGTGCTTGATGAGAATCTCTGGCATTGGAACACCAGTGTATAGTCGGGAAAGATGGTAACCCGCTGGTTGTCCCTCAATAGTGTGCCTGATAGTCTCACCTTCTTGAGGATTGCACCCCCCATCTTCGAAGAGGATAGATTTCAGCTACTATCGGCCATTGAGTAGCCCCTACTGAAGGATGCCTGGCTGGAACTCAATGGGCCTTTTTGATGAGAAAAATGGTGTGAGGACCTGCAGGGATAAGTGTACTCAAACCAGGTATTTAGGTAATCCACCATGTTGTAGCCGTTGCTGCCCTCAGCAAAGCCCATGATGTGAATGTTGCTACATGTGGCTCGCCCCTCCACGTCCTCTGCCCTGGCCTCCAGGAAGTGGACCTGTTTTGTCATGTCTCATAATTGCATAAGAAGGTCTTTTGTGCAGGGTTGCAAGTCAGCAAGTTTTTTTTCAGAATGGGTGACTTGCTATGAGAGTTTCCTGTGATAGTCCCATGGGAGGTGTATGTCTTCTGCAACTACATCGACCTTTGTATCCAGGCATATCTGGGAGACTTTGATTGCTTGGAGTATGGTGTCCAATTTGTCCAGAGCCCCTGAAGAGGCATCAGACAGGGGGGAAGGGATAGCAGTAACATGGGCCGGGCATGCATCTTGGTAGTCATAGTCCACCCGATCATGGTAGCCACCGTTGAGCGGATAGTAGGACCCAACAGTATAGAGGCCGGGACTGCTTGTCACCATTTATGGGTTCCCGTGGGTTGGGGCACCACATCACCCCCCTCCACCTCCTAAACCTCCACTGGCTCCCCGTCCACAAGAAATGCCATTTTAAGCTCCTCATGCATGCCTACAAAGCCCTACACAATCAGGGACCAGACTACATTAACCACGGTCTACACTTCCAGGAACCCACCAGACACATGAGCTCTTCCTTTCTGGCCCTCACACACATATCCATAGTCCAGTGCAGCCGTAGCAGTGGCTGCTCTTTTTCCTACATCTCCACCGTGGCCTGAAACGACCTCCCCCTCTGAACTGCACCCTCACTGGCAGACATCAGGAAGAGACTCAAGACCTGGCTCTTCAACAGAGACATTGCATCCCAGTGACTAGATACCCCCAGGGGTGACAGAGACGATCTCTGCAAATGACTGACTGATTGATTGATTGAAACCGCACAAAACTAAAAGTCACTATGGATTATTGAGTGGGAGGGAGGGTAAGAGGGAATGCTGTTTCAGTGAAGCTGACCTGTTGGAAAATGGGTTATTGGTAAGGGCAGGTAGGTACCTACACTTAGCAATAGGCCACTAACCTCCACTAAGGTCCAGTTAGGTCTCAGTAAATTAAACCCAGCTCAACCCTTGGTAGCTTGGCAATGAGAGTCAAGGCTTAACTTAGGAGACAGAGTGTAAAGCATTCAAATATCACAAAACAGTAATTAAATAAAACACAGGAAACAGTTTAAAAATCCAAAACCAATTTATTAAAATAGATTATATTTTAATCTTTAAAATGACACAAAAACGAATAAAATCGGATAAGGGGCACCGGAGATATAAATTTTTAAAGAATTTTTTTTTTTAGCGCCTAGAAACAAAAAGCGCCAATCGGGTCATCTGGTTGCACCTCGACCGTTTAAGGCCGACCGCGATGGAGCCCTGCTCGGCTACAGGCCGCGGGAGGCCTCGGTTAAAAGTTTACCTTCACACTTAGGGGGTCATTACAACATTGGCGGTAAAAGCCGCTTACCGCGTGCAGAAGACCGCCAACACACCGTTGCGGCCGCGGAATTCCGCCACAGCTATTATGACCCACATCTCGGAATCCGCTGAAATTCAGACACCCACACAAGTCTGCCACACCAAAGGTCAGTGATAAACTGGCGAAAACAAAACCTCCACCGTCACGCCAACAGAAATACGCCCATGCTATCACGACCCACGAATCCACGCGGCCGTCTTTCAACCGCGGTATTCCATTGGCGGTACACACCGCAGCGCTCAAAATACACACACATATACAAAACACTGCCACATTGGACAATTTGAATTACACACACCTGATACACATACAAACACCACTCCCACACACTCAATACAATATAAAACACACACCCACATCACCCACAAACCCTTACGATAACAAAACACGAGGCGAAGGCCAGAGAGAGACACCACCATCAACAACACTAGCATCCACAGGCACACAACACCATCACCCACATAACTTCCACGCACAAAACACCACACACCACTACACATCACCACACTCTTCACCACATACACCACCCCACACATCACCTACACCACCCCATGGCAAGGCAAAGACATCCCAGGTTCTCCGAGGAGGAGCTCAGGGTCATGGTGGAGGAAATCGTACGGGTAGAGCCACAGCTATTTGGATCACAGGTGCAGCACACCCCCATAGCTAGGAAGATGGAGCTATGGCGAAAAATAGTCGACAGGGTCAACACCGTGGGACAGCACCCAAGAAATCGGGACGACATCAGGAAGAGGTGGAATGACCTATGGGGGAAGGTGCGTTCAACGGTCTCCAGGCACAACATCGCGGTGCAGCGGACTGGCGGCGGACCCCCACCTCCTCCCCCACAACTAACAACATGGGAGGAGCAAGTCCTGACCATCTTGCATCCTGAGGGCCTCGGAGGAGTCGGTGGAGGATGGGACACTGGTAAGTCAAATCTTAACTATCACATCCCCCACCCTACCTGCATGCTATCACACACCCCCACCCTCACACCCTCCCCTATCACCCCAAATCCTCACTAATCTACCCATGACACCAAGCACCCATCCCAACACCAAGCCCTGCATGACACAACTAAGCATGGGCACCCCTCACCAAAGCATGGCCACTGCACATGCCCAGAACATCCCCTCAAACATCACCACACAAGCCCCCACACAGGAATGCCTGCACTGGGGATCACGCACACCCAACCATTGCACACCATGAAACACACACATGCAATAATCATGTTCTTATACCCCTGCAGGAACCTGAAGGAACGTCACCACACCAGAGGGTCCAGACATCTCTACTCCACCCACAGAAGAGGCACACAGTGATGACAGCAGCTCTGGCCAACTGGATCTGGATGACCAGCCCGGACCATCGTGGGCCTCAGGACAGGCGGTTCCCCTCGCACAGGCACACCCCAACACAGACCTTCCACCCTCTGGAAACACCAGCACAGCACCCACCCAGCTGGCCCATACCTCCGTACCCTGGACACGTCAGTCAGCTGTGTGTCCACCACTACAGGGAACCCAGGATAACCAACCACCCCAACAACAACAGGGACCTGGGGACAGTGGTAGTGGGCACACGGTCCAGGGGACGGAGGCCCAGGAACACAGGGGAACTGGGAGGGCTGCCGTGCGACAGGGGACGGACAGGCCAAGGGAACCCACTCTCCACGAGGCCCTCTCCTCCATCATGGGAGCATACCGCCACTCCCAGGAGACGATGGCTACGGTCCTGGCCAAGTTTCAGGAGACCCAGCGCCTGCAGGAGGACCAGTATTTGGGGTTCAGGGAGGAGCTCAGAACCATCAGCTCCGCCCTGGGCACCATTATAGGGGTGCTGAAGGACATACAGAACACCATGAGGGACACCGTGGCACTCCAAGGGGCCCCTGACACTAGCATGGACGATGAACTGCCCACCACCTCCGCCGGCGCTGGTGGACAGGATGCCCCGCCACAGGACCACCACACCAGCACCCCACCCCCTGCAGACGGAAAACCACCCGCAAGCGGTCCCTGAGATCCAGGAACAGGACAGAGCACGATGGCAAGACCCCGCCAAAAAATGAGACCACCCTGATTGTCATCCCACTGTCCCACTTTGGAACCCAGTCCATATTGGAACTGCCCCAGCTCCACTTCCTATGCCCATATGGGCAGTGCATCTGTGAGACTAATAGACTGGACTCTGCCATGGACATTCCTCCACCATCACCCCTCACCATTTTACCACCCCCTCCAATATTTAGCACTTCAATAAACACAAAACAATCTGGAGTAAGTCTGTGATTTAGAAAAATGTGTATTAGCAATGACAGTGAAAAAATCCGTTCTCAATGGTAATGTCAACATACCTATGTCACACATCACAAGTCCATGAAGGATGCAAGCAGATGACACACGTTGGTAACCACACCTGTGAAACCGTAATGGAAATGTACAACTCAGTTACCAAATACTGTTTGAAATTGACAGACAGGATAGAGGTAGAAGTGTGAAAGTACTTGTAGTAGTCAAGAAAGTGTTCTCACCTGTGTGTCACTGGAAATATTGCTGTATGACTGAGTCCCTGTTGTCAATGTCTTCTTCCTCTACTTCCTCCTGATCACTGTCCACAGGCTCCCCAGCTGCCACAACACCGTCATCTGGACCATCCTCCTGCAGAAAAGGCACTTGGCGTCGCAAAGCAAGATTATGAAGCATACAGCAGGCGATGATGATCTGGCACACCTTCCTTGGTGAGTAGAATAGGGAACCACCTGTCATATGGAGGCACCTGAACCTGGCCTTCAGGAGGCCGAAGGTGCGTTCGATCACCCTCCTAGTCCGCCCATGGGCCTCATTGTAGCGTTCCTCTGCCCTGGTCCTGGGATTCCTCACTGGGGTCAGTAGCCATGACAGGTTGGGGTAACCAGAGTCCCCTAATAGCCACACACGGTGCCTCTGAAGTTGACCCATCACATAAGGGATGCTGCTATTCAGCAGGATGTAGGCTTCATGCACAGAGCCAGGGAACATAGCATTTACCTGGGAGATGTACTGGTCTGCCAAACATACCATCTGTACATTCATCGAATGATAACTCTTCCGGTTCCTGTACACCTGTTCACTCCTGTGGGGGGGGGACCAGAGCTACATGGGTCCTATCAATGGCACCTATGATGTTAGGGATATGTCCAAGGGCATAGAAGTAACCTTTCACTGTCGGCAAATCCTCCACCTGAGGGAAAACGATGTAGCTCCTCATGTGTTTCAGCAGGGCAGACAACACTCTGGACAACACGTTGGAAAACATAGGCTGGGACATCCCTGATGCCATGGCCACTGTTGTTTGAAATGACCCACTTGCAAGGAAACGGAGCACTGATAGCACCTGCACTTGAGGGGGGATTCCTGTGGGATGGCGGATTGCTGACATCAGGTCTGGCTCCAACTGGGTACACAGTTCCTGGATTGTAGCACGGTCAAACCTGTAGGTGATGATTAAATGTCGCTCCTCCATTGTCAACAGGTCCACCAGCGGTCGGTACACCGGAGGATTCCGCCATCTCCTCACATGGCCCAGCTGACGGTGCCTAGGAAGGACAAAAGCGACCACAGAGTCAAGCAACTCAGAGGTATGTACCCACAGCTACACAGAACACGAAACATAATCCAAAAAGTTGTCTGTATGTGTGTTGAGTCCAGGCCTAGGTATGTGTGACGCAGTTGAAAATGAAGCCATGTGGGCCCCTGAAATGGCGGCTGCCTGACCTCTAAACTGGGACAATGGGATGTGAGGTAACTGCGCTGGCATTGTACACCGTTGCGGTAGGTGGTCGAAGACCGCGGCGCAATGCTGCATTGGTTAACATTGGGCCCTATTGGTCCCAGGAGCCAATGACGAAATGCGCCGGTGGTGATGATACACACCGCCGCGGACATCACCGCCGCGGATGTGACCGCCATTTTCTAACTGTTCAATCACTCGATACCTGATCTTCGACAGGAGAGGACCTATACTGCAAGTGCTGCTGTGACCTCGGTCTGGAAGAGACAATGGCACGTGCGTCTGGGGAAAGGGCCCCTGCCTTCACTGCACAGGAGTGGAAGAAGCTCGTGGACGGGGTCCTCCCCCAGTACACACTACTCTACGGTCCTCCAGACCAACAGGTGAGTTCATAGGGTGCAAGTTGAATGGGCTATCCCTGGGTGGAGAGGGCTGGTTGTAAGAAGGACGGGGGCAGAGTTCTGCGAGCATGAAGGACTGTGAATGCATGTGCCAGATGGCAAGGGTAGGGATGTGGGCCACTCACTTCGACGGTGCAGTTGGTAATGACTTCTATTCTTCCCCTGTACATGTCATGTAGGTCAGCGCCCACCAGAAGAAGGATATTTGGCGTGCCATCGCCAAGGACATCCGGACCCTGGGGGTCCACCAGAGACGGAGCACCCACTGCCATAAAAGATGGGAGGACATTTGCCGCTGGAGCAAGAAGACGGCGGAGGCTCGGCTGGGGATGGCCTCCCAACGTGGGAGGGGTGCCCGTCGCACCATGACCCCCCTGATGTTCCGGATCCTGGCGGTGGCCTACCCTGTGTTGGATGGGCGCTTGAGGGCATCACAGCAGACACAAGGGGATGAGTACACTCTCATTCAGCTGACTTTGCGCGCAGTGGAGGGGTCTGGGTGGGGGAGGAGGGCTGTGGGTTTCCCTAGGCCAGGGCGAGTTCTGTAGGCTAGGCCCCTCCGTAATGCAGGCCATGTGCCACTCCACCCCACCTCTGTAGAGTCCCAAGTACAGGTATACATGCCCCTGTGTCATCTATGTGTGCAGATGTCCACCATAGCCATGTTGGCCATATCCCAGGAACTGCATCTGTAGAGCCCAACAGCGCGGCGTAGTGCAGGGGGCTGCTGTGTCTGTATTGTCCACCAACGATAGCAGTAAGCCATGCACTCAACCTGTCTTTCTTCTGTCGCCCCCCCCCCTTTTGTGCTCTCCCTGTTCTTTGTGCATCAGCATCATCAGGCGGAGGTACAGTGGCACCGGAGCACGAGGGGGCTGCATCCCACATGGCCATGGAAGGCCACACCACAGACTCTGAATACACCAGTGGGACGGAGGGCGAGGGAGCTTCACGGCGGTCACCGGATCAGCAACCAGTGACACGGACTCGTCCTCCGATGGGAGCTCCCTTGTGGTGGCGGCAACATCTGTGCCCCCCACTTCTACAGGTACAGCCGCCACCCCCCCCTACCAGCACCGCCCTCCCAGCAGCCCCTCAGCCTTCGCCCCGTGCCCGCTCACCCAGGAGGGTGGGCATCACCTTCGCCCGAGGCACCTCAGGCCCTGCCCCTGTCACCTCTGCTGCCCTCAGTGAGGAGACCATTGACCTCCTTAGGTCACTCACTGTTGGGCAGTCTACCATTGCGAATGCCATCCAGGGTGTAGAAAGGGAGTTGCAACACACTAATGCATTCCTGGAGGGCATTCATTCTGGTCAGGCTGCGCATCATCGAACCCTGCAATCTCTGGCCTCAGCACTGATGGCAGCCATTGTCTCTGTGTCTAGCCTCCCCCCTCCAACTTCCTCCACCCAGCCCCAATCCCCTGTACCTCTGCCTATCCCAAGCACACCATCAGACCAGCCTGCACACATCTCAACACACAAGGGAAGCTCAGGCAAACATAGGCACCACACATCCCACAGGCACTCACACAAGCATCACCCACATACAGACACAGCAACATCCACTGCCTCCACTGTGTCCCCCTCCTCGTCGTCTCCCTCCTCCCTCCCAGTGTTGCCTACACTCTCACCTGCATGCACTACCACTACAGCCACTAGGACTCACACCAGCACACCCACCACAACACCCCGCTCACCTGCACTCACCACCCCCACTACCATTTACACGTCCCCTGTGTCCTCTCCCAGTGTGTCTGTGACGCCCCCTCCGAAAGTACACAAACGCGGGCACACACACACCCAACATCCATCACCTCACGACAGCCTCCAGAACATGCACCTGCACCCAAGTCATCAAAAGTTACACCTCCTACAACCACCTCCTCTTCCTCCACTCCCAGACCCCCTCCAGCTACCCGTCCCAGTGTTCTTCAGAAACTTTTCCTGAGCAACGTTGACCTCTTTCCCACCCCCTCCAATTCATAGGTCCCGTACTAGCACCTCAGCCAAAAAATATCCGGTACCAGTGGTGCCTGTTAGAGGTATGTGGAGTGCACCGGGCACCAGGGCAGCCAGTGTGACACGGAGCCAAAGCACAGCCTGTACCCCCGTGAAGCACCAGAAGTTGGACAGTGCCCGACGGGATAGGGGGAAGACTCCAGGCAGCAAAGCCACTCACAAGGGTCCCGGGGGAGTGTCGACTCAGCTGTGACACCTCCCAACGTGGGGAAGGGGCAGAAGAAAGCGCCAAAGTCTGGGAAAAGCAGCACGGCGGAGAAGGCCGCCATCATCCCCGCTGCCCAGGAGGCCACCGCCAGCCAGATCGTCACTGGTCAGGAGACCACCGCCAGAGTCAGTGCCCAGGAGGCCAGTCCCATCGTCACTGGTCAGGAGACCACCGCCAGAGTCAGTGCCCAGGAGGGCAGTCCCATTGTCACTGGTCAGGAGACCACCGCCAGAGTCAGTGCCCAGGAGGGCCCCGGCAGCCACAGCCCCGCTGGGCAATGAAGGACCACCATGGCAAACACTGCTGAACAGGGCAAAGACCGCTGAACAGGGCAAAGACCGCCATGGCAAGCACCGCTGAACAGGGCAAAGACCGCTGAACAGGGCAAAGACCGCCATGGCAAGCACCGCTGAACAGGTCAGACACTGAGAAGTCAAGCACCGCTGAACAGGGCAAAGACCGCTGAACAGGGCAAAGACCGCCATGGCAAGCACCGCTGAACAGGTCACACACTGCAAAGTCAAGCACCGCTGAACAGGGAAAAGACCGCTGAACAGGGCAAAGACCGCCATGGCAAGCACTGCTGAACAGGGCAAGCACTGCCAAATCAAGCACCGGTAGCCCATGTGCGGCAGGGGCAGTGTCGGTACTGGGGCCGTCACGGGGAGAGTGATGCACTGTGGGCACCAGTCCCCCTCCAGAACCAGTGGAGAACAGCATCCACTACCTCAGTCCTTAACAGGATGAAGCACTCTGGGCAACAGTCCCCCTCCAGAACCAGTGGAGACATGCATCCACTACCTCAGTCCTTAACAGGATGTAGCACTCTGGGCACCAGTCCCCCTCCAGAACCAGTGGAGACATGCATCCACTACCTCAGTCCTTAACAGAATGAATCACTCTGGGTACCAGTCCCCCTCCAGAACCAGTGGAGAACAGCATCCACTACCTCAGTCCTTAACAGGATGAAGCACTCTGGGCACCAGTCCCCCTCCAGAACCAGTGGAGAACAGCATCCACTACCTCAGTCCTTAAGAGGATGAAGCACTCTAGGCACCAGTCCCCCTCCAGAACCAGTGGAGAACAGCATCCACTACCTCAGTCCTTAACAGGATGAAGCACTCTGGGCACCAGTCCCCCTCCAGAACTAGTGGAGACTGTCATCCACTTGAGAGACTGTGGCTTTGCACTCCCCAGGATGGTACAGTGGGCAAACCACCCACTGAAAAGACTTGTGAGACTGTGGCTTTGCACTCCCCAGGATGAAGCAGTGGGCAAACCACCCACTTGAGAGACTTGTGAGACTGTGGCTTTGCACTCCCCAGGATGAAGCAGTGGGCAAACCACCCACTAAAAAGACTTGTGAGGCTGTGGCTTTGCACTCCCCAGGATGAAGCAGTGGGCAAACCACCCACTTGAGAGACTTGTAAGACTGTGGCTTTGCACTCCCCAGGATGAAGCAGTGGGCAAACCACCCACTGAAAAGACTTGTGAGACTGTGGCTTTGCACTCCCCAGGATAAAGCAGTGGGCAAACCACCCACTGAAAAGACTTGTGAGACTGTGTCTTTGCACTCCCCAGGATGGTACATTGGGCAAACCACCAACTGAAAAGACTTGTGAGACTGTGGCTTTGCACTCCCCAGGATGAAGCAGTGGGCAAACCACCCACTTGAGAGACTTGTGAGACTGTGGCTTTGCACTCCCCAGGATGAAGCAGTGGGCAAACCACCCACTAAAAAGACTTGTGAGGCTGTGGCTTTGCACTCCCCAGGATGAAGCAGTGGGCAAACCACCCACTTGAGAGACTTGTAAGACTGTGGCTTTGCACTCCCCAGGATGAAGCAGTGGGCAAACCACCCACTGAAAAGACTTGTGAGACTGTGGCTTTGCACTCCCCAGGATAAAGCAGTGGGCAAACCACCCACTGAAAAGACTTGTGAGACTGTGGCTTTGCACTCCCCAGGATACATCAATGGGCATGGAGCCCCGTCGTGGATCTGGCGTGGTGCTGTCGTCCGGCTGAGGTGCCCCCCTTCCCTTCCCCCTGAGGTGCCTGTTGTATTTCTATCTGAAGCCCCAGCAGTGTTCTCTCCGCCTCTGGTCAGGTATATGATGTGGGCCTCGACCATGCATTTTGGGCCCAGTGGTCCACGGACATTGAATGGTGCATACCTGCACTAGTAATCGTGATGTATATTTTGTTGAATGTGTATAAATATCTGTATATATTGGCTTACTGTATTTTGATACATTACAATGGTTGCACTCATTTCCTTTTGTATTTGCCTTCTTCCGGGGGGGGGGGTGGGGTTGTTACTGTGATGTTTGGATATGCATTGGTGTGTGTGTTGTAGTGGGTGAGGGTCGGGGTGGGGGTGTTGCGTGTGTGTGTCCGTGACTTTTGCCTCCCCTATGTCATAGGTGCAGTACTCACCATTGTCTTCGGCCCCGGCGTTGCTGATGATCGTAGAGGAGCAGGAAGACTATCGCAGGGAGTATTTGGAGTTCCAGCTCTATGGTGCCCTCCTTCCTCGTGGAGTGTGTTGAGGTGAGCGTTTTCCCTTTGAAATGACTGTTTCCACCGTGTTTTTATCCACGGTGAATCCGCCCCGGAAAAGGTGGCGGATTGGTAGGTTGTGATACTGTGGGCGGTACTTTGTCTCCCGCCTGTCTGTTGGCGGTGACCGCCGCGCTGTTTGTCTGTACCGCTATGGCAGTCGGAGTGTTAAAGTGGCTGTCTTTGTTGGCGGTTTCCGCCACGGTCATAATTCCCTTTTTTTCCCACCGGCCTGTTTGCGGTCTTACCGCCGCTTTAACACCGTCCGCCAGGGTTGTAATGACCCCCTTAGACTCTTTTTCGAAGATTTTCTTCAGCGGGACGAACTTGCCAGTCCAATCCGACCTCCTGGAGCCCTTCTCCGGATACGCATCGCTGGAATCCTCTGTGTAGATTTTTACCTTCAGACTTAGTCGTTTTTTCGAGGTGAAAATCCTTCGACCGGGGTAAACCTGGATCTTGATCTGACGTCCATGGAGCCCTCCTCGGATACGCTGGCTGGGAGGTCCCGGTCTACTTTTTACCTTCGGACTTAGGGGGTCATTCTGACTCCCGCCGGCCGCGGTAACCGCAGGGCCGGCGGGAGCCGCTGAATGACCGCACCGCGGTCAAATGACCGCGGCGGCCATTCTGAGTTTCCCGCTGGGCTGGCGGGCGACCGCTAGAAGGCCGCCCGCCAGCCCAGCGGGAAACCCCCTTCCATGAGGATGCCGGTTCCGAATGGAGCCGGCGGAGTGGAAGGGGTGCGACGGGTGCAGTTGCACCTGTCGCGATTTTCAGTGTCTGCTTGGCAGACACTGAAAATCTTGGTGGGGCCCTGTTAGGGGGCCCCTGCAGTGCCCATGCCATTGGCATGGGCACTGCAGGGGCCCCCAGGGGCCCCACGACACCCATTACCGCCAGCCAGGTTCTGGCGATCAAAACCGCCAGAACCAGGCTGGCGGTAAGGGGGTCGGAATCCCCATGGCGGCGCTGCCTGCAGTGCCGCCATGGAGGATTCCCCAGGGCAGCGGGAAACCGGCGGGGACCGCCGGTTTCCCGTTTCTGACCGCGGCTGTACCGCCGCGGTCAGAATGCCCATGGGAGCACCGCCAGCCTGTTGGCGGTGCTCCCGCGGTCGTTGGCCCTGGCGGTCCATGACCGCCAGGGTCAGAATGACACCCTTAGTCTCTTTTTCTGAGATTTTCTTTACCGGGACGAACCAGCAAATCAGTCCGGGTCGCGGTTGAGGCAAGCCGGCTAGAGTTGCTGTGGCGGGTCGGTTCCTCTATGGAGCTTTTTTTCAAAAGTTCTCCAAACTTCTGGGGCTTTTTCCAGATGTCCTTTTAAGGTTCTTTTGAGGTCCACGGCTCACCCCAAGGGTCCAGAAGTTCTGAGATGGTCCTTGGGGGTGCGGACTACAACTCCCTGAATGCACCTGGCGCAAACTCCTTTTTGGCCACTGGACAGTGGTCAGCTGGTCGCTTTCTTCAGGAGTTGGTGCAGGGGACTCTGGTTAGCAAGTTTTCACCTGGGGGTCCTGGTTCTCCAATCAGGTGCAGGGTCCTTCCCCCTGTGATGACCACTTCCTGGGAAGTGTGGCAAAAATCTATCCCAGGAGGCAACATTCTTCAAAAATCCATCATGGCTGAATCTGATTTTTGGAGGTTACATCTGGCTGAGCCCACCCACTGGTGTGGCTAAAAATCATAAACACACCCCTCTCCTGCCCTCTCCTAATCTAATCAAGGGGGCACCTAGTTGTCTGGGGTTGCAGGATTTGGGGGTGTTGCTGGTTGCTCCAAATGTCCTTCTCTGCCTTTGAAGACCAGTTTGGCAGCCCTCCTCCTTCCTGCCTCACCATCTGCTGAGGGGAGATTCCCTCCCACAGGCACATTCCTTTGTGTGAAGCCAGGCCACTTCAAACCTCATCAAGGCTCCCTGGCCAGGCTGCTAGAGGCTGGCCAATCAGGGCACAGCAGCAAAAACAATGCAGGGCTGAAATTGGCAACTTTAAAGGTAAAGTTTAAAACTCTTTACCTGAACAAGTTATATTAAATCCCACAACTGGAAGTTGTGGGATTTATTATAACAATTAATTTGATACCAAACTCTTGATATCCATCATTTAAGGGGACTTTAAAAATTAAAATAAAGTCTCCCCATTCTAGCCTATGAAGGCCATTTACTACAATGAGGGAAAAACGAATTTGGCTGTTTTTACCTCACCAGGGCTTATAAAACTATTTTCATAAGGTCCCTGCTTATAGTTACATGGCACCCAGCCCTAGGGGCACCTAGGGCACACCTTAGGGGTGACGTATATGTAAAAATAAAGTAGTTTAAGACTTTGGAACTACTTTTAATTCCAAAGTCGAATTTGCATATAACTTTAATTTAAAAGCAGCCAGCAAGGCAGGCCTGCCTTTAAAATGACACTGGGCACCTCAGCAGTGCACCCATGGGTGCACTACCTATGTTGTGGTCCCTAAACCTACATGCCGTACCATATACTAGGGACTTGTAGGTAGGTTAACTTAGCTAATTATAATTAGCCTAATTTGCATATCCATTTTACACAGAGCACAGGCCCTGGGACTGGTTAGCAGTACCCAGGGCAGCATCAGAGTCAGGAAAACACCAGCAAAAAGTGGAAAATGGGGGCAAAAAGTTAGGGGGCCTCTGCAATCAGCCCTGTTTTCTCACATGACCCTTTTCTCTGCACTCTTAAGTGGTGGCATGATCAAAATCAGCAAACTATATGCTGGGGTGAAGGACTGCACCCCGCCCCACAGACCCTTTTAACTACTGGCTAATTACATTTTCAGCTAGAAAGGTAAAGTGCTGTGCCAAAATCATATTGAGGAAGTGGTCAGTTGGGTGTTAGGTGTCACACTCCCACCTGTACCAGTCTTGGTCCAAGCAAAAGTGCTGCCCCCAGCAACAATATTCTGGCACTCTCTATGCTAGTATACCGCTCTGCCTACACCTCAAAGACTTATATATGAGTGTTTTGTAGATTTTTGAACAGCATATAATGGTGTTCACAGAGGATTAAGTTGGCACAAATTGTCCATATAGAGGATGCTAACTTTAATATTACAGGCAATAAAAAAAATTTATTTCATAACCTGGCTTCAAATGATAATGGGGACAATTATTGCCACTTGAAGTTTCACACAAACTGAGGCTTAAAATATTGTTGCATTCTGTCAGCCCTGTTGTTTATCCTCTGTATAGCAGATTTCTGTAAAGCACTGGAATGTGAAAGATCCTTTCTGTCCAATTAAGGGAGACAAATGTTGGCAGTATTTCGATACTATCCTCTTTCAGTAAACTAGTGTTAGATTCTAACAAGTTTCACAACTGACAAGCAGGTGGGTATCATGATAGGCTTTGCTCACCAGCACAGAGCCGAGCCGGGTTTATGCACCTGCAGTAGGTAACGTGAATTCAATTAAGCTGATATTTCTCTGGGAAAGTGCTTTATTTTTACAGCTCATCCACAGAAAGAGGCAAAACTTGCTCACTGATTACCAGCTACTCTATCTGAAAATAAAGTACACGCAAAGCTCACCATGATATACAGCCTTTAGTAAGGAGGAAAGAAAATAAACAAAAAAAGTTGATTTTGGATGGAAAATGGAAGATGATTTTTAAATGGACACAAGCTCATGCAACTGCTTGTGTATAAATACGTAGAATGTGGTTGATGGAAAAAGGGGGCATCTGCATTTATCTATGATGTTTGTTAGACACATATACCAGCTGATTTTACCACATATTTTTTCCAGTGGGGTGATGAGCCAAAGTATATAGATTTTAGTGTTTTATATACTAACTAAAACATTAAACCACCGCTCATAAACAACCGCAGCCGTTAAAAACTCTGTTCGTGCTTTAGATACCATCAATAATACTTGTTTCATTGAGTGGTTCGCCTGGTGGCCTCATCTGGTGTCAGTTTGTCCCTCGTCTCTCTGTATACATTTAGGCCCACATTACAACCCTGGCTGTCGGTGGTAAAAAAATTGGAATTACAAGCATGGCGGTGACCGCCATGCAAAACCGCCACTTCTCCACTCGGACCGACAGGGTGGTAAAGACAGCTGTGCTGGAGACTTCGGTCTCCAGCCTGGCGGCCGTTACTGCACTGCCGGCGGCATCACGACCCTGCATACCGCCATGGATTTCGTGGGGTTCTGACCACCACGAAATCCATGGCGGTAGGCACTATCAGTGCCAGGGAATGCGTTCCCTGCCACTGATAGGGGTCTCACCTCCCTCTCCCTCCCCAGAGTCCTCCCCTCAAACCCACAAACCCCCCTACCATCCCTCAAAGGTGGTAGGACCCCCCCTCCCCACCCCCCAACATTGACACATACCCCTACACGCACACTTACACTACAACTACACATACATGCACACATACACACAGACTTTCACACAGATAGACACGCACACATTTTCCAAACACACAACACCCCCCGCATGCGTACACGCACTCACACACCCCCTCTACACACTCACACGCACACCCCCATGCACGCACACAACACCCCTCCACCCGACTCCCCTAACGGACGATCACCTTACCTGTTTCGGTGATCCTCTGGGAGTGAACGGGATCCATGGGGGCTGCTCTGCCACCAGCTCCCCGTCACCAGAACACCGCCATACCGAATCATGGGACGTGATTCGGTGGGCGGTGTTCTGATGACATGGCGGTGGAGCAGCCTCCACTTACCCGCCGACCGCCAGTATGACTGCTGGTGGCACTCCGTCCGAAAAAGGGCGGAGGGATGCCAGCAGTCATGATACGCTCTGCAGAAAACCACCTGTACTGGCGGTCTTCAACACGGCGGTACCTCGGCGGTCTTGCTTAAAGATCGCCGAGGTTGAAATGAGGCCCTTAGTCTGTTGCTTCCTCCACCACAGGGGGTGTCGACATATGTTCTTCCGGGTGCTCAAACGCTGCAAGGTATTCATCCCACGCGTATGCGATGGGGTACTCCCTACAGTGTCTTCTCTCCTCTTTATTGCTACACTTTCACTCTTGCCCATTTACCCACATCTCTGCTCTAACATTTATCTGGCAGGGGGGGCTCACACCTTACAATGCATCACAATGAGTCTTTTTGCAAGTACCAGTTTCAACCCAAGAAGTTATCACTAGCTGTTTTCCCTTTGGTGCAAGGATGCAGTCCTAGCAAGCATCGCTTGGAGTGTACGCCACTTCTCTGCATAATACAGTGACAAAGAGGCTACCACTTTTCTTTAGTAGACCGTTCCATCTCTGCAACTCCACACCACATTAAAAAAATGGGCATCATTGAGATTGCATCTAGGGCCTTTCTGCATGTCTTGTACCAATATTTTATTTACGCACTTGGGCGTTAGGTAAGTGGTGTGAAGATAATTAAATTGCATATATTTCAATCTTGCATTTCTAGAAGTCCTCTGGGCATGTTCCATTTCTCTTTTCCATTATTTCTGTGTCTGCCCTTACTATGTATGTCGCCCACTTTTGCCACAGTCCTTGCAATGAGGGTTTACACACTTTGCTCAGTGATTTATAGGACCAAGATACCAATTTAGAACCTGCTTCCATTCTAAATAATAGTTGCAAGGCTTCAGGCGTCTTTTTACCCGGTCCAAATTGATCTCTGAAAGTGTCCCTTTTCTCATCCACTGGGAAGTGCCCAGCTGGGAACCCCATGTCCCGCGTCATGTCTTGAAATGTCATCAGCCCACCCCTCAAAGCAATCTGCTACATACTGAATTTCTTCTTCGCACTGTTGTTCCTGCTCTGATGACATAATATCTCTGTGCTGCAATAACCCATATAAGGCTATTGTGGGAACAAATACACGTATGCTTCTAGTCTTGTACACACATGTGTGCCAGCATCGCAACACAGCTCTCACCAGTCTGGGCAAACTTGCCATAATTCGCTTTCCTTTTAAGTATCAGTTTGAGCCATGTGCCCTCGTTCTCAGGGTTTCAAAGACCTGTCTCCGACAGATTGTGTTCATCTAACCATCACGCTAACCATTACATTTGAACTGATATATTATAAGATTTATAATCTAAGGTTCCAAATCCACCAATGATATGGTCAATATCCATTTTGACTCTGTGCTGCCCTGTTCCCCATATAAAATCTTTCAATGGGCCATCCAGAATCTTGAACTGTCCGGGACTGACCCAATTGGAGAGTCTGGTAAAATAATACAGTAGTCATTCTTTTGCTTTCAATTTTATGTAGTGCAAACTCAACCTGAAGGGATTGGACAATTTTCCATTAGCATCAGTTCCATTAAAAAAGGGCACATTCATTGTGTGTAGACACAGGAGATTAAGGGCCTGATTTAGAGTTTAGCAGAGGGAAATCCCATAGGATATAATGGGATTTATATTTCGGCAGACAGGATATCCGTCTCTGTTGTGACAGAGTAACCTCTCCATCAGACTCTAAAGCAGGCCCTTAGTGATTTGCCCAGAATCACTGGACTTTTAGCCAGTGCCAGGACTCTAGCCTGATTCCCACATCAGCAGCTCTGGCCGTTACTCCTCTCTTCAATTTAGTGATGCGGTCCATGACTGATAACAGTTATGTTTTTCAAAACAGTATTTTACCCTTTGGGGACCTGAGCACTACCCTTAAGTTGCCATTGTGAAGATCAGCATCAGTATGAAAGACCATGCTTCCCAGGTAACGGAAACTGTGATGTTGCCAAGTTGTGCATTTGTCCCCTAAATCCTCTACAACATGCATCGCTTTTGCATCAATCGGGAAAGCTCACTTCTTTACCCAGTTAGTGCAGATTTCTGAGTGGACACCAAACATTTTCAACATTTGTATCGCGTGTGCAAGATCTAGAAGCCCATTTCTAGGAAAGAGGGACATGTCATCTGCATATGATGCTTTCCTTGTCCAGTAGGATTATGCCTTTGACTATGTGTGCCCTCTGGATCAGTGCCACAAATGGCTCCTCCACCAGTGCGAACAGAATTGGGAA
This sequence comes from Pleurodeles waltl, assembly GCF_031143425.1. NCBI lineage: Eukaryota > Metazoa > Chordata > Amphibia > Caudata > Salamandridae > Pleurodeles > Pleurodeles waltl. Next base: position 764,213,875 of record NC_090440.1, read on the forward strand.
CAATGGACATCCTTGCCTGGTCCAGCTGTAACTGTTGCAGGCAAAAGCTTCTCTTGCACACCGGTCATGAAAAGATGCTTAGAAGAAGAAAAAAAGGTGCCCTTCAGCCCCTCACATGCTCAGCACTACTCCCAGGTGTAACCTAAACACAGTGCTCAGTCAGGTAATGAAGGAACCATTCGAACCAGTGCACAAAGCAGAGCTACATTTTTTAACTCTAACTCTAAAGATTGCATTTCTAGTAGTCATTATGCATTGCGCAGAGTGGTGAGCTGCAACAGTCACTGCATAGGACCCATACTTAACGTACATAAGGCAGGGTGGCAATGAGCACAATCATAATTTCACATAAATCGAACTGTTCCAAAGGTGGTGTCATAATTTCACATAAACCAAACTATCCAGCTACCAGTGTTCTCCAACCAGCCTAAGAAGAGGGCTGAAAGATGTTTGCACATGGTAGACATCTGGAGAGTTGTCATATACTCCCTCTGGGCAACAAAGGATGCAAGAAATGGAAAACAGTTTTTTTGTTTTGTACCAGCAGGCATGGGCTGATACAAAAAGGCAGGGATGACAGTGGAGGAGCAACTAAGGGCCCACGCTAAAAGAAAAGAGGCAGCAACTGTACCCTTTCTGACCAATGTCTCCATCGACATCTTTAGAAAGCTACCTGCTTGTCCTTACACACCTTCAAAAAATATTACTGTGTTGGCAAAGAAGTCAACAGCAAAGCTCACGTAAAGAAGAAAATGAAGAACAAATTCATTTGAGCTCAGCCTCCTGAAGGGGACTAATACTGCTAACAAAGTTACAAGTTCCCAAGAAAGTGACAAAAGAAGCTGGAGATGGCGAAGAAGCACAGGAACTTCCAGGGCTTGTCACAAGAGAATGGGCATACCGTTTGGTGGTATACGCCCACAACAACCCAACCACTGATGGTGGAATAATGCACAGCACATGAATCCAGAAAACTGTTCAAGCTGCAAAACTACTCTTGAAGGTACGTAACCATTTTGTTTGCCACCACACAGAACTTAAAAGGTGAAAACTTTGCCTCCAGCTTCCCACACCCACAGTCCAAGGGTATTGCACTATTGGTGAATTGATCAGGGATATTTGCCTATGCTTTTCCTCCACTATTTCATGTCCTGTACGTAAAATGAAGCAAGTGCCAATGAGTCATTCTCTTGGTTCAAACTTGGATGAGACAGCCATGGTATTCCATGCTGATAGAAATGTTGGTATATCTCCATTAGAAGCAACCACACATCATGTCTGATTCAGCATCAGGCTCTGCTTAGATATCTGTTCCTCCATCAGTTGAATCTAGCACCTGAGGTCCTAGAGTTTGGTTATCTTACACTCCCAGAGAAATGTATGCAAGTCTTGGTGAAGACACGCAAGCCCACCACACATGCTTGCTATACTGTGAAATGGAAAACATGTCTTCTATTGTTTAGGACAACAGATAGTCCTGATTAAAGCATCTGCTCTATCCTCTGCAGAAAGCAGTGTTGATACACTTCTATTTGTTTATATTCAGCTACAGCAGCAGTCTATATTCAAACTAGGGAGCTTTTGTCACTTTTTAAACTACCTGCCATTTATAATACAGTGCTAAAAGCTTTAGTATGCATGCATATGTTAAGGGATTTCACCTACAGCAGTTCAGGGTTGTGGAACTTTTATGAAATAGCTTCTTGTCGAAGGGGTGGGATACTTCAGAAACCTACTTGTTATGTAAACAAAAACATCCACTTGTTCTTTTGGTGCATTTGGTGACAAATAATGGCGACAGTCTCATTCGAGATTTCTGACAATAGCTACTCAGTCAATGCCAGAGCTTACATATCTTGTGCAAGTCTTTGCTTTTGCCACCTCCTCAAATCTACATAAGGGGGCTGGAAGAAGGCAAGAAGTAATAGTCCTCAGGTCAGAATGCCCTCAGAGTCTGTGCACAGCAGCAAACCTGCAAGTTGAAGGGCAGTTAACTCTTTTCCAATATCTCCCACAAAAGAAACATTTGGAAATCTACTCATGACAAGGGCAGGAGTAAAGAATTTGCTAGGACTGGGGGTGCCATTGTCAGGAGTAAAGAATTTGCTGGGACTGGGGGTGGGAGGGAGGAAGAAAAAGATGTTTATAGGAAAGTGATTTTTATACATGAACAATTGTAAATGTCTTTATTCCTCTATTGCGACAGGGGATGTACAAAGGTTTGCTACAAGTACACTTTCCAGGATTACCTCGGTAAACCTTCATGTTTTTTTTCTGATTTAGACCCCAAATTTCTTTTGTTACTCATGATGGATTTGCACTTATTTGCCATCATTTTTATAAATTGTTTTAAATATTGGCATGCATAAACAGGTTTTGATATACTGCTGAGAGATGTTAACTGCTATTCTGATTTTGGAGTGACAACTCCATCCCCCAACTGCGCCGCTGCCCTCTGCCATCACATTCATGACAGACATCAGTTCCCTTTCCTCTGTGTCAATCCTTACTTTCACTTTCGCATTCTGTCAGCCTTTCAACGCCAGGCATTGTGTGCCACTCGGCAGATTAAGGCCCAAATTTATACATTTTGACGCAAACCTGCATTAGCACAGGTTTGCGTCAAAAAGTATAGCACCAGCTAGCATCATTTCAGGACGCCAGCTGGACGCCATATTTCAGGAAAGGCGCAAGCCGGCGCTAAGGCCCAGTTAGAGTCAAAATACATGACGCTAACTGGGTAGGGAAGGCATAGGGAAAACTGGAGGTTGTGTGGCAAAGAATGGTGCTAGTCAGGTTAGAGTAAAAAAAAAATGACTCTAGTCTGACTACCATCATTTATTTGATGCACAACCCCCATGGACATGAATCTTGTCTTAGTAAAGACAGGAGTCATGCCCCGAGCCCAATGGACATGCCCAGGGGACTTGTGTCCCCTGGGCATAGCCATTGGGCACAGTGCCATGTAAGGGGGCCCAAGTTAGCCCCCCCTATGGCACTTTAAAACAAAACAAAAAAATACTTACCTGCACTTACCTGGAATGGGTCCCCCCATCCTTAGGTGTCCTCCAGGTGTGGGTGCGGGTGGGTGGTGGTTGTCCCTGTGGACAGGGAAGGGCACCTGTGGGCTGTTTCCTTGGTCTGTGACCAAGGAAAAAGGCCCACAGGTCCCCTAACGCCTGCCCTGACCCAGGCGTTAAATAATGATGCTAAGGAGGCTTAGCGCCATTATTTAAGGCCCTCCTCTTCCCGTGTGTGATTTTTGCATGGGAGGATAAATAAGGCGCTAGGGCCTTTGAGTCATTTTTTGTCCGGGAACACCTACCTTGCATCTCATTGATGCAAGATAGGTTTTCATGGTAAAAACATTATGCTAACTCTATAAATATGGAGTTAGGTTTGCGTCAAATTAGTGTATAAAAAAATTACACTAATTTGACGCAAACAGAGTGTAAATATGGGCCTAAGACTGAGACTATGAAGTTATGAGACTGGCCAAGCGCCAAGCATGTTCTCAGGGCCAGCTTTAGCGCTGGTGGCAATCAGTGTGACAATCAATTTTGGTGTCCCCATGACCTCCTCCTCGAATTTCAAAACTACCACTGGGCAAAAGTGCCCCTCATCGCACCATAGCCTTTCTCTCACATACATGTAATTTGTTTTAAAGGCTGACTTTACTAATAAGAATGTATATCTAATCAAACAAACCCTTATTAGCAACATTATAAATAGATAATAAAAGACATGGGAAAAAACATAACGTCCTAACCTATTTTATACAGTTAGCATGCAGCTCTTTGATGACAATGCTTAACAGTCACTGTACTATACGGGACCGGCTTAGGGCTGTGTGATCGGTGTAGCTGCACCTGGTGCTAGCCTCCGAAGAGGAGCTGTGTTCAGAAATAACTTTTGGTTTTAAAAACACCAGCTGTTTACTTGCTTGTCCAGCAGTTTGTCAAGCAAACTAGATGATTAATGTGTCTGTTGGAGACTCATGAGAAAGTAGGTTCATATGCCTGCTGCAAAGAACGTGTACATGCAGATCACAAAATGGTAATACTTTGATAGACTGATTTACACACATGTATTGCTACATGCACTACGTGCAAGATAAACAGTGGTGCAATAATGCATAGTAATATACAATGGAGCATTGGCCTCTGCTTCCATTTTACATTGGCTCATGACTCCATCTTGTTGAGTCTGGTTCTGTGCGTGAAGCACTGTTCTGTTTTTCCACAAGCTTCTGCAAGCTGCAGGGTAAGGTGTTTTTCTGTTCAACTTCGCTCCATCTGCCTGGTACTGAGGGCGCTATTTACATTCCACGAGCTATCAATTAGGACAGTGGGATGCGCCTGTACTCAAGGAGAAATGCAAGCTTCACCTTGGAGCCCTCTTCTGAGAACCTGGCCCGTTACAAGGAGACTTCTCGAAGGGTGAACAAGGTACCGCAGATTGCACAGTTTGTAAAGAAGGGGTCTTTTTCTCGAAAAGGCTCCTGGGCGTTAGTAAATACTATAAAGGTCAGGAGCCCTTATGGACTAGCTCAGGAACTCTCTTCTTGATTGGACGCAACGCCAGGAGGGCTGATTGTCCCGAACGAGACTCCCTGCGCAAGTCGATTTGGGGTCCCCGGCTTGGTGTACGGCGGAGGGATGCAGAATCTCTTTTCGGTGAAATCTTTCATTTTATAATCATTTGAGCATAGTTTGTGTGTATGTGTAGTATGTATTTATTCTTGCAGCTACTTTCATGTTATTTTTCATGATATTTTAGTATGGTCAGTTTTGCTATAAGAGAACTTGTCCCATAAATAAACTTGATTATTCTACTTATTAAGGTGTTTGAGAGTGATTGTTTCAAGTTGTGCCCTAAATGGTCCTGAAGTGCATAGTTCTGTTATTCTGAAGTGTAAAGCAACACATGGGGTAACCAGAGTCACCTGCAAATATCGAGGGACAACTGTTAGACACACATTAACCCTTAGAGCCCACACCATACCCATACACGAACATCCACTGGGTGGGAACCAGGGCTCACCTATTAGCCACACCCTGGAGTTGGGACATCATATTTGGGATGCTGCTATTCCTCAGGATAAAGGCATCATGCACAGACCCAGGATATTTTGCATTGACGTGGGAGATGTACTGGTCCGCCCGGCACACCATCTGCACATTCATGGAGTGAAAGCTCTTTCAATTTCTGAACACCTGTTCATTTCCCCAGGGGGGTGGGGGGAATGCAATATGTGTCCCATTAATTGCCCCAGTAATGTTGGTGATATGTCCCATTGCATAGAAGTCAGCTTTCACTGTGGCCAAATCCTCCACCTGGGGGAATACGATGTAGCTGTGCATGTGTTTAATCAGGGCAGACAACACTCTGGTCAGCACTATTGAGAACATTGGCTGTGACATTCCTGCTGCCAAGCCCACTGTCACTTGGTAGGAGCCAGTTGCCAGGAAATGGAGCACAGATGGCACTTGCACAAGAGAGGGGGATCCAAGTGGGGTGAGGGATAGCAGATATCAGGTCAGGCTCTAATTGGGCACACAATCTGTGATTGTGGCCCTGTCCAGTCTATAGGTGAGGATAATGTAACTGTCCTCCTGTGTTGCCAAGTCCAACAGGGGTCTGTACACGGGGGATGTCTCCATCTCCTATTCATTCACAGTGGTTGCAACCTATGGGGCAAAATGGTGAGCAGCTGGTTAGTATCTCTTATTTCCAACCACTACATTTCAATGCATGTTGTGATTGCAACAGTATTTTGTTGGATAGGTCCAAATGGTGCACATGTGTACTGTGACACAGTTAGGAGCTGTGATGCTATTAATTGTGTTTGACCAATTACTTTGTGTTTCACCACTGCGCATATTAGTGCTCATTGTTTACCAATAGCACATTATGGGGGTCATTACAACCCTGGCGGACGGTGTTAAAGCAGCGGTAAGACCGCCAACAGGCTGGTGGTCTTTTTTTTAGTATTATGACCATGGCGGTAACCGCCATGGTCATCCGCCGCTTCCCCGTTCCGCCCGCCAGGGCGGAGACGACCGCTGGGCTGGAGACCTGGGTCTCCAGCCCGGTGGCCGTGACAATACCGCCGCCGGTATTGTGACCCGGCTTACCGCCGTGGATTTCCAGCGGTAGGAACCGCCATGAAATCCATGGCGGTAAGCACTATCAGTGCCAGGGAATTCCTTCCCTGGCACTGATAGGGGTCTCCCCCACCCCCCACCCCCACCCCCACCCCGACTTCCTCCCCTACACCCCCCACCACCCCTGCCACCCCCCAAAGGTGGCAGGGCCCCCCTCCCCACCCCGACATTACCTTACACACACACACCCGACACGCACGCAGGCACCACCAACACACACACGCACACACCCCGACATACATGCCAACATCCACACACACACTCAGACACGTACACCCACATTCACACATTCACGCACACATCCATACAGACATACATACCGGCAGACACGCACACATTTCCGAAACAAGCAACACCCCGCAAGCATACATGCACTTACACCCCCCCCTACATACACAGACGCACACCCCCATGCACCCACACAACACACAACACCCCCCCAACCCCCTCCCCTAACGGACGATCGACTTACCTGTTCTGTCGATCTGCCAGGAGGGGACGGGAGACATGGGGGCAGCTCCGCCAACACCACACCGCCAACAGAACACCGCCGCGCAGAATCACAGGACGTGATTAGCTCGGCGGTGTTCTGTTGGCGTGGCGGTGGAGGTGGAGCAACCTCCACTTCCCCGCCGCCTGCAAGTATGGCTGTTGGCGGCTCTTGTAATGACCACCTATATGTTTTATTCAGTTTAGCTGCCTATTGGCTTTGACATGGCATTAGACATTACATTCTGTATTCAGTTTAGCTGCCTATTGGCTTTGACATGACATTAGCCACTACATTCTGTATTCAGCTTAGCTGCCTATTGGCTTTGACATGACATTAGACATTACGGGGGTCATTCCGACCCTGGCGGTCCATGACCGCCAGGGCGGAGGGCAGCGGAAGCACCGCCAACAGGCTGGCGGTGCTTCCTGGGCGATTCTGACCGTGGCGGTAAAGCCGCGGTCAGAAAAGGGGAGCCGGCGGTTTCGCAGCACCGCCATGGGGATTCCGACCCCTTCCCGCCAGCCTGTTTCTGGCGGTGTCCACCGCCAGAACCAGGATGGCGGGAACGGGTGCAGTGGGGCCCCTGGGGGCCCCTGCACTGCCCATGCCACTGGCATGGGCAGTGCAGGGGCCCCCTAACAGGGCCCCACAAAGATTTTCACTGTCTGCTTCGCAGACAGTGAAAATCGCGACGGGTGCCACTGCACCCGTCGCACACCTTCAACTCCGTCGCCTCCATTCGGAGCCGGCTTCATTGTTGAAGGGGCTTTCCCGCTGGGCCGGCCGGCGGTCTTATGACGGTCGCCCGCCGGCCCAGCGGGAAAGCCGGAATGGCCGCCGCGGTCTTTTGACCGCGGAGCGGTCTTTCGGCGGGAACCGCTTGGCGGGCGGCGACCGCCGACCGCCGCGGTCAGAATGACCGCCTACATTTGATATTTAGGTTAGCTGCCTATTGGCTTTAACTTGGGGTTAGACATTGCAGTTGAGACATTGCAGATGAGCTGTGTTTTTCCAAGCTGTGTTTTTCCACAAGATGGACCAAGCTGTTTTCTTCACACCAGACCTTAGCTGATAAGAGCACGTAGATTTTGTGTTTACCTCGCAATCCAGTCTGAGAGCGAGTGAGCTCAGGAGAATTGGCCTCTCTCCAAGGTTCTTCGGCTCTCACACTGAGTTTGCTTTTAAGGATGACTCTGGGCTACAGAGAGGTAGATTGAATCTGCTTGACTAGACGTCAGTTGCCTGTCTCCCGTTTGGGTAGAAAATCTCTTTCTCACAGTTGACCGGAGTCATCAACTTGCAGATCCCAGAATGATGAAGCTGAATATAGGCCCTACCGCCTTGCCCATACGGTGATGAATTTTGACTTTTATGCTTTGCTTTGAAGTTATGCTATAATATAATCACATCTATTTGCTGTGTACATTGCAACTGAGAAGTACTTTGATATATTTTGCTTTCATTGCTGCGACTACTTTTGAACGTGTGCTTCCAATCTACTAATTTCGTCTCTCAGGAACTTGTGGGTGGGGAATTAATAACAATAAATGTCTTCTTTAAACTCAGAAGTGCATTCCAGGGAGGTTCTGTAAGCTCGTTTATGAGATAAGAGGGAAAGCAGAACATTTTGGCTTAGTCGTCAGTTTTCAGAGTCGGAAATTAGAGATTTCTAAGTGCACTATTTAAAAGTGTAATTGTTTTTTGTTATTTAGAGAATTACAGAAACACAGCAGACCATGTTTGAAAATGCATGTGAAGTTAAACTGCCTGATGGTGCTGTGAGAAACATGTTTTCTTGCTGTGATAAAGCATATTTAGAAAATGTACCTTTTGAAAGAAATGATGTTCCTTTTGTTTTTGACAGAAGGGTTTGGATACTTGTATCTGCTCACAGAAAAATGCAGGAGAGATGTAGGCAGTTAGAACATGAAAATAAGAATTTACGTGAGCAAATTAGCCAGAACACATTAATGCAAGATAATGCTGAAATCTATAAAACTGCTGTTTTAGAAGAATCTGGCTTTTCCCATTCCAGTAATGAGGGGGTTAAGACAGCTGTGAGCCAGTCTGAGCTTCCGTGTGAGCAGAGCATAGAACAAAACACCCCGCATTACTTAACTGATAACACTGAGAACAGAGCTCAGAATGTTATTTACAGACCGCTTCTGCAAAGAAAAATGAATTACATGGCAGAGGTACCGTCGCAAAATGTGCAATTACTGGCACAAGTAAACTAAAGATTTAGAGTTTCTTACTGTTTGCACTACACCAAGTTTCATTAGCTTGTTTGATTTTTGGAAACAGTATAGCCCTCATCTGAGTGAAATCTTAACACTTTGGTATAAAGTATCTAGGAAAAAATATAAGCAGCTGCACGCTTTTAATTTGGCAAATGAAATTATTCAGACTTTAGGTTTCTGCGCAGTGCAAGAGGGAAACATTGATTTACATGTAAATCAGGAACAGGGGAAGAAAAGAGTGCCCCTGGAACTTTGGAGTATGGAAACTGAAATATCAAGCATGCAGTGGGTGATGAATTCACCTAAATCTCACAGTTTAGGACAGGCACAGGAAGCCAGTATTATACACTGGATCTGGTACATGCAAGACAGGGATAGAGTCACTGCAGCCCTACATGAACAGGTGTCACAAGCCCCTTTTGAGGATGTGGAGAGGGTGCAGGGAGTACCACAGGTAAAAGAGTCACCAGTGAAATTGAGTGCACCATTTGAATTCGTGCCCCCTGAGGATAAAAAGCATGTTTGTTTGACTAATGATTCATTGACTGAAAAGTTGTTTTCTAGCACAGGAGAAGGAACAGCGTTGTACAATGTGTGTCAGACTTTAAAGCAAGAGCTGCTTGAGATGTCTCATTTTTACGCTGATTCTTGGTTCACTGCCAATGGTTTAGCCGTTTGGTTTTCCACATGGCTTGTACATAACTGGTTCAATTCCCTTGCAGATGTTAAAGAGAAAAAATCAGAGTCTGAAGTGTCCACCCAGAATTCTGACTTAGTGGGGATGGCTAAGTGGGTGCACCAGAAATGTGGACATCTGGGAGAAAAAGCCACTTACAGGTGGGCAGAGATGAGAGGGATGCACATTACCCTAGATTTGATAAAAACTGTGCAGCACGCACAACAGCAATCTGTCCCACAAACAGTCACAGAGCAGTTGGGGAGAGGACAGTTACCTGGACAGACAAGGCAAATTGATCAGGTTTTAGGGGGAGTGACTGCTGCTGATTACCAAGGAGAAATCAAAATTATGCTGATAACTGGAAAAGAATCTGATTCATTCATACAAATTGGAGACAGAATGTCCCAACTTGTCAAAAGTGCAGGGAATGGAGGTTTGGTAAAGAAGGAGTCTGCCCCAGCCCTTCTGACAGTGCAAGGAAAGGGAAGCTGTGGTGCAGCAGATAAAAACCTCAGTGCCGAGGTGTGGGTTGAAGCCCCAAATGACCCTCCAGAACCTGCAGAAATCATAACAAAGGGCCCCAAAAACATCCTGCTGATTATAAAACAGAGAAAGGAAGAGGAAGGGCACATTTCAGATGACAAATGTTATTTGCAAGAAAAGTCATACTTTTTTCTTTTGCAGATCCTACCACGTTTCGCCACTGACCATGAGTGTGCTGTGTGGTCTCCCTTCGGGTGTGTGAGTGTGGGGTCGGGAACGGACCGAACCCCCAACCTGAACCTGATTGAGTAAAGTACATACCCATGGATCCATTTTGCGCAACTGGCGCCTTCAGTTCAAGTTCAACTTGTTTGATTACATTCTTTCACTGGAACTAAGCAACCTTAACAGTTAACTGTCTGTGTTTTTCCGTATGGAACTCTGACTTTCGCCAGGAAACCTTTCAGGTGGACCGTGTACCTTTACATGAGTAGAACTCATGCTACAACAAATTGCTATGAATCAGAGTATATAAGTTTCAGTCTTTTCTGTGTAGGTGTATCTGATGTGAAAGGTTATGAGATCAATATGTTAATCCACTTCCATTGCTTTACAGTGATTGCTTTTATCATTCAAATCTGATTTGCTTATAATGTTTTTTTTTTGGTGATATTAGTTGTTTTTTGTTTTTGTTTGAAATAAGAGGTATATGAAACAAAAATTCATTGGTCATAGGGTGGAATGTGATGCTTTAATTGTGTTTTACCAATGACTTTGTGTTTCACCACTGCGCATATTAGTTGCTCAATGTTCACCAGTAGCACATTATGGCGGGCATTACAACATTGGCGGTATAAGGCGCTTACCGCCGTGCAGAAGACCGCCAATACACCGCCGCGGCAGATCGCCACAGCTATTATGACACACATCACGGAATCCGCCGAAATTCAGACACCCACACAACACCGCCACACCAAAGGTCAGCGATAAACTGGCGGAAACAAATCCTCCACCTCCACACCAACAGAAACACGCCCATGCTATTACGACCCACGAATCCACGCGGCAGTCTTTCAACCACGGTATTCCATTGGCGGTACACACCGCCGCGCTCAAAATACACACACATCTCCAAAACACCGCCACATTGGACAATTCAAAATACACACACCTGATACACATACACACACCACTCCCACACACCCAACACAATATAAAATACACACCCACATCACACACAAACCCCTACAACCAGAAATTCTGAGAGAAGGCCAGAGAGACAGCACAGCTATTGACAACCCCATCACACAGAGGCACACAACACCATCACCCACACAACATCCACGCACAAAACACCACATACCACTACACTCACCACACTCATCAACACATACACCACCCCACACATCACACATAACACCCCATGTCACGCCAAAGACATCCCCGCTTCTCCGAGGAGGAGCTCAGGGTCATGGTGGAGGAAATCGTACGGGTAGAGCCACAGCTATTTGGCTCACAGGTACAGCACACATCAATAGCCAGGAAGATGGAGCTATGGCGCAGAATAGTGGACAGGGCCAACTCCGTGGGACAGCACCCAAGAAATAGGGAGGACATCAGGAAGAGGTGGAACGACCTATGGGGGAAGGTGCGTTCAACGGTCTCCAGGCACAACATCGCGGTGCAGCGGACTGGCGGCAGACCCCCACCTCCTCCCCCACAACTAACAACATGGGAGGAGCAAGTCCTGACCATCTTGCATCCTGAGGGCCTCGGAGGAGTCGGTGGAGGATGGGACACTGGTAAGTCAAATCTTAACTATCACATCCCCCACCCTACCTGCATGCTATCACACACCCCCACCCTCACACCCTCCCCTATCACCCCAAATCCTCACTAATCTACCCATGACACCAAGCACCCATCCCAACACCAAGCCCTGCATGACACAACTAAGCATGGGCACCCCTCACTAAAGCATGGCCACTGCACATACCCAGAACACCCCCCCAACCATCACTACACAAGCCCCCACACAGGAATGCCTGCACTGGGGATCACGCACACCCAACCATTGCACACCATGAAACACACACATGCAATAATCATGTTCTTATACCCCTGCAAGAACCTGAAGGAACGTGTGAAAGTTAATGTAATGTTAAACCAGAAAATGTTCTCACCTGTGTGTCACTGGAAATATTGCTGTATGACTGACTCCCTGTTGTCGTTTTCTTCATCCTCAGCTTCATCCTCATCACTGTCCACTGGCTCCACAGGTTCCACAGCTGCCACAACACCGTCATCTGGATCATCCTCCTGCAGAAAAGGCACCTGGCGTCGCAATGCCAAATTATGGAGCATGGAGCAGGCGATGATGATGTTGCACACCTTCTTCGGTGAGTAGAATAGGGATCCACCTGTCATATGGAGGCACCTGAACCTGGCCTTATCCGCTGCCCTGATCCTGGGATTCCGCACTGGGGTCAATAGCCATGAAAGGTTGGGGTAACCAGAGTCCCCCAATAGCCATACACGGTGCCTCTGGAGTTGACCCATCATATCAGGGATGCTGCTATTCCGCAGGATGTAGGCGTCTTGCACAGAGCCAGGGAACATTGCATTTACCTGCGAGATGTACTGGTCTGCCAAACAGACCATCTGGACATTCATGGAATGATAACTCTTCCGGTTTCTGTACACCTGTTCACTCCTGCGGGGGGGACCAGAGCTACATGGGTCCCATCAATGGCACCTATGACGTTGGGGATATGTCCAAGGGCATAGAAGTCACCTTTCACTGTAGGCAAATCCTCCACCTCAGGGAAAATGATGTATCTCCTTACGTGTTTCAGCAGGGCAGACAACACTCTGGACAGCACGTTGGAAAACATAGGCTGGGACTTCCCTGATGCCATGGCCACTGTTGTCTGAAATGACCCACTTGCAAGGAAATGGAGCACTGACAGCACCTGCACGTCAGGGGGGATTCCAGTCGGATGGCGGATTGGTGACATCAGGTCTGGCTCCAACTGGGTACATAGTTCCTGGATTGTGGCACGGTCAAACCGGTAGGTGACGATGATATGTCTTTCTTCCATTGTCAACAGGTCCACCAGCGGTCGGTACACCGGAGGATTCCGCCATCTTCTCATATGTCCCAGCTGACGGTGCCTAAGAAGGACAACAGCGAAGAACCAGTCACTATTCCTCCAGGTATGTACCCACAGTTACGCACAAGACTACACCAGACAAAAAAGCCTTCCTGTATGTGTGTTGAATATAGGCCTAGCTATGCGTGACGCAGTAGTAAATGAAGCCATGTGGGCCCCTGAAATGGCGGCTGCCTGACCTCTAAACTGGGGCAATGGGATTTTGGGGTAACTGCACTGGCGTTGCACACCGTCACGGTAGGCGGTCGTAGACCGCGGCGCAATACTGCATTGGTTAACATTGGACCCCATGGGTCCCAGGAGCTAATGAACAGGTGCGCCGGCGGTGATGATGTGCACCGCCGCGGATGTCACCGCCGCGGACGTCACCGCCATTTTCTATCTGTTCACTCACTAGATACCTGACCTTCGACAGGAGAGGACCTACACTGCTAGTGCTGCTGTGACCTCGGTCTGGAAGCGACAATGGCTGCTGCGTCTGGGGAAAGGGCCCCTGCCTTCACTGCACAGGAGTTGGAGAAACTTGTGGATGGGGTCCTCCCCCAGTACACGCTACTCTACGGTCCTCCAGACCAACAGGTTAGTACACAGGGAGCACATTGTATGGGCTAGGCCTGGGTGGAGAGGGCTGGGTGGAAGAGGGAAGGGGGCAGAGTACATAGAACAGTTATGCATGGGAATGAATGGGCCACATGGCCAGAGTAGGGAGGGGGCCACTCACATTGACGGTGCAGTTGGTAATGACTGTTCCTCTTTCCTTGTGCATGTCATGTAGGTCAGCGCCCACCAGAAGAGGGACATTTGGCGTGCCATCACCAAGGAGGTCCGGACCCTGGGGGCCCACCAGAGACGGGGCACCCACTGCCATAAGAGATGGGAGGACATTCGCCGCTGCAGCAAGAAGACGGCGGAGGCTCAGCTGGGGATGGCCTCCCAACGTGGGAGGGGTGCCCGTCGCACCATGACCCCCCTGATGTTCCGGATCCTGGCGGTGGCCTACCCGGAGTTGGATGGGCACTTGAGGACATCACAGCAGACACAAGGGGGTGAGTACAACCTCATTCAGCGGAATTTGCGTGCAGTGGAGGGGTCTGGGTGGGGGAGGTGGGCTGTGGGTGTCCCTAGGCCAGGGCGAGTTAGGTAGGCAAGGCCCCTCCGTAATGTAGGCCATGTGGAACTCAACCCCACCTCAGCAGAGTGCCAAGTTCAGGTATAGTTGCCTCTGTGGCATCCATGTACGCAGATTCCCACCATTGCCATGTAGGCCATGTCCCAGAAATTGCATGTGCAGAGGTCAGGAGCACGGCGCAATGCAGGGGGCTGCTGCGTCTGTCTTGTCCGCCAACGGTAGCGGCATGCCATGCACTAAAACTCTCTTTGTTCTGTCTCCCCCCTTTTCCTGCTCTCCCTGTCCTTTTGTACATCAGCATCATCAGGCGGAGGTACAGTGGCACCGGAGCACGAGGGAGCTGCATCCCACATGGCCATGGAGGGCCACAGCACAGACTCTGAATGCACCAGTGGGACGGAGGGCGAGGGGAGCTTCACGTCGGCCACCGGATCACCACCACCTGTGCGCCCCACTTCTACAGGTACAGCCGCCACCCCACCCTACCAGCACCGCCCTCCCAGTAGCCCCTCAGCGTTCGCCCCGTGCCCACTCACCCAGGAGGGTGGGCATCACCTTCGCCCCAGGCACCTCAGGCCCTGCCCCAGTCACCCCTGCTGCCCTCAGTGAGGAGGCCATTGACCTCCTCAGGTCACTCACTGTTGGGCAGTCTACCATTGTGAATGCCATCCAGGGTGTAGAAAGGGAGTTGCAACACTGTAATGCATTCCTGGAGGGCATTCATTCTGGTCAGGCTGTCCTTCAGCGAACCCTGCAATCTCTGGCCTCAGCACTGATGGCAGCCATTGTCCCTGTGTCTAGCCTCCCCCCTCCAACTTCCTCCACCCAGACCCAATCTCCTGTACCCCAGCCCATCCCAAGCACACCTACAGACCAACATGCACACAAGTCAACACACACAAGTAGCTCAAGCAAACATAGGCACCACACACACCACAGGCACTCATGCAAGCCTCACCCACATACAGACACAGCAACATCCACTGTCTCCACTGTGCCCCCCTCCTCCTCTTCTCCCTCCTCCCTCCCAGTCTCGTCTACACACACACCTGCATGCACCACATCTACAGGCAGTAGGACTCGCACCAGGACACCCAGCACCACAAGCCGCTCACCTGCACTCACCACCTCCACTGCCGTTTATACGTCCCCTGTGTCCTCTCCCAATGTGTCAGTGACGCCCCCTCCCAAAGTACACAAACGCCGGCAATCACTCACCCAACATCAATCCACCTCACGACAGCCTCCAGTACCTGCACCTGCACCCAAAACACCTAAAGTGACACCTCCTACAACCACCTCCTCTTCCTCCACTTCCAGACCCCCTCCAGCTACCCATCCCAGTGTTTGTCAGAAACTGTCCCTCTGTCAAATTGACCTTTTTGCGCCCACCCCCTCCCTCCAATTCATCAGTCCCGTCGTAGTGTCCCAGCCAAAAAGCCTCCAGTACCAGTGGTGCGTGTTCCAGGTTTTTGGAGTGCACCGGCCACCAGGGCAGGCAGTAGGACCCGGAGCCAAGGCACTGGCAGCCCACCCCCTGTAAAGGCTCTGAAAATGGAGAGTGGACGACGGGACCGTCTTAAGACTTCTGGTGGGACACCAAGTGACATGGGATCGAAGGCGATTGGTGAGTCAGCTGTAACTCCAACAAAGGTGGGGAAGGTCCAGAGGAAGTCTGCCCAGCCTGTTGTGAGTGTCACTGCGGAGAAGTGCGCCATCATATCCGGCGGTCCAGACACAACCGCCAGCACCGTCATCACTGGTCCAGAGACCACCGCCAGAGTCACAGCCCAGGAGGGCACAAGTATCGTCACTGGTCCAGAGAGCACTGCCAGAGTCACAGCCCAGGAGGGCACAAGTATCGTCACTGGTCCAGAGACCACCGCCAGAGTCACAGCCCAGGAGGGCACAAGTATTGTCACTGGTCCAGAGACCACTGCCACAGTCACAGCCCAGGAGGGCAGGAGGGCACAAGTATCGTCACTGGTCCAGAGACCACCGCCAGAGTCACAGCCCAGGAGGGCACAAGTATTGTCACTGGTCCAGAGACCACCGCCAGAGTCACAGCCCAGGAGGGCACAAGTATCGTCAATGGTCAGGAGACCACTGCCGGAGTCACAGCCCATGAGGGGCCAGGATGCCACAGCCCCGCTGGGCAATGATGCCACACACCAATGCCCATTGTAGAGATCGTCATGCCACACACCAATGCCCAGTGTAGAGATCGTCATGCCACACACCAATGTCCGTATCAGAACCGCCATGTCAAAGCACCGCTGAACAGGGCAAAGACCACCATGGCAAAGCACCGCTGAACAGGGCAAAGACCGCCATGGCAAAGCACCGCTGAACAGTCTTGAAACGCCATGTCAAAGCACCGCTGAACAGGGCAAAGACCGCCATGTCCAAGCACCGCTGAACAGGGCAAAGACCGCCATGGCAAAGCACCGCTGAACAGTCCTGAAACGCCATGTCAAAGCACCGCTGAACAGGGCAAAGACCGCCATGTCAAAGCACCGCTGAACAGGGCAAAGACCGCCATGGCAAAGCACTGCAGAACAGTCCTGAAACGCCATGTCAAAGCACCGCTGAACAGGGCAAAGACCGCCATGTCAAAGCACCGCTGAACAGGGCAAAGACCGCCATGTCAAAGCACCGCTGAACAGGGCAAAGACCGCCATGGCAAAGCACTGCTGAACAGTCCTGAAACGCCATGTCAAAGCACCGCTGAACAGGGCAAAGACCGCCATGTCAAAGCACCGCTGAACAGGGCAAAGACCGCCATGGCAAAGCACCGCTGAACAGGGCAAAAACCACCATGGCAAAGCACCACTGAACAGGGCATGCACTGTGTAGCAATGAATGGACCGCCACATCAGGCATCCTTATCCCATGTGCAGCTGGGACAGTGCCAGACAGGTACTTTCACGTGGAGACTCATCCAAACTGGGCACCAGTCCCCCTCCACAACCAGTGGAGACCTGCATCTACTTGAGAGACTGTGGCTTTCCACTCCCCAGGATGGCACAGTGGGAAAACCACCCACTTTAGTGACTTGAGAGACTGTGGCTTTGCACTCCCCAGGATGGCACAGTGGGAAAACCACCCACTGTAGTGACTTGAGAGACTGTGGCTTTGTACTCCCCAGGATACATCAATGGGCATGGAGCCCCGTCGTGGATCTGGCTTCGCATTCATCTGGCTGAGGTGCCCCCTCTTCCCTTCCCCCAGAGGTGCCTGTAGTGTTTCTATCTGATGCCCTGGCAGTGTTCTCTCCGATTTTGGTCAGGTATCTATTGTGGGCCTCGCCCATGCATTTTTGGACTGTTGGTGCACAGACATTGTTGTGTACATATCTGCACTACTTCTCGGATTGTATGTGTAAATAAGAGTGATTTTGAGATATGTATATCTGTATATTTTTGTATGACATGTATATTGGCACATTACAATGTTTGCCCGAATTTCGCATTGTCTTTGCATTCTTCCGGGGGGATTGTGGGTTGTTACTGTGATTTTTGTGACTGCATTGGTGTGTATGTTGTGATATGCGAGGGTGTGGGTGGGGGTGTTTGGTGGGTGTCCCCCTAACTTTTGCCTCCCCCTCCCCGTGTCGTAGGTGCAGTACTCACCGGTATCTTCTGCGCCTACGTAGCTGTTGGTCATAAAGGAGCAGAAAAACAAGGGCAGGTAGGATTTGTAATTCGGGCTCCATGGTGTCCTCCTTCCTCGTGGGATGTGTTCAGGTGAGCATTTTTCCATAGCAAAAGCTGTTTTCATCCGCAGTGCATCCGCCCCAGAAAAGGTGGCGGATTGGCGGGTTGTAATAGTGTGGGCGGTACATTGTCTCCCGCCTGTCTGTTGGCGGTAACCGCCGCGCTGCTTGTCTGTACCGCCGTGGCGGGCGGTGTGTTAAAGTGGCTGTCTTTGTTGGTGGTTTCCGCCAGGGTCATGATTCCCTTTTTTTGTCCGCCGGCCTGTTTGCGGTATTACCGCACCTTTTACACCGTCCGCCAGGGTTGTAATGACCCCCTATATGTTTTATTCAGTTTAGCTGCCTATT
Source organism: Pleurodeles waltl (assembly GCF_031143425.1). Taxonomy (NCBI): domain Eukaryota; kingdom Metazoa; phylum Chordata; class Amphibia; order Caudata; family Salamandridae; genus Pleurodeles; species Pleurodeles waltl. The sequence continues at coordinate 764,232,302 of NC_090440.1, forward strand.
GGCTTTGACATGGCATTAGACATTACATTCTGTATTCAGTTTAGCTGCCTATTGGCTTTGACATGACATTAGACATTACATTTGATATTTAGGTTAGCTGCCTATTGGCTTTAACGTGGGGTTAGACAATGCAGTTGAGACATTGCAGATGAGCTGTGTTTTTCCAAGCTGTGTTTTTCCACAAGATGGACCAAGCTGTTTTCCTCACACCAGACCTTAGCTGATAAGAGCACGTAGATTTTGTGTTTACCTCGCAATCCAGCCTGAGAGCGAGTGAGCTCAGGAGAATTGGCCTCTCTCCAAGGTTCTTCGGCTCTCACACTGAGTTTGCTTTTAAGGATGACTCTGGGCTACAGAGAGGTAGATTGAATCTGCTTGACTTCAGACAGGAACTAGACGTCAGTTGCCTGTCTCCCATTTGGGTAGAAAATCTCTTTCTCGCAGTTTACCGGAGTCAACAACTTGCAGACCCCAGAAAGATGAAGCTGAATATAGGCCCTACCGCCTTGCCCATACGGTGATGAATTTTGACTTTTATGCTTTGCTTTGAAGTTATGCTATAATATAATCACATCTATTTGCTGTGTACATTGCAACTGAGAAGTACTTTGATATATTTTGCTTTTATTGCTGAGACTACTTTTGAATGTGTGCTTCCAATCTACTAATTGCGTCTATCAGGAACTTGTGGGTGGGGAATTAATAACAATAAATGTCTTCTTTAAACTCAGAAGTGCATTCCAGAGAGGTTCTGTAAGCTCAGTTATGAGATAAGAGGGAAAGCAGAACAGGAGCCATGGCCTGCACCCCCTCCCCGAAATGGGCCTGACTGTCCTGTATGGAGGGACATGTGGAAATGAGGTAATTCCACTGACATGTGCCGTTGCAGGAGGAGGTCAAGAACCGCCGTGCAACTACTCATTCGTTTATATTGGGCCCTATGGGGTAGAGTGGCCAATGGTGATGTACGCCGGTGGTGACGGTACGCACCGCCATGGACGTGACTGACATTTTCTATCTGTTCACTCACTTACTACCTGACCTTCAACAGGAGAGGACCTACACTGCATGTGCTGCTGTGACCTGTGTCTGGAACTGACCATGGCTTGTGTGACTGGGGAAAGGGCCCCTGCCTTCACCTCGATGGAGTTGGAAAGACTGGTGGATGGGGTCCTACCCCAGTACCGACTGCTGTATGGGCCTCCAGACCAACAGGTTAGTGCACCGTGAGTACGATGCATGGGGCGTGAATGCATGGAGTGCTGTGTGTGAATGCCTCATGTGGGGAGGTTGGTGGATGGGCCCTGGGCAGCGTGCAGCATGTATGGTGGGCATGTCTGTGCTAATTGAGATGGGAAGGGGCATGATGGGCCATGAGTATAACAGGCAGGACAGTCTGACTAATACCTTTCCCTGTGTGTATTTCTCTGCAGGTCAGCACCCATCAAAAAAAGGGTATATGGCGTGCCATTGCCAAGGACGTGCAGACCCTGGGGGTCTATGGCAGACAGAGCACCCTCTGTCAGAAACGGTTGGAGGACCTGAGACGCTGGGCACGGAAGACCGCAGAGGACCAGCTTGGGATGGCCTCCCAACGAGGAAGGGGAGACTGTCGAACCCTGACCCGCCTGATGGCCTGCATACTGGTGGTGGCCTATCTGGAGCTGTATGGGCGCTTGGGGGCATCACAGCAGCCACAGGGAGGTGAGTACAGTGCCCCAATATACACCTTGCGCCTGGTGGGGTGGTATCTGGGTGGGGGATGTGTGTCTGTGGGTGCCCCTAGGCCAGGCCTGACATTGCAGAGTAGGTCCCATGTTGGCAGGGTTCTTATTTTAAATTCGTCCAACTCAGCTAGTAGGCATCCACCACTGGGCAGGGGTCTGTGGGTCTCAGGTATGCTGCAATTGGCGTTAGTTGTCCCTATCCATGGCCTGCTGACTAACATTGTGACCGGTAGTTCATTGCCTAATGCGTAGGGCTGTTCCCTCTGTGTGTGTGTCGTGTACGCCAATGGTGGTGTTGGTGCCGCCATTGACCAAGTGTATACTTTGTCTCTCCCCCCCTTTTGCTTTGTCACCCTGTCCTTCTGTGCATTAGCATCATCTGGCAGAGGAGCAGAGGCACAGGTGAAGGAGGGAGCTGCATCCCACAGGACCCAGGAGGCCGAATCCACTGACGGTGAGGGCACCAGTGGGATGGAGTGTGAGGGGAGCACCACGGCTGAGTCTGGAGGGGACAGTTCTGACAGTGATACCTCCTCCGATGGAAGCCCCCTGGTGGTGGCGGACACCTCTGTGCCCACCCCAACTACAGGTACAGCCGCCACCCCGTACCAGCACCGTCCTCCCAGCAGCCCCTCAGCAAGCTTCCCTTGCCCGCTCACCCAGAAGGGTGGGCATCTCCTTCGCCCCAGGCACCTCAGGCCCTGCCCCACTTAGCCCTGCTGCCCTGAGTGAAAAGGCTATTGACCTCCTGCGATCCATCTCTGTTGGGCAGTCAACCATTGTGAATGCCATCCAGGGCCTGGCAGCCCAAATGCAACAGACAAATGCATTCCTGGAGTTCATTCACACTGGCATGGCGGCCCAACATAGATCAATCCAGGCTCTGGCCTCCTCTCTGATGGCAGTCATTGCCCCTGTTTCCAGCCTCCCCCCTCCAACTTCCTCTACCCAATCCCATTCCCTTCAACCCCAACCTATCCCAAGCACACAGGCAGACGAGCATGCACCCAGGACAACACACAAGAGTGGACAAGGCAAACACAAGCACCACACTTCATCCCACAGGAACTCACACAAACACCATCCAGATGCAGACATACCAACATCCACTGCCTCCACTGTGGTCCCCTCCTCCTCGTTATCCACCTCCCTCCCAGTTGCGTCTCCACTCACACCTGCATGCACTATATCCTCATCCACTACCCCCATCACCAGCACACCCAAAAGCACACGCCTCTCACTGGCAGTCACCAGCCCCACTTCCATGCACACGTCCTGTGTCCTCTCCCACTGTGTCTATGCCCCCTCCTCCCAAAGTACACAAACGCAAGCACTCAGACACCCAACAGCCACCCACCTCACAACAGCATCTAGCCCATGCACCTGTACCCAAACACAGCAGAGTGACACCTCCTACAACCACTCCCTCTTCCTTTACTCCCAAACCATCTCCCTGTTCCCGCCCCAATGTCCCAAAGAAGCTTTTCCTCGCCAACATGACCTCTTCCCTACCCCCTCCTCCATCCCTCACGTCAGGCCAGGGCGGTCAAGACCCAAGCAAGCAACTCAGCCACCCAGTCCACGGGCACAGTAATGTCCACAGCTACACCAGGTGGGAGAGGATCCTGGGCACCAGGCAGCCACACTGAAAGAGTGCCTGCACCAGGTGCTGCAAGGAATGGCAAGGAGGCACCCCCAGCTGCTGCTGGGAAGGGCAAGGAGGCACCCCCAGCAGCTAAAAAGAAGGGCAAGGAGGCACCCCCAGATGCTAAAAGGAAGGGCAAGGAACAATCCCCGGCTACTGAGAGGAAGGGCAAGGAGCAGTCCCCAGCTGCTTCCAAAAGGAGCAAGAAGCCATCCCCAGCTGCTGGCAGGAAGGGCAAGGGGCCTGCACCAGCAGGCAAAAAGGACGGGAGGCCTGGTGCTGGGACTCAGTCGGAGCCCCCACCACCAACCATGGTGGTTCAGCCGCCTGAAGCTGCAGGGCATGGGCTGGAGCCCCCTCCCACCACTGCTAGCACCGCCACCAGCAGCCCCAGTGGGCAGCCATCCGAGGCTGCAGGGAATGGGCTGGAGCCTCCCTCCCCACCACTGCTAGCACCGCCACCAGCAGCAGCAGCCCCAGTGGGCAGCCGTCCGAAGCTGCAGAGGATGGGCAGAAGCCTCCCCCACCACAGCTAGCACCGCCACTAGCACCGCCACCATCAGCAGCAGCCCCAGTGGGCAGCCATCTGAGGCTGCAGGGGATGGGCTGGAGCTTCCCCCCACCACTACCAGCACCGCTACCACTGCCACCACTGAGTAGTTTTCACCGCTGGCGGACAGTGTGTAGTCCTGCATCCATGAGCTGTTGTGCGGTCTGCCACCAGTAAATCCTGTGGTTCTGACACCCAGCTGAGAGACTGTGACCTTGCACTCCCCAAGATCTACATCACTGGGCATAATGCCCCCTCCAGAACCAGTGGAGATGCCATCCACTCACCCCATCCTCCCCAGGATGAAGCTCACTGGACGCAATGCCCCCTCCAGAACCAGTGGAAGTAGTCACCCACTTGAGAGACTGTGGCCTTGCACTCCCCAGGACCAAGCAGTGGGCAAACCACCCACTTGAGAGACTGCGGCCTTGCACTCCCCAGGACCACGCAATGGGCAAATCACCCACTTGATAGACTGTGGCCTTGCACTCCCCAGGACCAAGCAGTGGGCAAACCACCCACTTGAGAGACTGGGGCCTTGCACTCCCCAGGACCAAGCAGTGGGCAAATCACCCACTTCAGTGACTGTGGCCTTGCACTCCGCAGGACAGAGCACAGGGCATGTTGCCCCCTCCAGAGCAAGTCACCCACTTGAGAGACTGTGGCCTTGCACTCCCCAGGACAGAGTGATGGGCATGTTGCCCCCTCCAGGACCAGTGGCATTGTACCATCGTCCGGATGAGGTGCCCCTCCATTACCCGTCCCCCTGAGGTGACTGTCTATTTTCGACCTGATCCCCTGCAGTGTTCTCTCCAGGTTGTTGCAGGAGTAAGGTGGGCCCTTGGACTATGTGATGTGGCCCTGTGGCCCACGGACATTGAGGACTGGGCAGTGTCCCTATATTGGTAAATATGTATATACTTTTTGATTTGGATGCATGTATTCATACTATTTTATCTTATTACACTCACTTTCATCTATAGGTGTTGTCCTTGCATTATTCCTGATGGGTACGGGGTACATATGTTATGTTGCTTCATCTGCTTGTGCATATGGGGGTGGGGAAGTTGCATGTTGCATGAGTGTGTGTGTCACTCTCTTTTTCCTTCCCTCCTCCCCTGTGTGCTAGGCGGAAGTACTCACTGTGGTCGTCTTCGCCGGCGTTGGTGTTCGTAATGGAGCAGAAGGTAGACGAGCATGGGGAACACATGCAGCTCGGGCTCCATGGCTGCGTGGTTCTTCCCTGAACTCCACAGATGAGTCCTTTGACTTCTGAGATCTGTTTCCGCCAGGCTTTTGATGTCATTGGTACCGCCCCGGAAAAGGTGGTGGTTTGGTGTGTCATTATACAGTGGGCGGAACATTGTCTTCTGCCTGGCTGTTGGCGGTTACCGCCATGGTGGCTGTTGGTTTCGCCCTGGCAGTCGGTGTGTTAAAGTTGCTGTCTGTATGAGCGGTTTCCGCCGTGGTCATAATTCAATTTTTATTACCGCCGGCCTGTTGGCAGTATTACCGCCGCTTTATCACCGACAGCCAGGGTTGTAATGAGGGCCTATGTGTGCAGGTGCCCCCCGCAGCCCTGGGGACCGCCACCTCCCTGGGGCTTAAATGTAATTTAGTGAAGGGGGCTGTGTGGCCCCCCACTGCCCAGAGGACCACCATAATGGGATGAAAGAGAAAGAGAGAGATAGTCATTGCAATGACTTCAGAGAACAAGGACTCACCTGTGGCATAATGATTAAGGTCACAGACACTTCCACTAAAAGTTGAAGTTTCTAGACCAAGCGTGTCTGTGGTCATTATCCTACTTTAATTTGTTTTCAATCTTGAAAAGTTTAAGGTTCATAATGAAAGGTGATATCACTCTTTTTAATTGACAAATACATTTTTGTTTTCAATTTGTCAAGAAATATCTCATTCTAAGTATATCATTCACCAAAGCCTAAAACATTGTCTATCTCTATCCCTCTCACTCTCTTTCAATTTATTTTTCAATCTCTTTCACCCACTCTCACACCCACTCACACCCTCACACATCCACTCACAGACCCACTCAGAAACTCACACACCCACTCAAAGACCTACTCAGACCCTCGTGCCCCCATTCACCAGACCCTCTCAGACCCTTACGCTCCCACTCACAGACCCACTCAGACACTCACACACCCACTCACAGGCCCACTCAGACTCTCACACACTGACTCAAAGACTCACTGATACCCTCATGCACCCACTCACAGACCTACACAGAAACCTACACTCCCACTAAGACACTGATGCACCCACTGTTACACCAAGACAGACATTCTCACCTCCAGAGACACCCTCTCACAACTATTCTCACACAGAGAGAGACAGGCCACAGCCAACTCTCACCACGCATGGCCAAAAGGCTGTGCACAACATGTGGGTGGGTGATTTGGTGGGTTGGCCACAGGGTCTGGCCTCAGGCCTGTGCAGCAGTGGTTGGATCAACGTATAGCAATGAAAATTACTTTACATTAAAAAAACATAGCAATTCACTGAAAAAAACAAAGGTCATTTGTAACGTACCAAACCATAGCAATTCACCAGTTATAGTTAGTTATCTCAAGTAACTATAACTTGTGCCCTAAGGTTATTATAACTCGCACCCTCACCGTGCACTGCTAATTACTGCAAAAATTATAGCACTCTTTGATAACATCATTGATAATGTCACTGGAACATCTGCAATAAAATTATTGGTCAGATAACTGTGCAAGGTGGGGGTGCCAGCTATAGTTACCTTATGGCACAAGTTATGTTTACTTGAGACTAACTATAAATGGGGAATTTCTATGGTTTCTAAAGTCTAAAATGGGAGCCCTTTAAGAACCAAGCCCCGCAGGGCCCCCCCTCTCCAGGCTGATCTCGGCCCCAGGGACCACATCCTAAATAAGGCTCTGGGTCCTCGAGCCAGCCTAAAACTTATTTTGGGGGGCATGCCCACCCCCCAGGCTGATCTCAACCACAGGGATCCCATCCTCCGAGGCCCGGCCTAAACATTATTATTATTTTTTTGGGGAAAAGGGCTGCACGGCACCCCTTCCCAGGCCAATCTTGGCCCCGGGGACCCCATCCCCAAGGGCCTGGCCTAAATATTTAAATTTGTTTTAGGGAGTGGGCTACCTGGGCCCTCCTCTCCAGGGGAGATCTCGGCCCCAGGGACCCCATCCCCCAGGTCCCGGCAATGTGACCTGGGTACCCAGTCACAATGTTGGGGACCGCAAGGGGAGTCTGAAGACCCTTGCGGTCCCAGCCGGGGGCCTCAGCATTATCTAGTGCAGGAGTCAGTGCTTGTTTGTCTACCGCAACTTCAGCTGACATTTTAAAAAAAAATGCTTTTTTGTCCTAGGGGTGTCCCTCTCCCTACCCTGGCCCCTTTTCTTTTTTGTAAACTTTTTTTTCTGGAACTCGACTGATGCTGAGTCCCAACATGGCTGCCAAAACTTTTGAACTGTTGCCAGCCAATCAGATCTCAGCACAAGATCGGGAGGGTTTGCGGAGCCTTTGCGTCTCTATATATACAAATTTGAATTTTCTTTAATTTCTCAAAAACTGTTGAATGGATTTACACCAAATAACAAAAATGTCTCTTTCTGGACCAAGAGCTATCTCTCTGACAAATTTGGTGTAATTCCATTCAGTTGTTCAGCACTATTACAGTTCAAAATCTGAAACTGCATGGGAGGTGGAAGCATTTTGGGTCCCCCCCATTTTCTTGGCCCCCGCTTGACAGATCACCCTGAAACCTTCCATACAGCAGCTGATGTGATAGTCAAATTGTTAGGAAAAATTATGTGAAGATTCGTCAAGCGGCACCAAAGATATAGGCAAGTAAAAAACGTTTTTTTTCTATAGAAACTAGGTCCTCACTATAACTACCTAGTGGCAACCGCAACTAGGTGTTTTACATATATATATATATATATACATGTATATATATATATATATATATATACATATATATATATATATATATATATATATATATATATATGTAATATAGGTAACATATATATTAACTAGTGGCTGTCGTGAATATTTTGCAAATAATTTGCGAAATTTGAGAATTTTTCATGAATACGCATGCAAAGAGAAGCATTGCAACTGGCTGACTGCAACCTTGAAAGAAAGCTGTGGCCGCCATTTTATTTCACAGGACTTGGTCCCTGGGAGTGAAAATCCAAATTGAAAGTGGCATAAGGGGGTCAGGGTGAAGATACCCTGACCCCAGGGGTGTGATATAGGTGTGTTTAGGGTCAAATTATGGATTTAAAATAATTTTGCATCACCATGCATGATATTCACAAATTTTTGTGAATATGGAAAAATTTGAAATAAAAAACACACTCATTCATATGCTAATTCACTCGTTCATACATGCATTCAGAGACTCATGCACCCACTCCCACACCCACCTAGACACTCCTGCACCCACTCAGACTCACACACCCACTTTCAGACCCACTCAAACACTCATGCACCCACTCACAGATCCACTGACAGAGACAGGCCCTGTGGCCAACCTGTGCTGCCCACAGACATAGGACTTGCATGGTCCTGGATTGGGTGGTTATAAAGGCTTGACCGCAAGGCCTGGCTGCAGGCCAGGCCTTGTAACCAACCGCCACCGCGCACCGCCTAAGGTCGTGCGCGGCGGAGGTTGGAATAACGTTAAGTAATTGTAATTGATTTACGTTAAAAAACCATAGAAATTTACTGAACAAAAACAAATGTTACAGGGACGTTATTGTTAGGTTCTGAGTCTACTTGTACATAAAAGGTACAATGAGATTTCTTTCAAGTAACTATAGCTTGCGCCTTCGGCATGGACAGCTAATTACTCCACATATTATATCATTGATGAGATCTTGTATAGCATCTTTGATATTCTCATTGCAACATTTGCAATAAAATTATTGATAAAAAAACTGTGCATGGCAAGAGCGTGAGTTATAGTTACTTAAAAAAACTCTAATTATTACCGCTGAATTTCTATGGTTTTGTATGAGTACATTTGGAACCTAACTATAACGTCCCTATAACCTTTTTATTGAAAATGTATATATATATATATATATATATATATATTTATTTTTTTTAACTGAAAAAAACAAAGGTTGCAGGGATGGTATAGTTGTGTTTTGAATTTACTCATTCAAAACCTTAGAAATTCAGCAGTTAGGGAACTAGAACTCGCGCTCCCACGATGCACAGTTTATTCTCATCATTCTGACTGCTAATGCTACATTTATGTTTTTAATAATGTTTTAGAAATTGTCATGAGCGCTGTGATATCTGGGGTAATTAGAAGTGCATGGCGAGGGTGCGAGTTATAGTAGGTGTGAGAGGGTCTATGCGGATGTGAAGGTAGGTATGAGAGGGAGTATCTGGCAGTGAGAGTGAGTGTGAGAGTGTCTGTGAGTGGGTGTGTGTCTGTGTGGCTCTGTGAGTGGGTGTGTGAGAGTCTGAGTGCATCTGTGAGTGGGAGCATAAGTGTCTGAGTGGATCAGTGAGTGGGTGCATGAGTGTCTAACTGGGTCTGTGAGTGAGTCTCTGAGTGGGTCTGTGAGTGTGTGTGTGAGTGTCTGAGTGGGTCTATGAGTCAGTGTGTGTCTCTGAGTGGGTCTGTGAGTGAGTGTGTGAGTCTCTGAGTGGGTCTATGTGTGGGAGTCTGTGTCTTTGAGTAGGTCTGTGAGTGGGTGCGTAAGTCTCTGAGTACATATGTAAGTGAGTGCATTGGTTTCTGAGTGGGTCTGTGAGTGAGTTCATGAGTCTCTGAGTGGGTCTGTGAGTGGGTGCATGAGCCTTATTGGGTCTGTGAGTGTCTGTGTGGGTGTGTCAGTAGCTGGTTAAGAGATTCCTCCACAAAGGAACCACACCTGCCCGTTTATCCAACACAAGTCCACAGTTTTGCACAAAATGTCTACCCAACTGAAGTACTTTGTACTGGTTAGTTAGCAAGTGCTACCTCATTGGGTAAATGTCCAGTGTGTATTCTACTCTACAGCTGCGTAGAATATATATATATATATATATATATATATATATATATATATATATATATATATATTTATATATCTATATATCTATATATATATATATATATATATATATATATATATATATATATATATATATATTCACTGAAAAAAACAAAGATTACAGGGACGTTATAGTTAGGAAATAGCATTTAAAAAATCCATAGACATTCACTTAAAAAAACAATGGTTACAGGGTCGTTATAGTTAGATTCTGAATTTACTCGTACAAACCCTTAGATATTCACCAGTTAATGTTATTTCAAGTAGCTATAACTCGCGCCCTAAGGTAACTATAACTCGTGCACCTGCCATGCACAATTTTTTGTATGAATAATTTTACAACAAAGAAATATTATTAACGATGTTATAAAGAATGTCATGATCGCTGTAATATCCAGGGTAATTAGCAGTGCATGATGAGGGCACAAGTTATAGTTACTTGAAATAACTGACTATAGCTGGTGAATTTCTAAGGTTTTGTACAAGCAAATTCAGAACCAAACTATAATGTCCCTGTAACCTTTGTTTTTTTAAGTGAATTCCTATGGTTTTTTTGTTTTATTTCCTAACTATAACGTCCCTGTAACCTTAGATTTTTTTTCAGTGAATGTCTATTTTTTAAGTGTAAACTAATTTTCATTACTATAGTATAATCCAACCACCGTCACACACATCCTTTGGCCATGAGCAGCGGGGGTTGACTGCAGGGCCAGGCCGAACTGAGATCTGAACTATCAATGCTTGAGGGGGCTTTATCTTCCTCAATGGTTTTATCCAGATTTTATCTAGTATAGGAGTCGAACCTCTTTGCAAATGTGTATATCCTGCCTGTGGCATAATCTGTCTTGCCTCTTTAAATTTCTTTGCTTTCTTCATTTGTACTTCCTTTTCATGTTTCTCTAACCTTCTCTCCATCACCCCTAATGCATTTTTCACATCCTCTGAGGTCTGTCCAGTTTCCAAAGCAGTCTCAATTTCTTTAATCCTCTGTAGCGTCCTTTCAAATTTACATTCTGCTTGTGCAATAAGTGCATTCATTAATTTCATGGAGCATTACACAGTATCTACCTGCCATTGTTTGAGGAAGTCTGGATCCATATCATTTAATGTTGGCAAGACAAAGATCCTCAGACCCCTGGGGACTCTCCCACACTCAATATATTTTCTCACTGGAGCGTTTTTTTGTTTTGGCAATAACTTTGGCGCCGTTTGACAAATCTTCACAACATTTTCAAAACGAATACAACAGTTGGTTCAGCTGCTGTCCTGAAAGTTTGAGGTGATCTGTCAAGTGGGGGCCAAGAAAAAGGGGGAGTCCCAAAATTCCCATTCCCCGATGATTTTTCTATAGGGTCTTTAGACATGCCTACAGCCCGAACAGCTGAACGGAATTGCACCAAATGTGGAAGGAAGCTAGATCCTGGTGCCCAGATTGTGTTTCTGTGATTTGGTGTAAATCTGTTCAGTAGTTTCTGAGTTATTCAAGGGGAAAAGATTTAGATATATAGGGACGCAGTTCCTCTGTGGATCCAAAAGTCCCTCTGCTGACATCTCATTGGCATCCAACACTTGAACAAGAAAGTGGTGGCAGACATTTTGAGACTGAGCTACAGCCGAGTCCCAAATAAGAAAATGAGAAAATTAAGAAAACAGGCAAGGGTAGGAATACTCTGGGCCCCTAGTTTTAGTGAAGTGGTACCCCAGGGACCCCGCCAGGGCTAAAAAGTATTTTTTTTTAAAGAAATCACAGACAAATCTTTGGATGGGTGGATTCAGGCTGTAAATGTATTTGGCGGGGCCAGGTCCCTGGGGCATTAAGGTGTAAAAAACAGGAGGGGGGCTCACAGGGCCTCCCGTCTAGGGCTTTTAGAACCCCAGGGAACCAGCACCTTCCCGGGGCAATATGCAAACAGTATGCAGGGGGTGCCCAGGGGACCACCACCTCCCCAGGGTTTCTACAATAATTAAACATAAGTGGGGGATCCTGTGGACCCTCCCCCTCGGGCTCAGGGCATCACCACCTCCCTGGGGCAATATGCAAACAATATGCAGGGGCAGCGTGCCCCCCCCACTCTCCAAAGACCACCACCTCTCTGGGGCTATAATTAAAATAATTGAATAGGGGGGTCCTACAGACCTCCCCTGGTACCACCATCTCCCTGAGGCAATTTGCACAAAGTATGCAGGGAGGCCGAATGTTCCCCTTGGCACCTCAGGGACTGCCGCCACCCTGGGGCTATCATGAAAAAGCATGTGGGGGTGACGCATGACTCCCGAGCCCCAGGGATGACCATCTCCCCGAGGCTTGAACATGTGGACTGCTGCCTCCCTGGAACAATATGCAAACAATATGTTGGAGGGCTGCATAGCCTCTTGCACCCTGTGGGGCACCACCACCTCCCTTGGGCAATATATTTAGGACTGCCACCTCCTCTGGATTACAAAATTATTTTTGTAGAGGGTCCATCTCAGACCCCCGGTCGTGGGGACCACCACCTCCCTGGGGTAAATAGAATATAAGGAGGGGGGCATGCAGCCCCCTCTTGGAGCCATACATGGTCCTGGGGACCACCAGGCCCCCCGGAGCCAGCTCCTGCTAACTGCTGAGGTGCCTACCCTTGGGAGGTAGCTGTTTGCTTTTGCTTGGCAGAAGCTGTGACAGCTCCCGCCAAGCAAAAGCAAACACTCCACTTTCAGCAAGTGGGAGCTGTCAAAATGCTCCCGCTTGCTGAAAGTGGAGTTTTTACCTCTTTCCCTTCCTGCTAACATGCATGTAGGGAAAGAGATGAAAACATTGTTCCCACACACAGGGAGCTGCTATTTAAAGCAGCTCCCTGTGTGCAAGAGCAATGGTGGCTTCCACAGGAGACGGGATCCGGAGGGAACACTGGCGCCTTGGAGCTCCCCACGTCACTTTCTCTTTATCTCCCTCTTCCATCCCATAATGGGGCAGAAGGGGGAGACTGAGAGATTGTTATTGCAACTGTCTCTCAATACATTGACTTTTTGTCTACTGTTATAGTTAAGTTTTGATGCACAGCAGACCAGTCACCTCTGGCCTACTGTTAAAGCTTTTGGAGTTTCACATAGTAGTTTGAAGGTTCAGTCCCAAGTATCTTATGGCAGTGTGTCTGTTTATTCACTCATATTTTGAATGTTAAACATTCCTAGTGATGGAACATTTATGTCTTTTTCCCATCACTATCTTTGGATTGAATATCATAGAGCTGTCTGGAGACTGTGTACTAAGGAGTCAACTGTGGCCTAGAGGTTAAGGTCTCAGACCCTAACACAGAAGGTTGAGGATTTCAGTCTAGGTGTGTCAGTTGTCATTTCTCAGTTTTACATTCTTTTCAAGTTCAAGTATTTAAGGTACATACAGAAAGTTAATCTCACTCATTTTACTTGTCAAATACATTTTTGTCAATTTGTCAGAACATTTCTCATTGTAAATGGCACAGGGATGGGTTATTTTAGGGTGTTGGTCACAGGCCTTGTGGCCAACTCCTGCCGCACTGCCATGCGTGGTGCAATAGGGTGTTGGTTGCAGGCCAGGCCCTGCAGCCAACCTACACCGTGCACGGCAAAGGATTACCGTGTAGTAACTGAAATTACTTTATGTTAAATAAAACATAGAAATTCACTGAAACAACTAAAGGTTACAGGGATATTATAGTTAGCCTCACATGTTAAAGGTACAAATCCATAGAAATTCAGCTGTTACAGTTAGAGTTATTTCAAGTAACTATAACTTGTGCCCTAAGGTAACTATAACTCGCACCCTCGCCCTATATATAGTGACCCGCCAGTGACCCTAACTGGAATTCAGCTATGCTATTTCAAGCAGCTTTCCCCTTTTGGGAGCAATGTCAGCTCCTACAGGACATGGAGAACCCACTAGGACCGCAGGAGCCTTCAGACTCCTCCAGTGGTTCTCTGACTTTCTCTCTCTTTTCCATCCCATAATGGGCTTACACTTTGATTGCATGGAGAGACCATTGCAATAACAAACTCTCTCCCTCTCTTCCATCTCATTATGGTAAGGAAGAGAGAGAGAGAGTGACAGGACCGCAGAGGGAACCTGAAGGCCCCCGCGGTCCTAGCCGGCTCCCCGGGTTGTCCGGAAGCCGGCACTGCCCCCAGAAGCAGCTCCCTGCTTCAAACAGCAGCTTCCTGCTTCTGGCAGCAATGTTTTCATATTATATAGTAGTGATCCCTGGGGCTTGGGGGTCCAAAACAAACCCCCTCCATTGTTTTATTGATGCCGGGGGGGGGGTGGTGGTCCCTGGGGCTGTGGGGGGATGCCAGGCAGCCCCCGTTTTATTTGTAAAAGCCCCGGGGAGGTGGTTGTCCCCCTGCACCACATTCGTTTAGTGCCCCAAGGAGGTGGCGGTACCCAGGGCTGCAGGGGCCCACGCAGTCCCCCCACACCACATTAGTTTTGTGTCCCAGGGAGGTGGCGGTCCCCAGAGCTGCATGGGTGGGGGCTGGGTGGACCCCCTGCATAACATTTTTTTAGTGCCCCAGGGACGTGGCAGTCCCCCGGGTTGCAGGGGGCCGAGCGGCCTCCTGCATTATATTTGACCAAAACCCCGGGGAGGTGGTGGTCCCTAGGGCTATGGGGGGGCATCCACCCCACATATACAAATGAATGGCCCCGAGACCTGTCCCACCCAGGGGCTCTATGGAAAACAAGCGCAGGAGCCCATGCTTGTTTTTTTTTAAATTTCGCTGGATCCCTGAATCCACCATGGATCACAGTGAAATTTTTTTTTTAAATGCTTTTTAGGTCTGAGGGGTCTCTTTGGGACCGCAGTACTAGAGCTAAGGGGTCAGGGTGATTCTACCCTGGCCCCATATTATTATTTTTTCTGGGACACAGCTGAAGCCGAGTCCGAAGATGGCTGCAAACGCTTCCTGGTTTGAAGTGGTGGCAGGCAATCAGAGCTGCGCATTTACCGTGCACAAGCTCTTAATCTTTACGAAGCTGTCGTGGCCAGAGGCATACAAATTTATTTTCCCTTTAATATCTCCCTGTAGCCGGCAGTTGGCAGTTCTGGCTACAACACTGGAGAAATCGGGAGCGGAGTCCCGATTTCCTCACCCGTGCAACGAACGCGAAGGCGTCGGGAGTCCTGGTGGGCGGATTCCCGAGTCACATTGCGGTTGCCAAGACAACGCGGACGCTCACACGGGGAACCCGGATGTCTGGGTTCCCGAGATAATAAGGAGTGAAGAGGGACTACAGAGGAGGGGAATTCCAAATAAGGAGGACGCCGGAGGAGGAGAGGAGGAAGACGAAGACAGAAACCAAGGAGAAGACGAACGAATGTCGACTGCGAGCCCGAAGATGTGCGGTGTCAAGGAGACTACAACAAAGGAAGAGGGTGCAGAAGGTCGAGAATTCCGCCACGTCCCAGGAGGGATGTGGCTACACCAGGTACGGTCCTTTCTAAAGGACAGTTTCAAACTAAACTTGGGAAGGGAGAGGGCTGCGGGAGAGGGGAACAGGGGAGAGAGAGGAGTGGAGAAGGAGGACGACAGGCAAGAGGAGAGGGGAGGAGGAGTCCAAAATAGGTGCACTATATAGAAGAACTAGGAGAGATAGAGTATTATAAAAGACTTATACCAACATATTTATATTTATAAAGCACACAGAGGTGACTTCCCCTTTCCGCTCTGACCCTTAGAATATCACTGACTTCTAGGGAGCGGACTCTCTTTCTCTCTCTCTACCCTATCAACAAGAATTCTTACCATCCTAAAAACCTCACACTTACCCATATTTCCATTCCTCTTGTTTTCCGGTCCATCTGGGAGACCCTCGGAGACCACCTTCGCCTGTCAAGAGGAGTCCTGGAAAAGAAGAAACAGCATAGGATTAAGGATTAATAGTTTATATCCATCTGAGCATTGTCACAGATAACTAGAATAATAAAGATGTTCATTTCACACCCCAACTGAGTATCGTAGTCCTTACTATCGCCTCACCCACTGGCACAGTGGTGTCAGAAGTGGGATTTTCAGAGTGCGATAGTGGACAAGCCCAACAGCGAGAATGGGGGAAAAACCTACTT
The DNA here is from genome assembly GCF_031143425.1 of Pleurodeles waltl. NCBI lineage: Eukaryota > Metazoa > Chordata > Amphibia > Caudata > Salamandridae > Pleurodeles > Pleurodeles waltl. The sequence goes on from NC_090440.1 coordinate 764,248,369, forward strand.
TGGAGGATATGATCCAGCAGCTACCCGAAGGACAGCGCCATCTTCAGCTAGTATGGGAGGCTCATCAGAGGGAGGCGAAAGAGGATAGAGAGGCCATACAGAGCGCGTTGAAGAGCAAGGCCACTATTATGGTCAATAATCAATTAGTGCATGAAACGGCTCTCCAAAAGCTCAAGGACACGATCGCAGCCAGTAAGGTGCATCCTAATGTGCCTAGCTCGGTCCTCCAAAAATATCAGGATGGGGAGGACCCTGACGCTTTCTTTACCAACTTCGAAAGAGTTGCTTCATCCACACAGTGGCCCGAAGAACGCTGGGGCCAATATGTGGCCCCCTTACTGACTGGTATCCTTCAAACTGCCTATCAGGCTGCAAATCCAGATGGTACTACACCATATAAAGACATTAAAGAGAGCATATTAGAGAGAGTGGGACATGACGCAGAATATTACCGTCTCCGCCTTTGGAAAATTAAATAGGGTCCCATGGAAGACCCTCGGACACTGTATTTCAAGGTAAAGGACTTGGGACTGAAGTGGTTGGGGCCTATAGGAACAGAGATGGAGGACGTTATAAAAGCAGTAATCTTAGAAAAATATTTAGAATCCCTCCCTCCCTCCACCCGAAATTGGATACAGCAACACCTGAATGTTGATACGGCTATGGCGGTAGACTTAGCCTGTGCCTACCATTGCTCAACCGAATTTAAGAGCGGAATGTTCAAACCGACACCCCGGTCATCCCCCATACCTCTACGAACTCTTCCCAGGAAAATCTCAGAAGATGTGGGACTTCCCAAAGCGGGAGACTACCCGCCTATGCAACAACCACAGTGTTACAGCTGTGGTGAGTGGGGACATATAGCTCGAATGTGTCCCCGGAAAGGCGATAAACCCGAACCTATGGAGATAGGAGTCACAAGGGGAAGAGTCTTATGCACAGGAGGGGGGGACTCAAGATACAGTCAGGAAATAAAAGTTAATGGGAAAACTCGCCAAGCGCTGATAGATTCAGGATGTAGTCAATCTGTCATCAGAGCCAATGTAGTGGATCTATCGGAGCAACGGACCCAACAATGGGTCTCTATCTGCTGCATACATGGGGATAAAGATAACTACCCATTATCCATAGTACAAATAGAATGGGAAGGACAAAAGGATCCACTACCGGTGGGTATCATGGACCGTTTGGTAGAAGACTGCATATTAGGGACTGATTATATACACTTCCCAGAATTGCTAAAAGGGGTAAGATCTCGAATCACAGCAGACTCCTGGTGGGCTGAAGCCCCTTTTTTTTGTCAGCCATATTGAGGAAAACCCATACCGCCATAAACCCACCAGAAGAGAGAGAAGATACATAAAACAACAATATAGAAATACCGGAAAAGAAAACTTTACAGGAAAAGTTGTAGCCACCATACCAACTCCCTCACCATCCTTCCGAGTTAGTCAACGGGAAGATCCCACCCTCCGTAACGCGTGGAAAACGGCTAAAACTGAGAGTACTAACGAGGTGGGTCCGTACTTCCTTGTCCCAAAAAATCTCCTGTACAGGGTCATCAAACGGGACGAAAGGGAGAAAAGTCAACTAGTAGTACCCGAACCCTTTCGCCCACAGGTACTCTTTTTAGCCCACAAACAACCGGGAGGGGGACATTATGGGAGGGAAAAGACTGAAGAATATCTATTACGAAGATTTTATTGGCCAGGGGTATATGCACACTTACGGCGGTACTGTGCCCAATGTCCCCGATGTCAACTCATAGATCCAGGACCCCAAAGAAAAGCTCCCCTCCAACCCTTACCTATCATTGAGGTACCCTTCTCTAGGATCGGCATGGACCTGGTAGGCCCCCTTCTCCCATCCACCAAAGGACACACTTATATCCTGGTGCTCATAGACTATGCCACCCGGTATCCTGAGGCTATACCCCTTACAAGCATGACAACCAAAAACATAGCCCAAGCCATGATCACCTTCTTTGCCCGGGTAGGGTTTCCCAACGAAATTCTAACGGACCAAGGGACCCCATTTATGTCAGCTTTAATGGCCAATATCTGTAAGGCTTTAGGAGTAAAACAAATTAAGACTTCTGTATACCATCCCCAAACGGACGGTCTGGTGAAACGGTACAACCGTACTATAAAGACATTATTAAAGAAGATGGTCTCAGAATCCGGCCGTGATTGGGACCGAAAATTTCCCTTGGTCCTATATGCCATAAGATCACATGAGCAGGCATCTACCGGACATAGGCGGTCATTCTGACCACGGCATGCGGTTACCGCCGAATGACCGCTCCGCGGTCAGGAGACCGCGGCGGCCATTCTGGCTTTCCCGCTGGGCCGGGGGGCGACCGCCAAAAGCCCGCCCGCCGGCCCAGCGGGAAAGCCCCTGCAACAAGGATGCCGGCTCCGAATGGAGCCGGCGGAGTTGCAGGGGTGCGACGGGTGCAGTGGCACCCGTTGCGATTTTCACTGTCTGCTAAGCAGACAGTGAAAATCTTTGTGGGGCCCTGTTAGGGGGCCCCTGCACTGCCCATGCCAGTGGCATGGGCAGTGCAGGGGCCCCCAGGGGCCCCACGACACCTGTTCCCGCCATCCTGTTCCTGGCGGTAAGAACCGCCAGAAACAGGGTGGCGGGAAGGGGGTCGGAATCCCCATGGCGGCGCTGCAAGCAGAGCCGCCATGGAGGATTCCTTGGGCCAGGGGCCCAGGAAGCACCGCCAGCCTGTTGGCGGTGCTTCCACGGTCCCCGTTCCTGGCGGTCATGGACCGCCAGGGTTGGAATGACCCCCATAGTCCCTTCGAGCTCGTCTTTGGTCGACAACCCTGGAGCCTATTAGATATGGTAGCTGAGATATGGAAGGAAGAGGGAGAAGAAGAAAAACCCTTATTAGATTATGTACACGAGCTGAAACACCACCTACAGACACTCTGGGAGGATGTCCGCAGACATATGGAAAAAGCCCAAGATACCCAAAAACGATATTATGACCTAGGGTCAAAACCACGATACTTACAGCCCGACGATAAAGTTCTGATATTACGACCCTGTTCAGATAACAAACTCCTTGCTAAATGGCAAGGCCCATATACTAGATTAAAAGCAGTCTCCCCTGTTACTTACCTGGTAGAAATATCCAAGAACCCAAAAAGAACCCAAATCTACCACATCAACCTTCTAAAAAAATGGGAAGAACCCGATAACATCCCAAATTTGTTGGCTACAGGATTCTTAAAAACTCCTGAGAAACCCTTAGACATTGATATGTATCCCACCAGTATAGATATAAACGTAGAGACACCCCATATTAACCCAGATCTTACAGAAGAGCAGCTAAAACACTTAAAGGACCTTTTAAGACTACATAGTACATTTTTTTCGGGAAAACCCGGTAAAACACACTTAATCCAACATCACATAAGAACCCCAGAAGGGCAGGTGGTACGTCTACGTCCATATCGCATTCCAGAGGCCCGCAGACACTTAGATGAACAGGCGGTACAATCAATGCTAAAAATGAAAGTAATAGAACCATCTACAAGCCCCTGGTGTTCCCCAGTAGTGCTTGTCCCAAAACCGGACGGTTCTGTAAGATTCTATATTGATTTCCGCCGTCTAAATGAAATTTCCCTATTTGATACTTATCCTATTCCCAGAGTAGACGACCTACTTGAACGGTTAGGCAAAGCCCGATATATGTCGACAATTGACCTAACAAAAGGTTACTGGCAAATACCATTAGCGCCAGCCGATCGGGAAAAAACTGCTTTCTCCACACATTGAGGACTATACCACTTCACTGTACTCCCCTTTGGCCTCCATGGGGCCCCGGCCACATTTCAAAGGTTAATGGACTACCTCTTACGACCCTTCGTAAAGTTTGCTGCCGCCTATTTAGATGATATTGTGATCTTCAGTGAGACATGGGAAGACCATCTGGTCCATCTCAATGACATTTTCCATGCCTTACACTCAGCTGGTCTCACAGCCAATCCAAGAAAGTGTAATCTGGGTCAGGACCACATCGCTTATTTGGGGTAATTTATAGGGAGGGGCCAGCTCAGACCCCAGAAAAGCAAAATAGAGGCTATACAGGGAGTTCCTACTCCCACGACAAAAAAAGAACTCTGTTCTTTTTTAGGACTGATAGGGTATTATCGCCGATTTATACCACGTTATTCCACTTTACCCGCTCCCCTCACAGATCTCCTTAAAAAAACCTTGCCATCCAAGATATCCTGCCTGACAGCCGCCCAACACGCCAGTTTCCTACAGTTAAAAACATGTCTCACTACAGAACCTGTCCTGTGGTGTCCTGATTTTATGAAGGTTTTCCATCTTCAAACTGATACCTCGGACGTGGGGCTGTACTTTCCCAACCTGTCGACGATGGACATGATCACCCCATCATCTTCATTAGTCAGAAACTGTTGCCCAGGGAGTGTCATTATCCGATTATCGAACAGGAATGTTTAGCTATTAAATGGGCTATTGAGAACCTGAGATACTACCTCTTGGGACACCCTTTCATCATGTTCACAGACCATGCTCCCCTCACTTGGTTGGCTTCTAATAAAGACTCCAACTTCCCTATCCTCAGATGGTTTATGGAGCTACAACCCTTCTCTTTTCAGGTTCGCCATATTCTGGGCTCTCTGCAGGGTCCCGCAGACTATTTGTCTCGGTTTCCCGAGTCTTCGGAACTAGATCAGTCCCGGTCTTGGGATGGGGTGTGTAGCCGGCAGTTGGCAGTTCCGGCTACAACACGGGAGAAATCGGGAGTGGAATCCCGATTTCCTCACCCGTGCAACGAACGCGAAGGCGTCAGGAGTCCTGGTGGGCGGATTCCCGAGTCACTACGCGGTTGCCAAGACAACACGGACGCTCACACGGGGAACCCGGATGTCCGGGTTCCCGAGATAATAAGGATTGAAGAGGGACTACAGAGGAGGGGAGTTCCAAATAAGGAGGATGCCGGAGGAGGAGAGGAGGAAGACGAAGACAGAAACCAAGGAGAAGACGAACGAACGACGACAGCGAGCCCGAAGACGTGCGGTGTCAAGGAGACTACAACAAAGGAAGAGGGTGCAGAAGGTCGAGAATTCTGCCACGTCCCAGGAGGGACGTGGCTACACCAAGTACGGTCCTTTCTAAAGGACAGTGTCAAACTAAACTCGGGAAGGTAGAGGGCTGCGGGAGAGGGGAACAGGGGAGAGAGAGGAGTGGAGAAGGGGGACGACAGGCAAGAGGAGAGGGGAGGAGGAGTCCAAAATAGGTGCACTATATAGAAGAACTAGGAGAGATAGAGTATTATAAAAGACTTATACCAACATATTTATATTTATAAAGCACACAGAGGTGACTTCCCCTTTCCGCTCTGACCCTTAGAATATCACTGACTTCTAGGGAGCGGACTCTCTTTCTCTCTCTCTACCCTATCAACAAGAATTCTTACCATCCTAAAAACCTCACACTTACCCATATTTCCATTCCTCTTGTTTTCCGGTCCATCTGGGAGACCCTCGGAGACCACCTTCGCCTGTCAAGAGGAGTCCTGGAAAAGAAGAAACAGCATAGGATTAAGGATTAATAGTTTATATCCATCTGAGCATTGTCACAGATAACTAGAATAATAAAGATGTTCATTTCACACCCCAACTGAGTATCGTAGTCCTTACTATCGCCTCACCCACTGGCACAGTGGTGTCAGAAGTGGGATTTTCAGAGTGCGATAGTGGACAAGCCCAACAGCGAGAATGGGGGAAAAACCTACTTTGGAGGATATGATCCAGCAGCTACCCGAAGGACAGCGCCATCTTCAGCTAGTATGGGAGGCTCATCAGAGGGAGGCGAAAGAGGATAGAGAGGCCATACAGAGCGCGTTGAAGAGCAAGGCCACTATTATGGTCAATAATCAATTAGTGCATGAAACGGCTCTCCAAAAGCTCAAGGACACGATCGCAGCCAGTAAGGTGCATCCTAATGTGCCTAGCTCGGTCCTCCAAAAATATCAGGATGGGGAGGACCCTGACGCTTTCTTTACCAACTTCGAAAGAGTTGCTTCATCCACACAGTGGCCCGAAGAACGCTGGGGCCAATATGTGGCCCCCTTACTGACTGGTATCCTTCAAACTGCCTATCAGGCTGCAAATCCAGATGGTACTACACCATATAAAGACATTAAAGAGAGCATATTAGAGAGAGTGGGACATGACGCAGAATATTACCGTCTCCGCCTTTGGAAAATTAAATAGGGTCCCATGGAAGACCCTCGGACACTGTATTTCAAGGTAAAGGACTTGGGACTGAAGTGGTTGGGGCCTATAGGAACAGAGATGGAGGACGTTATAAAAGCAGTAATCTTAGAAAAATATTTAGAATCCCTCCCTCCCTCCACCCGAAATTGGATACAGCAACACCTGAATGTTGATACGGCTATGGCGGTAGACTTAGCCTGTGCCTACCATTGCTCAACCGAATTTAAGAGCGGAATGTTCAAACCGACACCCCGGTCATCCCCCATACCTCTACGAACTCTTCCCAGGAAAATCTCAGAAGATGTGGGACTTCCCAAAGCGGGAGACTACCCGCCTATGCAACAACCACAGTGTTACAGCTGTGGTGAGTGGGGACATATAGCTCGAATGTGTCCCCGGAAAGGCGATAAACCCGAACCTATGGAGATAGGAGTCACAAGGGGAAGAGTCTTATGCACAGGAGGGGGGGACTCAAGATACAGTCAGGAAATAAAAGTTAATGGGAAAACTCGCCAAGCGCTGATAGATTCAGGATGTAGTCAATCTGTCATCAGAGCCAATGTAGTGGATCTATCGGAGCAACGGACCCAACAATGGGTCTCTATCTGCTGCATACATGGGGATAAAGATAACTACCCATTATCCATAGTACAAATAGAATGGGAAGGACAAAAGGATCCACTACCGGTGGGTATCATGGACCGTTTGGTAGAAGACTGCATATTAGGGACTGATTATATACACTTCCCAGAATTGCTAAAAGGGGTAAGATCTCGAATCACAGCAGACTCCTGGTGGGCTGAAGCCCCTTTTTTTTGTCAGCCATATTGAGGAAAACCCATACCGCCATAAACCCACCAGAAGAGAGAGAAGATACATAAAACAACAATATAGAAATACCGGAAAAGAAAACTTTACAGGAAAAGTTGTAGCCACCATACCAACTCCCTCACCATCCTTCCGAGTTAGTCAACGGGAAGATCCCACCCTCCGTAACGCGTGGAAAACGGCTAAAACTGAGAGTACTAACGAGGTGGGTCCGTACTTCCTTGTCCCAAAAAATCTCCTGTACAGGGTCATCAAACGGGACGAAAGGGAGAAAAGTCAACTAGTAGTACCCGAACCCTTTCGCCCACAGGTACTCTTTTTAGCCCACAAACAACCGGGAGGGGGACATTATGGGAGGGAAAAGACTGAAGAATATCTATTACGAAGATTTTATTGGCCAGGGGTATATGCACACTTACGGCGGTACTGTGCCCAATGTCCCCGATGTCAACTCATAGATCCAGGACCCCAAAGAAAAGCTCCCCTCCAACCCTTACCTATCATTGAGGTACCCTTCTCTAGGATCGGCATGGACCTGGTAGGCCCCCTTCTCCCATCCACCAAAGGACACACTTATATCCTGGTGCTCATAGACTATGCCACCCGGTATCCTGAGGCTATACCCCTTACAAGCATGACAACCAAAAACATAGCCCAAGCCATGATCACCTTCTTTGCCCGGGTAGGGTTTCCCAACGAAATTCTAACGGACCAAGGGACCCCATTTATGTCAGCTTTAATGGCCAATATCTGTAAGGCTTTAGGAGTAAAACAAATTAAGACTTCTGTATACCATCCCCAAACGGACGGTCTGGTGAAACGGTACAACCGTACTATAAAGACATTATTAAAGAAGATGGTCTCAGAATCCGGCCGTGATTGGGACCGAAAATTTCCCTTGGTCCTATATGCCATAAGATCACATGAGCAGGCATCTACCGGACATAGGCGGTCATTCTGACCACGGCATGCGGTTACCGCCGAATGACCGCTCCGCGGTCAGGAGACCGCGGCGGCCATTCTGGCTTTCCCGCTGGGCCGGGGGGCGACCGCCAAAAGCCCGCCCGCCGGCCCAGCGGGAAAGCCCCTGCAACAAGGATGCCGGCTCCGAATGGAGCCGGCGGAGTTGCAGGGGTGCGACGGGTGCAGTGGCACCCGTTGCGATTTTCACTGTCTGCTAAGCAGACAGTGAAAATCTTTGTGGGGCCCTGTTAGGGGGCCCCTGCACTGCCCATGCCAGTGGCATGGGCAGTGCAGGGGCCCCCAGGGGCCCCACGACACCTGTTCCCGCCATCCTGTTCCTGGCGGTAAGAACCGCCAGAAACAGGGTGGCGGGAAGGGGGTCGGAATCCCCATGGCGGCGCTGCAAGCAGAGCCGCCATGGAGGATTCCTTGGGCCAGGGGCCCAGGAAGCACCGCCAGCCTGTTGGCGGTGCTTCCACGGTCCCCGTTCCTGGCGGTCATGGACCGCCAGGGTTGGAATGACCCCCATAGTCCCTTCGAGCTCGTCTTTGGTCGACAACCCTGGAGCCTATTAGATATGGTAGCTGAGATATGGAAGGAAGAGGGAGAAGAAGAAAAACCCTTATTAGATTATGTACACGAGCTGAAACACCACCTACAGACACTCTGGGAGGATGTCCGCAGACATATGGAAAAAGCCCAAGATACCCAAAAACGATATTATGACCTAGGGTCAAAACCACGATACTTACAGCCCGACGATAAAGTTCTGATATTACGACCCTGTTCAGATAACAAACTCCTTGCTAAATGGCAAGGCCCATATACTAGATTAAAAGCAGTCTCCCCTGTTACTTACCTGGTAGAAATATCCAAGAACCCAAAAAGAACCCAAATCTACCACATCAACCTTCTAAAAAAATGGGAAGAACCCGATAACATCCCAAATTTGTTGGCTACAGGATTCTTAAAAACTCCTGAGAAACCCTTAGACATTGATATGTATCCCACCAGTATAGATATAAACGTAGAGACACCCCATATTAACCCAGATCTTACAGAAGAGCAGCTAAAACACTTAAAGGACCTTTTAAGACTACATAGTACATTTTTTTCGGGAAAACCCGGTAAAACACACTTAATCCAACATCACATAAGAACCCCAGAAGGGCAGGTGGTACGTCTACGTCCATATCGCATTCCAGAGGCCCGCAGACACTTAGATGAACAGGCGGTACAATCAATGCTAAAAATGAAAGTAATAGAACCATCTACAAGCCCCTGGTGTTCCCCAGTAGTGCTTGTCCCAAAACCGGACGGTTCTGTAAGATTCTATATTGATTTCCGCCGTCTAAATGAAATTTCCCTATTTGATACTTATCCTATTCCCAGAGTAGACGACCTACTTGAACGGTTAGGCAAAGCCCGATATATGTCGACAATTGACCTAACAAAAGGTTACTGGCAAATACCATTAGCGCCAGCCGATCGGGAAAAAACTGCTTTCTCCACACATTGAGGACTATACCACTTCACTGTACTCCCCTTTGGCCTCCATGGGGCCCCGGCCACATTTCAAAGGTTAATGGACTACCTCTTACGACCCTTCGTAAAGTTTGCTGCCGCCTATTTAGATGATATTGTGATCTTCAGTGAGACATGGGAAGACCATCTGGTCCATCTCAATGACATTTTCCATGCCTTACACTCAGCTGGTCTCACAGCCAATCCAAGAAAGTGTAATCTGGGTCAGGACCACATCGCTTATTTGGGGTAATTTATAGGGAGGGGCCAGCTCAGACCCCAGAAAAGCAAAATAGAGGCTATACAGGGAGTTCCTACTCCCACGACAAAAAAAGAACTCTGTTCTTTTTTAGGACTGATAGGGTATTATCGCCGATTTATACCACGTTATTCCACTTTACCCGCTCCCCTCACAGATCTCCTTAAAAAAACCTTGCCATCCAAGATATCCTGCCTGACAGCCGCCCAACACGCCAGTTTCCTACAGTTAAAAACATGTCTCACTACAGAACCTGTCCTGTGGTGTCCTGATTTTATGAAGGTTTTCCATCTTCAAACTGATACCTCGGACGTGGGGCTGTACTTTCCCAACCTGTCGACGATGGACATGATCACCCCATCATCTTCATTAGTCAGAAACTGTTGCCCAGGGAGTGTCATTATCCGATTATCGAACAGGAATGTTTAGCTATTAAATGGGCTATTGAGAACCTGAGATACTACCTCTTGGGACACCCTTTCATCATGTTCACAGACCATGCTCCCCTCACTTGGTTGGCTTCTAATAAAGACTCCAACTTCCCTATCCTCAGATGGTTTATGGAGCTACAACCCTTCTCTTTTCAGGTTCGCCATATTCTGGGCTCTCTGCAGGGTCCCGCAGACTATTTGTCTCGGTTTCCCGAGTCTTCGGAACTAGATCAGTCCCGGTCTTGGGATGGGGTGTGTAGCCGGCAGTTGGCAGTTCCGGCTACAACACGGGAGAAATCGGGAGTGGAATCCCGATTTCCTCACCCGTGCAACGAACGCGAAGGCGTCAGGAGTCCTGGTGGGCGGATTCCCGAGTCACTACGCGGTTGCCAAGACAACACGGACGCTCACACGGGGAACCCGGATGTCCGGGTTCCCGAGATAATAAGGATTGAAGAGGGACTACAGAGGAGGGGAGTTCCAAATAAGGAGGATGCCGGAGGAGGAGAGGAGGAAGACGAAGACAGAAACCAAGGAGAAGACGAACGAACGACGACAGCGAGCCCGAAGACGTGCGGTGTCAAGGAGACTACAACAAAGGAAGAGGGTGCAGAAGGTCGAGAATTCTGCCACGTCCCAGGAGGGACGTGGCTACACCAAGTACGGTCCTTTCTAAAGGACAGTGTCAAACTAAACTCGGGAAGGTAGAGGGCTGCGGGAGAGGGGAACAGGGGAGAGAGAGGAGTGGAGAAGGGGGACGACAGGCAAGAGGAGAGGGGAGGAGGACTACAAAATAGGTGCACTGTATAGAAGAACTAGGAGAGATTGAGTATTATAAAAGACTTATACCAACATATATATATATATATAAAGCACACAGAGGTGACTTCCCCTTTCCGCTCTGACCCTTAGAATATCACTGACTTCTACGGAGTGGACTCTCTCTCTCTCTCTCTCTCTCTACCCTATCAACAAGAATTCTTACCATCCTAAAAACCTCACACTTACCCATATTTCCATTCCTCTTGTTTTCCGGTCCATCTGGGAGACCCTCGGAGACCACCTTCGCCTGTCAAGAGGAGTCCTGGAAAAGAAGAAACAGCATAGGATTAAGGATTAATGGTTTATATCCATCTGAGCATTGTCACAGATAACTAGAATAATAAAGATGTTCATTTCACACCCCAACTGAGTATCGTAGCCCTTACTATCGCCTCACCCACTGCTACACTCCAAAATTACAGGGTGGATTTACACCAAATAAGCGAAAGCACAATCTGCGTACCGAAAGCTAGCTTTCTTGATAAATTTGATGTGATTCCATCCAATGGTCCAGACTGTAGTGGTGTTCAAAGGCCTGATGGGAATTTACATGGGAAACACAACTTTTTTGATCCCCTCCCCTTTTTCTCTGCCCCTGCTTGATAGATCATCCCGAAACTTTTCATGTGAAACAAGAATCACCGTGGCACTTTTTTGGAAAACTTTGTGAAGATTCGTCAAACGGTGCCAAAGATATAGGCAAGTCAAAAAACGCTTTTTCTATGGAAACATGGTCCTAACTAGAACTACCTAGTGGCGATCATCACTAGGTAATATATATATATATATTGGTAAATCCAGTGACCCTAACTGTAATGCAGACATGATGATATCAAAGGAGAATTTTCAACGTTACCTCAGTAATAGGAGGCTGAAAAAACTGAGAAAGCTGAACATAAAATTTAACAACACTAATATAATCACCAAAAATAAAACGAACACCATATCACAGGAGTTATTCCTGACTTTTCAACAAAGTTCAGTCAGCCAAACTTCATCCAGCAGTCATAAAAGAAGTATTTAATGAGGCACAAGGCACCATTCAAGGTACCATCAAACATACTTCAGAAAACGAGCCTACAAGAAGTGACAATTCTTGATGTTTAACAGAGTCAGCTTCAACAATGAATGGATGAACGAATGTTGCCTCATTCGGTAAACAGGTTTAATGAGGCAAGATGGATGTGGAGGGTCCAGGTGTCCTAAGCCACATACATTCTGCTGGACGTGGTGTTCTTTGGGGTGCTCTTCAGGTGGACGCAGTGTTTACCAGGGCCTTATTATATTTTAAATTGGTGGGTGTTATACATGTTCATGTTTATATTATGTGCTTAGTTTATGTTTGGTGTAAAATGATTTGCATACATAAACTGTAACTATACTTTATGGCAGTGGTCCCCAACTTGCTGTCCGGGGTCCCATGGGGGCCTTCTCAAGTGGTCTGTGACCACTTAAACTAATATTATATATGTATATAAACAAAGTGGCTAAATATGTAATTGAAAATTTAACAACATACTGTAAATGTCGAGGAATTTGAAATTGGGGACTAGAAATTAAATTAGTATCCTCAAATTGATTTGTGGGAGAAATGCAGGTACATCAAACAGAATATAGTATGGGCGATGTGTGGCTCCAGTTGAATTTCAAAAATCTACGACCTTCCTATTACAATTAATAAATGTATTTGTTTGCACATTAAATAAAATGTGTTATCATTTTTGTATGTGTTTGATGGAATGTATTTTTTGTCTATTGTTTTTCAGTTCAAATCGTGAACAAATGATAGGCCTGGGTCCCCGGCTTTCAGTAATGACTCAGTGGGGATCCCCAGATTGCAATAATGATTCAGTGGGGGTCTCCGGGTTCCAGTATTGATTAAGTGGGGGTCCACAGATGTCAGCAGGTTGGGAATCCCTGCATTATGGTATTGCATGTACTGCTGTAGTAGTTACACATGAGGGTCTTTCTAGGTATTACTGCTTGCATTACATACAGTGGGGCAATGACTGCGTTGTCAAATTGTAATTACGGGTACAGGGAAGTGCTTTAATGTCACAATTCAAGGTCGCTAATAAAGAGGTCTCAGCAAGCATTGGGCTTGCTTCTTTGCACTAAAGTGAGTATTTGGCACATCTTTAAAAAAAACGCTTTACTTGAGCAGCATTTAAAACAGTTCCTTTACATTCACAGACTGTATGCTGATGCAAAAAAAAACCTGTGTGCTATAATCCCTAAAATGCTCCTCTGTTTACCGTATATGTCTCTTCTATTTATAACTACTCCAATCTCAAATCTGCCATCAATCTTTTTTTTAAATAATTTGCTTCTCACATACCCCCTCCCCCCAATGATCACACCTAAGTCACTAATATACCACAAAGAAACTAATGCATGGAATGGGTTCCTTCAGTATGCAAGACTAACTGCAATAACCAAAGGACTGACCACTAACTTTGGGTTCCCGAGTAGCGTACCACTCACCTTAAAGTACTTCAATGCCTTGTCATGGGTAGTAAGCACTATATAAATGTAAATTTAAATTCAATTTAATCTGTATATGTTATATGTATGTGATATTAAGTTTGTGGTTCGAACTCTAGTTACTGGCTCCATATATATATATATATATATCTAATAATATTAGGTGTATCCAGTGGATCCATCCCTCGCCTATGCACACTGGTTTAAGTACTAGTCGTGGGAAGGGCCAGCTCAGGGTGTTGGAAGCCTTTTCCAGACCAACAGAGAGGATCTGGGGAAAGTGCTCACTCCCATCGCATGTGTAGAATAAGTGGGTTTTGTCCAGAGATCATGCATGCAAGTATATGACCTGTCTAGTCTCACTCAAAGGTTATGAACTAAAGAATAGTATGATAATTCACTCTCTGGGGATGCCCAAGCCTCCACACATTGAAAAGAGATGCCAATCGTGCGTTCATCTTGCAAAATATTGGACTATCCTAGTAAATGAGGAACCAGCAATTGGTGGGTTCGAACTATCTAATTATATGTCTGTTAAGAAAGTATTGTCCCCCCAATCAGCAATTGCCTGTCAGGCACTGTGCAATGCAACCATGCAATACCAACCTCCCAGACATTGATACAAAAAAATCTATACAGTCTACATGGGAGGCATAAAGACAACCCAGCATGACCTCAAACCATATAATTTACCAGTGGTCAGCACATAACGCCCATCTTTATCTACATCTGTGCTCGTGGCCCTGAACGGAATCCCAGGGCAGACCCATATTAAAGCCCCCCCTAGCATATGATGAGTATTCTGTGGTAAGCATTTGCCCTCACCAGGGCTTCTTAAACTTGTCCTCCTCTTCTGTTATCAAATGAGTCTCTTGTAAGAAGGCCAGTAGTACCTTTCTCTCTTGAAAATATGCATGCACCTTGTGGTGTTTTACAATTGACCATATTCTCTTCACATTCTATGTGATTAGGGTAGATTTATTTAAGGAGGTCATATCACCAAGTAAGGTTGTTGAACATGTTTCAAGTCTAACCTAGACCAGTAAACCTTAAACAAGCCCCTGGCAGAGCAGTATGTCATCAAGTGCTCAGCGTCTGTATCTTGCACATTATATAGAGCTGAAACTATCCAGCATGACCAGCATACATCCCCAGTTCCCCACTCCCAGGACCTGCTGCAACAGGCAGCTCACCCACATAACACTAAACCCTCCCCAACTCCCACTACTCAGGGCATAATGATGGTTTGGCAATTGCCCACAAATCAAAATATTAACCAAGATGCAATGAAGTCTCCTCAGCTCAGTTGAACTAGGGATCTTTGCAGGGGGTAGGAAATTACTTCTCGGCAGCACTGCTCTTGCTGCACTTACCCATGAAATCCCCCATCTCATTGTCACTAACAGACTTCACACTTACAAGTGCCTCAATATTGTCAGATAATGGTGAGGAGTTCCTTTTCATCCAACCTTTAAGTCCTGATCTACCCCATCCGCCTTTCAAGTAAGCTGTTTTAATATTGTCATCATTTTCACCAATGGACCTCTTAGGTTTTCAGATGTTCAGGTCGGTGCACTGTATTTGAGGCTGGCAAAAATCCAGGTAACTAAGTTTTGTATGAAGAGTCCATGCAGCAGTCTTCCTGTTCCTGCGAATGTATTGCACAGATTGGATTGTGGATCCTACTTCTACTGCTGCAGCTCACTATTGGTCAATTTGTCATTTAGATGGGTGACAAACCCCAGATGTGTCTCTGAGTCCCCACATGTGCCACCATCTTCAGAGGCTTGCTCCCTAGTGGAGTTGAAGCATCCTTTCATCGTTCTGAGGTCATCTTTGCGTAAATATAAAGCACTAGATACATTCTACATCCTACTTCTCTTCACCTTCTGCCAACCAAATATCTTCCAGCTACAACCCGATCCCTTTCTGTGTACTGAGCTGACGCTAAACGCCTCACTCATCACGAGTGAGACTAACACGATTCTAGGTCAGGATGAGCTCTCACTCATACCAAGCGCAATCCCTTACATAGTGAGGAGCAGTGTTGCCATGAGCTCCAGATGTGACAATGTCACGCTTCTGCTGTGTGCAGATCTGCTCCACAAACATTAAGAGGCTGCAGGAAATACTCCTGCCACAAAGAAAAGCCCTGCCAGGCCACCTTCGACAAGGGGAAGAACCCACTCAGTCTCCATGACATGACAGAATTCTGCACATTTTATCAAATCACTTATAAAAGTTATCCATTTGGTGCAATTTTATTTACAAGTCCGTTTTGTGAGGTTATGTGCTAATGTATTCATTTTTCATTTCTGGTGAGGAGTTTTACAATTGGACCAATGTTATCTATCATAATATTCTATCAATGTCCGAGATCGGGTGACAGCACAACCTGACTTTATCAAGTATACCCATTAATGTTCGTAGTTAGTTCTAAAAACCCAGAAACGTAGATAACCATGACTGAGAAGAATGTATTGCACTCATGAATTTGCAAAGCATTTGTGTGTTGAAATTTCCTGAGTGAGGCTATGATATAAAGTTACATACATTATCTGTTTACATCAGCGGATGCAGGATTCTGCTAAAAAGTAGCAGATGTCCCCCGGTAATAACTGGGCATTGATGTCAATGGTACTCGAAATATGTCACTTTTTGGTGTACCACCCCGTCCCAGCAAACTCTAAATAACGCCCTCTGTCCCTTCTCGTCATTATTATCCTCTTCAAGAATGCACATTTTATCAACAGGCCTTTGGCATTCGAATATATGACCAACATGCTGCAAACTCATCTTTCCCGAAGACACAATAACCCCAGGAGCTATTTTACTGGATTGATTATTGCCATCTGTCTGTGGTGGGCCTGCAACTCTTGTCTTTTATGCATATTTTACATGAGCATTTAGTCTTTTATCAAAATAATAATAATTGAAAAAAAATGGCACTTACCTGAGTGTGGCTGCCTCTCGTCTCCTCTCGCCGTCTGTCTCTCCTGGAAGCTCCAACGCAGGAACCAGGAAACTGCATGAACCAATCCTGGAGCTCCTCTCAGGCTGTTAAATAGCATGAGAGGAGCATCAGGATTGGAGGGAGCAGCTTCTTTCAGCACTCACTAGAGCACTGGAAGCCTGGGCTTTCTCTACCCCAGCTGGATTAGAGAAGTATAAAGTGTGCATGTCAGGCTGACCATCGCAAGACGGCCGGCCAAAGGGAAATGCACACTTTAAACTAAAGAGCAGAGCTCCCTGATGCCACTCAGCAGCGATTGCCCCGCTTCATCCTGACATTTGGTTCAGGACAGGGTGCTGAAAAATAAACTGGTAATAACTAAACTTAATTACCATTTTATTTTTCAGTTCTGGCGGCACTTATCTAGCAGGGAAACGCTCCTCTCTTGTGGAGGGGCCGCCCCTGGTATACAGCCTCCTTCTCGTAGTAGGCAATAATAATTGAGGACTAACAACTAGTTTGCTTATCGCTGGTAAAGTTACATTCCTGTGTCATTTTGAAGGTCAGCTGTAGTGTTTCTCACAAGATTATTCTGCACATCAAGTAATGTTAATGTTACAGTTCCTTTCATGTGAACTCGAATGGTATTTGTTTGTAAAAAGTCTAAACTGTGCCCTGTACATGACTGCATTTATTCTCACTGGGTGTCGAGAGGGACCTCTTGATGCCCAATTCTGCGAATCATAGACTTATTTTTGTTTTAGTAAATTTGTTCGGAGTTCAAGAAGGCATGAACAGGAATTCACTATCTTTGATACCAGCATACCATACACCAATGCGTTGTGCTAATACACTCCTATTGAAGTTTGCTAATAGTTCATAACCCACACGGATAATTCCTTGTGAAGTGAACAATTCAATAGAGTTCATACTTATAAGGACCACTCCTGTAAAACAGCAGGTGCTTTGGAATTTGTGATCTCTATCGAAGACTTCTTTTGAAGCAAACAAGTGCCATAGAGTTTACAATCTCTAACTGTGGCTCCATGTGAAAACAAGGGCAAATCTGTTTCTTGCAAGACACTTCTTGTTCCAAGATGTCTTTTCTCAACTTTAAGGAAGAACAGATGGCAGGATTCTTACAACAAGTTCTGGCTACAACAACTATGTATCATACTAACCTAGCAAGGACAATATGAAAGACAGAGAACTTGTACTCTATGCTTTCAAGAAGGCTGCCTGCTTTTGCAAGTCTTGCGAGTCCTTTGGAATCGTGGGACATGTAGTCCTTTTCTTTTCTCACTATTTTCATTAAATGCGTATTTCTGAGATGCAGAAAGCTCCCACAACCTGTGCACTCTTTCATCCTTCTGTATGTCTGAAGACATGCATGCTCAGGAGCCTCAGAGAAGCGTGCCATATAGGACCAGCGTGCAGTGGTAAGTGCATCCTACGCTGAATCCTGACACTATGTTCTGGACATTATGAATGTGACTGAGCTAGAGATAGTAAACAGGGCAACCAAGTGGTATATCCAGGCAACCCAGAGGTTAGACTTGTCGCAGGGTGAATTAAGTCCATGAAGTTTACATTGATGCAGAATCCAAGAAGGGTCCTAACTAATACAATAATAGTTCTATTAGGTCAACACAGAGCCGGAGTTAGAGCAAACTGAGAGGGGACCTGGACACTACGGTAATAGGTTTATGAGCCCTACCCAGAAGCAAAGTTAGGGCAACCCAGTAATAGTCCAAGAAATCACATTTATAGGTATGTGAGGCAAACCCGGAAGCAGAGCTAGGGCAACCCAGGTAGTACCATTGGTTCTATGATCATAGGTCTATGAAGCTTACCCAGAACAGAAGTAAAGTTAGGGTGAACCAGGAGGAGACTTAGCCAATACAAAAGGAGGTCTGTGAGACCAACCCAAAAGCGGAGTTTGGGCAAAACAAGAGAGTACCAAGGCCCTGCAGCATAGGTTATGCACAGGACACACTCTGGTCAATCAAGCAGGAGGACCTCCTGAGGCGCACATGCCTAGAGCAAGACGCTGAAGACCTGGCTTTTTGAGTAGTCCCGCTAGGCCCTAGGGTTGGCTAGACTCACACCTGCTCAGTGCCAGGATGCCATCTTCGATGTGTTCTACAAATCTTCATAACATATTTACCCTCTTGAAAAACATACCAAATCTGGTTCACAATTACTTCTTTTTTTCCCTTCCCAGAAGAAACCTTTTAAGCATTAACATACAAAAGAAAACACACTTTCAGCTGGTGAAGCAAAAACAGAGGAGCATGTGGTTTGTGAAACCTCTTTCTCTCGGAGACTCACAATCTGTCAAATAAAAACTACTGAATTCGCAAGTCACTCGTAGGCAAAGAATAATCTTTCTACTGACACCTCGGTGGCAAAAAAAACTCGACAACGGAAAGCATTAACATAATATTAAAACAATGCATAGTTACACACAAGATTGTTTCTAATAATAGATCAGTAGGAACACACTTAAGTGAATTGCTAAATCATTTTCATTAACCGTGACGTACTGGCGCGAATACTTTAACACAAAGCAGAACTGAACAACACCATTTGACATTTCACTTAACTATCACGTGGTTGCTACACTGACGTGGAATCATTTGCCACTGGCGAATGTGTGAAAAAGGCAATTGAAATCTCCTGCTAACTCATACAACCACGTTACGTCACTCACTGCAACGGGGCCCCTCTACACATTTCCTTTGCTTTGTGACTGGATTGCGTCTGTGACAATGGGAACAAAACGAGATTGGTGCCTTTTCATTCAGCTCGCATCTTTCAATGGACCACAGGCCGTGAAAGTGTGCGTATGCATGTGTGGGGGTTTATTCGAAAGATAAAAAAGAGAATGTCACCTTTTAGTTAGTTGAATACATCAGCTGGCTACATTTACGTGCGTAAACGTTCGTTTTTTAACAACATCTTCACTGAGCTATGGTATTAATTTTTACTTGAAAGAAGAACGAAATAGTGTTACAAAGTGTACTAGCTAGGATATGTGTTGTAATTGCATTTTATATTCCTTTTGAATTATTTCTGAAAATAAGTTTCTAAAATGTGTGCAGTAATATACGCAGTGCGTAGATATTAAACGTGCATTTGACATAGTCACGAGGTTTAGGTAAATTAGGTGGATTTCGTTATTATTACAAGAAAGACGACCGGGTATTTATTGTATACTGTAACTCCCTTCTAGTAATTATTTCAAGCAATAAATATTAACAAACGGACACCATGCTATGTAATGTGTTCTATTTACTACTAAGTGGCAGGGGCGAAGCTCCCACACTTGCCACACTAGTAAGCGATGCACCATAATGGGCGGTGAATTCTGGTCTGAGGAACATATACACACCTTTTTTTGACCAAAAGAGGACCAATAGAGCATCGAGCATTGTCAGAATGTGGTGGTCTCACCTCAAGGCACATCCTCAACGTATAGAGGAGAACTTCCGGCCTGTTAGGGGGCCCGTGAGTACGCAAGTGGAAGTGTGTAGTCAGCGACTGGACACCTTCGCCCACTCCCTCGAAAACCAATTATGAGATGTTCTCTGAAGCAGAACCAGGATGTGCATTTCCATTTGTCCTGCCTGGCTCAGCATGAGGTTACCTGGGCCTTCCTCAGCGACTGGGCTGGCTGTGGCTGCAACCCAATGGGAAATCCCTTCCTGTCAGTGGATCCCCCTTCCAGAGGGAGGTTTTGTTTTTGACTAGTAAGGCAATACTCATCTGCGCTATGAGGGTCACCACACTTGCATTGTGAATGTAACCCATTCACATGAGGAAACGCCTCTCAGGGGGTGCACTGGCAGACAATATATATCACGATTCCACCACTGAAGAATAGTGGCTAGTGCTGGAAGTGGATATGCCAGTTCTGGTGCTAACCCACTAGTTGCTCTTCTGGTACATTTGCAAAGTATGGTTCCTAGAATAAAGAATCTGCACGATTTATTTCGGAGAGCAGCAGTGGATTCCACAGTTATGGAGGAAGCAATTTCACTTATGAAACCTGGCAGTGGCACTATGTATAAGGATTGAGACTAATTGTCATTAGGAAGGATGTATTAAGTTCTAGTGGGTATGGCATTGGAGATAAGTAATCCTATATGCCAAGCTCATTTCAAGGAACCTTTTAAGGTAGATTGGAAATTAGGCGGAACATGTAAAAAATGCTACTTGTTCACATCTTGGGTTCCTCATGTTGCTTGACAGGTAATCTCACTCTTGCTATTTCTCTCTCAAGAGCCCAATCTGTCCTGGAGGGGCACTCAATCCCCACTGTGGCCGCCTGCTTTTCAATTTTTATTAAAATAGACATTGACTCCTAGCTAAAAAGTCATTTACAAGTTTTAATAAAAAAATCTCTGGCTTCAGTTTCATGAGTTGCCCAGGACGCACACCTCTGTGTCTGTGAGTCCCATTCACTTGGACATCACAGGAGTCGAGTCTGCTTCTTCTGAACACTGAATTTACCATGATTTGGTCTTGTAGTTAATTCGAGGGAAACTTCTCCAGTACTGCAAATTATGAAAGATCAGTTGCAGTCCCATGAGAGAAGAATGAAAAATGTTCTAGCTATCGCGTTTAGAATTTTCAATTCTATTAAGGACATGGAGGCGAGGATTATGCTTCTCTTTCTATGCTTTAATATTTAGCAGCCAATTAGAAAGAACTTCTTAAACAAACTACACATCCCATGAACCCACCATAACATATGAACCACCATAGAGACCAGCCTTTTAAAATCTTCGTGACGAAGTGTCACTTCCTCTTTCTTTGCAAATAGACACAGTTAATGCACTGATGCCAAAAGTCTCACAAGTAAAATAGAACCTTAAAGTCCAACCAAACAACCAAACTTCTGAACCAGGAAGTCGAATCATCCCATCAACGGTGTGGAAGAGGTAGAAATCCCAAAAAGGAGCCCCAGTCACTGAAAAAAGTAAATCATTTGTCCTCTTGACCTAAAATCAAGAAATGGAGAAATAATAGCCGTAAACACTGTCTTATAAACAAGACAATCAAAACTTATTAAAAACATTTTTTATATATAAACCGTACAACATTATAATCAGGGTGGGGGAAAAATAATATCAATCAATATGCAAATATATAATGTACAATGAAAAACATTATAATGATGATATTCAGACAGTGGGTGGGATAATCCTCGCCTCCGTGTCCGTAACAGATTTGTAAATTCTAAACACGATAGAAAGTTTTTCATTCTTTGTCAGGACCGGAGACTCCAATTATGCTAGTTTAAAGCCTTGCCATTACCACTAAAAACATTTCCAAAAATAGGTTTATAATAGAACCTTTTTAACGTGAAGTCAGAAGACTAATCTGCTGCGCTTAATACATCCTCCAAATGAGAACCAAAGGCAAAGGAATTGATGACATAGCACTTCTCACAGAATGTGCACCAAATTTGGACACATCAATGCCAGCCTCCGACAAGATCCATTTCACCCATCTAGCTAGGTTTGCCGAGGAGACTGGTCAAAATGATCTCTGAAGTGAAATAAACAGTTGGCCCAACATATCGGATCGAAATTCGGCAGTACTAACCTCATAATCCTTCAAACATTGCACTAGACAAAGCTTGTTATTATCTGGAAATGGCGGGTAAGATACCAACCTGATATTGCACTTTGTTCTTTGAGATATAACAAACAATACCTTTTCAGGGGAAAAACGTTGCCCTGCTAAGTCCAAAGCTTTGACGTCAGATACACGTTTACAAGAGATGAGACAGAGTAGCATGGTGAGCTTAGCAGATAGTTGTTTCCTAGATCAATATTTATTGGAAGGCCAGGAATCTAAGAATCGCAGAACAATATTAACTTCCCTAAGTTCTCAGTATTTAGCCAAGGAAGGATTCAACATTCTAATGCCATGAATCACCTTACAAACAACAGGTAATTGACTAACGGGTATCCCTTCAATTAAGACATGGCCGGCAGAAATTGCAGAGCGAAAATTGTTAATTGAATTATATGTAATCCATGACGCAGCTAAAGAAGCCAGAAAATTAAATATCAAGGTGCAATCAGCATTAAAGGGATCTGAACTCCATGAGTTACACCAACTACACCAGCGTCTCCAAGCTTTGGCATAACTTTTATGAGTACTGGGGGCCCGGGTTGATTGATGAATTCTTGAGCTTCCTTTAAAAGGCCTGGGAGACACTAGTTTTGCCTGAAATTCACCATGCTAGGAGAGACAGCTGTCCTGATAGAATCAAAGGAAAAGGAGACCCCACCGGGTCCAGAAGGAGGTTCCAACACCAGGGCAAGAGACTGGGAGGAGCACAGGCCAGTTCCATAATGATGGGAAACCAAGGTTGGGCTCTCCAATATGGGAAGATCATCACCATTTCTGCTTCTTGTCTCTGAAGATGTGCTAGGACCCTGGGAATCATCACAAATGGAGGGAATGCATAGGAGAAATGGGGGCTAGTCCTGGAGGAAAGCATCCGGCGCTCTCGCTCCTGGACCTGGGCGCCAACTGAAATAAGTCTGGAGTTGAGAGTTCAAGCGAGAAGCGAAGAGGTCGACATTGCAAGGACCCCACTTCCGCATAATGGCTCAGAAAATTTGTGGTTGTAATCTCCAATCGCTGGCATCCTACAAATGTCAGGAGTTATCACATTTCGTTGACCCGCAAGGCACTCCGCCGTCACCGATATGTGATTCTGGAGACAAAAGTGGCAAAAGTAATTGGCCATTTCCGTCAGTAATTTTGAATGTGTCCCTCCCAGCTTGTTCACATAGTGAAACACTGAAATACTGTCCATACGAAGAATGCAGCATTTCGCTCTGCCTGCTGTAAAGCTGCAGATTGCAAAAGATTCCGCTAAAAGTTTCAGACAATTGATATGAAGCGATAGTTCCTTCTGGGACCAACGACCCCCTGTGGATATTTGGCCGCAACGGGCACCCCAACCCCACAGACTGGCATCCGCCTCTATGACTAGGTCCAGGGAGGAGGGGAAGATGGCCCTGCCATTCCATGCTTCCATGTGATTTAGCCATCAAGAGATTTCATTTCTTGCTTCTTCTGATAGGGGAACTAATTGGGAATAGGACAAGCCCTTGTTCAGGTGCATGATCTTCAGGTGTTGGAAAGACCTGTAATGCAGGGGACCTGGGAAAATCACTTGAATAGAAGAGGCTAGAAGTCCCACAAATCGAGCCAGAGACCTCAAGGATGCATTAATCTTGGACAAGGCTAGTCTCAATTCTCTCTTGATGTTCCTCACTTTCAAAGGAGGGAGCTTTACTAGCTGAGGTATTATGGGTTTTTGCCTTGAGCTTGCGTGGGGGTTGAGAATCATCTTTCGAAGAACTCCGAGAGGATGAAGCGTCAGTCTTCCATTTACCCTTCTGCACGGGGCTCTGAAGGCATACTGTAGGGGTGTTCATTACCTAAGGTGGCTGTCAGTTTCTCAAAAGCTTCAGAGTGAATTTCTTTAGAAGGTAGTGTCATGGAAGCAGCTCTAGGCCCTTCAATCATGCCCCCAGGGGGGAAGCTAGCCCTGCTGTGGAGCAAACCCATAAAGGTGATGTTTCAACTGGGTTATAGCCTTGGCTAAGGCTTCATTAACGGTCTGGCACACTCCCTCGTCCAGCACATGCACAAGGTTCTGTTCAAACAAATTAGTTTGTATTTCATCATAATAATAGTTCTCATCCCCCTCTGGATATTCCTCATATATAATTGGACTGAAATGAGGGTAAAATGGTAATCAATGTGACCCACAGCAATAGGGTCACCAACTGGGGATGGGGGGCCCAAAAAGGGAATCAAGGGGAAGATTAGTAAATATATAAAACCCCAAATCAGATCCAAAAGTAGATAAAGTGTGGAGGGTGCACCTGAAAATAGCTCGGGCAAAGCCTCTGAATATTTTACAACCCTGACAGATCTCAGTCTGTCAGGGCGTTCAGTGGGAGCAAAGGGGCCCTGATATTAGGAAAAAAACAGATTGATAGTGCAAAGTCCTTCTTCAGAGGTTGGAGGCACAAGGTCACTGTCCTATGGATCGCGCTTGGAAAATGCAGCACGGGCGAGTCGGCAACAGGCATTAGAAAGGGAGCACCTGCCAGCTCGCGCATACGCTGAGGCGCGTCCCGAGGTTGTGAAAATGAAAAGGCCCTCGCTCCCAAATAAATACCTCCCTCTCCACCTAAAACACGGGGCGGCAAACCGCACCCGAAGTAGTCACAGGTGAAATACAGTGAATGAACGTAGACGTGCAATCGCATTAAAACACATGAAAAAACAGGCAATAAGATAATGCGCTTAAGGTAGAATTACTTAACTGGCTGCAGAGCAGCAAAGAAAGAGGAAGTAATGCTTCGTCATGAAGGTTTTATAAGGCTGGTCTCTATGGTTGTTCATATCTTATGGTGGGTTCGTGGATATGTGGTTTGTGACAGAAGTTATTTCTAATTGGCTGCTAAATATTAAAGCATAGAAAGAGAAGCATAATCGGAGCCGCTGGTCCTGACATAGAATTCCTTCTTTGTGGATTGTTTTTGCTATTGTCATAGTTGTGTAAGTTTTCTTCTTTGGGAGGATGTTAACCATGGGGAGGTGAGGTGTGGGAGGTCAGTCAGTAACTCCAAGGGGATACAGTCAGTGCAAATAAATAGAATAGAGAGGGTTGCTCGGTTTACATTTGAAGGGGTAGCTTCCACTGAATGATCTGGGTAAAATAAACTGTGTACTGCAGAGAGGTATTTCTGCTGCTACAGGCTCATGTGCAATATGCATAGAACATATTCTGCACTGGGTCATCTATGCTAATATGTGCTGGATCACTGTAAATAATTACAGGTTTAACAGTGAACAATTTGCTAATAAAAAGGTGGCACTGGTCTAATTAGAGCAGGATAAAGTACCAGTTAACTACGGTCTATCCTGGATGTCCAACGTGCTGGATAAAGGCATTGTGAGATATAGTTTTACCTGCATGGCCGTGGTCAATGACAATGCATAATTGAAGATTTGTTTCAACCGACACAACTCAATCATTCTTGAGTTCTTATTTTTGCCTTAAATCCTCTCTTCAGATTATAAAGTTAAATGAACAGAGCATTCACAAACTGACCTTTCTTAATTTTCCATACCTTACTTGCCAAACCTGTTTTCAAAAAAATTTAAAAAACGTGTTCTCGCCTTCCATTACATTTGCAGATGTATATAATGTAGAGAGCATTTTGGCAATTAGCTCCCTGTTGCACAACATTAGAAATCTAAGATCAGTGACTACTTGATCTTGGCTTAAGGACCACTGCCTACTCTCCCCCCAAACATTTTGTAAGACATTTTTTTTTGCAAAAGCGGCCCCATTTCCTTTAAGGAAAACAGTTTTTTTTTTTTAAAAAAAAGGTTGCTTTATCTAAAAGCAATCACAGGCACACTGCAATTTGTGACCTACCTCATTAATATTCATGAGGTAGATCAGATTACATCCTACTACAATTCGGACTTTTAAGAACCAACATATTAGTACATATACTAGTTCTTAAAATGATTTACTGATCGCAAAAGATACTGGCCACAAATTGCGACCAGCACTTCGTGGCCAGTAAACAGGACATTTGGCCTATGGTGCCTTCCTCACCCAACTGAATGCTAACTTCCCTTATTCCCGATCCTGTAGATTTTTTTCAAAACCTTCAGATCTAAGAAGTAATCAAAAGGCAACATGCAAGACAATAAAAAAACGAAATAAATAATGTATTCTTGACATC
This sequence comes from Pleurodeles waltl, assembly GCF_031143425.1. Classification (NCBI taxonomy): domain Eukaryota; kingdom Metazoa; phylum Chordata; class Amphibia; order Caudata; family Salamandridae; genus Pleurodeles; species Pleurodeles waltl. Next base: position 764,274,705 of record NC_090440.1, read on the forward strand.
ACAATTCATCATCAAATACATGGACAGATTTTCTTAGTAGGAAAATTGTGCTACTGACAAACTATAAAACCGGTGGGCTTAATTCACTAATTTAATGTAATACTGTATGACTGCTAGATATTCACAGAATGTGCCCTAGCACTCTTTTTACACCTGTTCAATAGGAGTAAAATTTAGGCAGTGGGTGAGGAGTGGGAGTAACAAGGCGTGGTTTTCCTTAAAGGTTTGTGAATGCTCACAAACACATCAGTTTAGGGCATTCACAATTGTACCAGGCACACCATTCTGCATTAAAGAAATGCCAGTGCTGAAGAAAGGGATTTGGAAGTCATTTACGGCCTGATTTAGACCTCGGCGGAGCCGTTACTCCCTCGCAACGGTGACGGATCCCGTCCGCCAAAATCTAAACACCATTGTTTTCTGTGGTATTTAGATTTCGGCGGACGGCATATCCGACTGGTAACCCCTTCGCCGACATTTAAATGACGCCATTAGTATTTCTCCACGAATACAGCTGATATACCATAACAGTTTTGTGAATAGCCTACAATCGTAAATCTACACCTGTGCATTGGAGTACTGTGCACGCTGGTTTAACGGATATTCTTCAGTTGAATCAGGCCCAGTGATTGGCTTATCTGGGAACTAGAAACTGAAATTGTATGTATTATTAAACATGAAAGCGCTATGTACAGGACACTCGAGTAAAATTCGAACTCAGTCGTCATATGAAGTTGCTTCAGCGGTGGCACCGAGGGGGAGTTGTGTGACGTCGACTGAGAGGATAAAGAATATTCTAATTTCCATGAAACCAAAATAATATGCAAATAGCAATTTAGACTATCAGTGCCTTTATCCGAAGATTCATGACTATCGTGTTCGACAAATAGTGCTCTGTAGTGTGTTATAAAACATAAACCTATGATTGTACATTTGCCAAATGCATACCTCATTTGTGATGCAAAACGTTTACTTGAATACACTTAGCCCTGCCCTTTTAATGCCTCTTGTCATGAACTGACCCTGCCCTCGGCTTCTGTTCAAGAGGCAGCAGGCTCTGGCCTCTCAGACAATTGGTGCGTGCGGGCGTGATGTCACGCCTTTGGGAAGTCACTGCCCTTTGTGAAAAATGGCTGTTAACTTTAAATCAGATGCCCGCCCTCTCCTCCAACTCCCAAGGCAGCAGCATTTTTGCGCCTGCAAAACGCAACCTGGTTACAAACTACGTCATGGACACAAATATACCCCGCAGACTAAGCACGGGACACACATTCAATCAAAACTACTTAAGTAGCAGCATTTTTCAGTTGGCAGGAGAAAGCTTGGTGACAAGCTACGTCAGGGGCACAAAGCTACTCGGCAGCCCACGAGCTTTCCTATCCATTTCAGATTTAATGAGTACATCTTAGTAGGTGTGTGAACGGGAGAGTAAGATGCTCTCTGGCCTCTCTGCTTCTTTGTCATGACACCAGCACCCCATACCTCTACTTCATACCATGAGTGCTACTCAGGCCCGTAGCAGGGGTAGATGCTAAGTGGGGCATGGCTTCAAGGAATAGCTACTGGAGGGTTTCGGTTCTCAATGTTTGACATTGGTCTGATTACCTCGCAGTATTTTTATAATTAAAGGCACAATATGGTGACATTTTAAAGAATGCAGCCTATTTTGCTGTTTTATAAAGTGTTATCATTATTCCACATTTACCACTATTAGTGATAGTACATAGTTAATGGTACCCTTTTAAAGCACAATGAGTAAGGAACCCTGGGAAATGTGCGTGAAAGATATGTTAACTGTTATTTTCCATACACTTATATCCAGTAAAATTGCCGAAAACTAAATAGGACATAATGCAATTATGCATGGGCCTGTTTACACTACCCCAAGACACATCTGGGGAAAAGTAAGGTAAATCCAGCGTTTCTATGTACATTCACTAAATAACCGTTGACAATAATTGATTGGGATTTTAAGGCAGTTCTAAATCATCTTCAGCAAGAGAGATCTCAATGGAACAGGCAGTAGGAGTGCTAGACAAGGTCTGCATGGGATGCTGGGGAGTATGGGTATAGTTGAGGTATTGAGTGTGGTGATAGGCCACCTTCTGCTACTTAAATAAGCAGGTACTTGCCTGGCAGCTGCCCAGTCATTGTTTCAGAGGCTTGTACCCAGGACTATATCAGATTTTGACCCAGACCAGAAACAAGATGGACAGAAAATAAATACAGAAGAAGGAATAGAAATATCAGAAAATGATGACAAAGAGAGAACATGGGCGAAAAAAGATCTTGCAAGAGTAAGAAAGCAAGGTAGAAAGTGTAGGGTGATGGAAGAAGGAGGCATGCAGTGGATTTAAGACTTGACATCCCTAGTATTCAGCAACCTCCACATGCAGCAGGTCTAGCCTCATCAAATCCCCCCTGGACTGTGACAGTAGAAAGCATGTGTCTACATACGTTCTAGTAACCAAAGTTGTATTCTGTCTACTCAGACTATAACAGGCAGAGATTGGGGTTGTATTAGGCAGGGCTGAGGGGTCATTGCTGACAGGCTGCTGTATTATCTCAAACAAAAAGGTTGGGAAATTGCTGATGATCAGCACTTGCTAACATTACGACTTCTTGGTGCTGTTAAAGAGTGTTATCTAGATGGGACCATATGCTTGCTTCTTCTTATGTCCATAGTAAGAGTGTTTGCGGTCTCCAGTGAGTCTCCATATATCTGTATCCATGCATTAGTGCCTCTGTTTCTGTAGTCTTGTGTACGTTTTACTGCCTGTGTCCGTGTAGCTCTATTTCCTGACTATGAGGGCTTCAGTGTCAATATTCTGATTTTAGTGTAAGTCTGTCTTTCAGTATCTCCACATCAGTGTCTAAATGTTAATATCCAGGTACCAGTGTTGGTGTCAATGTGTGTCCCTTTGTCTACCTTTGTGACCCCGCGTTAGTTTCCCAATGGGTCTACCCCCATCAATGTATGTGTCATTTTCCAAGTGTCACATTTCCAGTGTCATGCCACACAATATCTGTGCCTGTGTTTCAGTGGCAGTGATGGACTGCCCTATTGCTGGACAAGTGTTCCATTGTAATGACTGAATATCCCTTTGCACCTGTGAAAATATATCCCTGGCAGTGTGCCTGTGTTGGTGTTCCAGTGCCTCGGTCCGTAAGACAGTTCCCTGTGTCAGTGGACTAATGCCAATGACGAAATGTCAGTACCTTCATGCTTGTTGTTCATGCCCTCTTTGCATGTAGCATCTGTGAGTCAATATCCTACTGCTGGCACCATTGTTTAAGTGCCTCAGCATTATTGTTTGTGGACTTATCAATGTTATTGGGTTAGTGACCCCATGTCACTGTTACTGCATATATGTCCCTTTATTTCTTTCCGACCATGAGTGTTCTAGTATCAATGTCAGTGTCTTTATGTCCCCATCTGCCCATGTTCAAGTGGTGGTGTCCTGGCACTAGAGTCCCGGGGTAATTGTCACCATGTTAGTTTCAGTGAGTCTGTGCCAGTGTCCACTTGTCCTAATGTCTCTCCCTGCACCTAAACAGCATTTATGGGCAGTAACCCATTGGCAGTGTTGCAGTGCCCAATGTCAATGTCAGGTTCACAGTGTAAATTTCAATGCCTGTGACCCTATGTGTTTGCCCCCTGTCAGTGCTCTTGTGTCCATATCCCAGTGTCAGTGACCTATCTCAGCAACCACAGGTCAGTCTTGCCTCCACCCAGTATATGCCCTTGTATTACTGCCCTTGTGTCCTTGCATCCCTGTTGTTGTGACTAAGCATAAATATCTAAATGTTTATATTCTAAAGTCACTATGACAATCTCCTTGTGTCACTGCCCGATGGCATTGGACCAGCATCAATTTTAGTGTCAGAGTCTTTGTCCCCCAGTCAATATCCCCTTGTTGGTTTTCCATTACCTGTGTCCCAGTGGTACTGTCCTAGTGGAAATGAACTTGTGTCAGCATCACTGTGGTGCTGGTGTGTTGATGTCCTTACCAGTGTCCCAAGGTCAATGTTTTTGACTATCAGCGAACAAATTCTAGTGCCACACTGTCAACATCCCCATGCCAATCTTAGTGCCACTGATCAGTGATGTTCTAGTGTCCGTGTCCCAATGGCAGTGTCTCCATGTCAGTGTCCTTGCATCAGTATCCTCTGTCAGCATTCACAGGTACACTAATGATGTGCCCCTCAGTTAATGCCCCGTGTCAGTATCTTATGTCACAGTCTAATATTACATCCCCCTGCTTAGTGTCAATATCCTTGTGCCCTGGCATCCCTGTATCAGGGTCCCAGCATAACTGTCCTGTGTTGGTGTCCCAGTATTAGAGTTTATATCCCATATCCAACTCCCAATGTCGATGTTCCCATGTTAATATTGATGGTCATGTTTTGATACTCCTCTGTTCTGTTGCCCTAGTGTCACTATTGACTTGCGTCTTATTATTTTACTGACAGTGCCCATTTGCTGGTGCCCTTGTGCCAGTATCCCCCTGTTAGTGTCCGAGTGTAAATGTCTATTTGTCACTCTGGCCACATGAATGCCTCCATGTCATTGTTGGTTCTCCTTTGACAGTGTGCTAGTGACAGTGTTGGAGGCCTATTATAAGAGCCCTTGAAGTGCCCCTGTGTCAGTTTCCTTGTTTCAGTGTAGGCCCCACTGTGTCACTGTACCAGCCTTAGTGGCTCACATGATGCTGTTGTTTGCTTATAAACTACTTATTCCATCCTAGGTCCACTTCAAAGTACCAAAGGGATAGAAGAGACATAAGGCCTGGAGTACAGATTTACAGACGATTTGGTGATATAAAAAGTGGATCAGGGATAACAAAGTGTAACGGGAAGTCTAAATTGAAAAAAACAAAATATGAAATATATTTTTGTAAGGATACCCTTTTCAAAAAAGGGAGAACTGAAAAACAAATAAAGCCTTTAAATAATACACACCATCAGGCTACTTTTTCTGAATAGCAATGCAGGAGCAGTTTCACTGATCTTTTTAAAATTAAAGAAACAGTTTGAGGTTTGTTTCACAATGCAATTTAGCAGAGCTTAATTTGTAATAAATAAATAAACAAATAAGTACACAGGCCCAAATAGTTTTGTAGTAGGCTACCCACTCCCTTCTAAAGAGCATCTCACTTCTTCTAATGTCGCCACCCATTTCCACTACTGCACGGACAATGCTCAAAATAAGACTGTGACAAATGTACCTGCTTACTTCAAGCGGGTCAAGTAGTCTATTTTATAGCCCTACACCCATGTACAATTACATTTGCTAGAAAGCCAATTCATCTGAAATGGCACTCATAAAAGAATCCAGTCCTTTGATGGCCAGTTTTTGTTGGTCGGGAAGAGCAATTTCTTTATACAGCTGCTGATTCAACCATTGCAGGTATATTTTTGAGAACTGACTGGACTTATCAGTAGTAAAAAGCCTTAGCACTGTGTGTGGTGCAAGACATGCATGGAAGCAATTTTTTCGATTAACTGTTGGGTTGAGGGTCAAGATTGGCATACACCTAGTTGCTAACTGGTTCCTTTTTGACAGTAGAGGTTCACTGACAATTGAGGCGTGATGTTTAACAATAACAATCCCCACTTTTCAATGAATCATTAATAACTATTACTACATAGGAGCACTTTGAGCACCTGCATCCGTTAGAGGGAGAGACAAAGGGCAACTGAAAATATAGCTGTGCATGACGTGTATGTGTGTATGTATTGTTTTGTTGTGTAGTGAGCTGCATGCTTTATGCTTAGTTTGCATGGCTTCTGTCTATGTGCTGTAATCGTGATCATTTATTTTTGTGTCTATGGTGTGTCTTTTTGCCTAATTTGTGGTGTGCTTTGTATTTTGCCATATGTTGAAGTCTGTGTGTGCTGCATTCATGATTGGGTAAGTAAAAGCTGTAAATCCTTCAACAGTAGCTGGTTATCCAGCAGGCAAAATAGAGTGCTTCTTACGAGTTCTGTCTCTCTAGAGGTTGATGAGCTAGATGTGGAGCCTGCAGTGTTTACTGTTTTAAAATAAATGTTAACTCCCAAGAATATTCTTACTAAGTCACTCTCAACTCTGCCTACTGCCAGTGTTGTGCATTGCACAATGCAAGCCTTACTGATGTCCAAATGGTCTTGGTCATAAGTACCAATATACTACAGACTGCATTTTTTTCCAGCTCTACAGAATTCCACATTCATGCAATTCTGGATTACCCTAAAAATATTCTTTATTTGTTGTAGTACCTTTTCTAATCCTGACTCCTTTGCATTCTGGTATTTTTTAGTCCTGAATATATAATGAACGTCAATCTACTAGAAACAGGATTGAATGAAAAAACCTAATTGATAAGTTACTTGCATGTCATAGGTTTACTTGAGAATTCCTATTTGTTTTTTTAACAGAAGTTTTAAGTCTAAATGTAAATGCAACCTTACAAATACCAGATCAGGAAGCTGCTACCTCATTACTGATTGTCCAGGACCACCCTCCATGTTTCAAGACGTGTCAGGCCTGAAAGGGGGGGGGGGTTGCTTTAGTGGTCTGGTACCACTGAAGCTTTTCAATTCATGAAATAAAATGTGTACATATCACTCACAATTAGATGTGGTGTTTTATTTTGTTAGAAATAATCTACTACCGAGCTATAGCACAGGCACTGAAAAAAGATTCAAGAACCCCGGTTGTGTCCTGGTGCTCTAAAATGGATTCCTGGCAAGCTGATCAACTTTAGCGCTGCTAACATTTGTCTCATGTGTTGTACCATCAGGTCATCTTTTATGCTCCTGCATACAAATCACAGTGCAAGGCAGATTTCTTCTTGCATCCAGGAAAGAGAATCAGTTGGCTGAGGAAGGCAGTACATTTAGCACATTCTTGCATAAAGTGTCATATTTAAGCACCTCCCTTCACCATGCAAGGCTTCAATGGCAAGCTGGGCACCTGGAGATTCTGGACATCATCAACAGACAGAAGTTTCTTGTGATTTAATTACCGCTTCATCCAAGAAACAAGCACACCAGTGAGCTGGGCAATGATGGCTACGAAAGTGGACAACTGACCATACACACCAACATGCTGTCACAGCTGAGAGGGAGAAGGACCAAAGAGGTCATGAGCATGTGTTTTCTCCATAAATTCACAGTGAACCAGACGATTTTTTCAAAGTGGAGAAAGCAAATATAAAATAAACTTTTCCTTAAAAATGATAGACTCAACAAAACTGGTAGTACATGTCTGTCTTAGGTTGGGAATAGAAAGACAGCCTACCTTCCCTACATTCATCACATAGAGAAACACACACTCACCCACCCACCAGCAAATATATCAGTGGACACATATGCAGGCACAAAACTGCATGTTGTTTGGTACCTTTTTAAGAGTATGAAGTCACTACAGTACAATATACAGATTTGGACACTGCCGTTAACTCTGCTTAGTGCAGGTACCAGGCCATAAGCTGTATTTCCTGCAGTTGACATTGCTGTCCCTACCCCCTTCCAATGCAAGCACTGGTCTTGCATGCCTCTATCTACAAACTCCTAATGCTGTCCCATCCCATAAACCCTGTAGTTCTGCACATCTGTAAAGACATACATGCATGTAGTTCTCTGCTACAATAAATGTTTTGAATGAGCAAAAAAAAGTCTAGGACTGAGGGTGGGGGATTCCTTTTTCAGAGAAAATAGATCATGTCAGGTAGTTTCATCTCTTAAGGAGCAAACAAAGAGGGACTCGAATGGCTAGGGGTTAAAACAATATTCAGTGCAGCACTACAAGAAACCTATCTAGCCCGCCGATTTTCTCATAAGAATGCAAAATAATGTTGTTTCCTCGCTCATCCACTCTCTTTCCAAGACCTCCTTTCCCCTTTTAACAGTTTTAAGGATATGGTAATAGGAGCACAGAAGATAGGCCCTGTCTCCCTTCTCAGCCCCAGGGTTGGACTGTGACAGAGAATAGACTGAAGCACCAATATAAACATGGCCCCATTAGCAAATTAGATAGCTAGAAAACTCCACATTTGCAAATCAGAGCAGTTTGAGCTTTCAGAAACACATTGTATGGGTACTTTGCAAGGTGTGGGAGATTGCATGCATTTGTGCTTGCTGCAGGCAATGGTTGTTGTAATATCATGGAAATCAACTGTAAAAAAAACCAAACAGTTCTCCAGACCATAGAAAGACCACAATCAGCCATAAATACCAAAGCCACTGACCTGTCAGACCAGTCCTTCTGCTTCTGGTAGATTATCCACAGGTCAGACCTACCGTCTTCCGTCCCCATATAACAACAACAGGCAATCTGGGCTGAGTGGGTCTGCTTATTCACTAAACTAATGCTACTTCAAACACAGAGAATATGTGTGATTGAATTTGATGTGTCAAACTATAAAGAGAATCAAACCTGACCTGACCTTTAACTCGATTCATGCATGGCCAATGTGTCTTGCTTCTATAGTCTCAAGAGGAGCTGCAGTCTGCAGAGAAATGTTGCTCCTGTTTGGTTTGGGGGTTTGGCGGATAGGGCCTGGGAGAAATCTGCTTCTATGTCAGGACCAGAGGCTTCGGATTATGCTTTCTCTTTCATTTACTGACAACACAGAAGCCAAGGAAAACAGCAAAAAACTTTAAACTGCATATCCTATGAACACAATGCCATCCAATCATGGCTCTTCCCTATCGATATATATAGCTTCAGAACTAAAGTCTGTCCTCTTTCTTTGCTGGTGCAGCAGCCAGATAAGTGTTTCCAAATTGTTTGCATGATCTGCTTGTTACGATTCACGTAATTGTTCAATTTGATTGTGTCAAGCGCGCGCGCTCTCTGTAAAATCTTGGTGCTGCCACACTATTTCCATTTTACAGGGATCTACGATCCCTAGCGTTCGCCGGTGTGGAGCGGGAGCAAGGCCGATGGAGGGTTCTCCATGTATTTTCATCAGAGGACGCTGTCCTCTTTCTTTTGCACTTGACGCTCATGCGCATTGAACCGATTCTGAAACTTTTCATTATCCGATCAGCTCAACGCATGTATCTCGTGTCTGCAAACACATCAGCCTCTGAAATCACCTGACAGGGCTGCAATAAAATGTTTTAGGGCCTGGCCCAGGGAGAATTTAAATCTTTTTATTTGGTTTAGCAGGTGGCTCCCTCCACAGGTATTTTACTGGCTAAGCAGCTATAATGCTGTTTTTATCATCTCAATAATCTACACCTGCTTTAGGGTTCTCCCCCCCGAACTTCTCCATGCCTCCCAACAACATCATGGCATACTACGCCGATAAGGAGGAGCAGTATCACGAGTTGCAAGAAGTGCCTATAGAGCACCAGATGGGGGAAAGATTGGTGGAGGCACTTGGACACTATGTGCAGGACTTCGTGGCACTGATAAAGGCCCTACAACCATTCACTCAACCCTTGACCAAATTTGGCAGGAGAGAGCTATTGGGCAAAGGCAGTCAGCAAGCTTGCTCGCAATCTTATGAGTGTATGGAGGTCTTTGGCCTCCCTTTGCAGTGCTCTGGGGGATCTTCCTCTGCTGAAATACTGGTGCAGATGGCAGCTTCAGGACAGCTTCAGTGCTGAATGATCATGAATATGGTTTTTTTTCCCCACAGGAATCAGCAAGTCCTTTCCCCAAGTCCTTTCAACGTCAAACAGAAATGCAGGAGCAATCATGTTCTAAGTCCGAGTCAGACGACTCGCATACAGATTCCGCCCCACCCAAAAAGTGCAAATCTCATCATGTCACATCTGACATACCGGCCCAAGTGATCGGAATCTCCTCTTCTCTCCTGAAGATATAATTCACCCACGATCCACGGAGTGGGTTCCTAGTGCTGAGGTACCCATTATGTGCAGGATAGGCTGCGCAAAAGTTTTGAAAAGGAGGTGCGCAGCTCTCTCCGGTCTGAATGTCCCCGGCCTTCTTTGGTCAGGAAAGTAGTTTTGGGAGGCAGAATTCAACAGTTCATTCTTGCATGACAGAATATCACACAAGACCCGTGGGTGTTATAAATTGTCCAAGGGTTCCAACTAGATTTCTACGCTTCTCCGATTCAGAGGGTTCTTCCTCCTTCTCTCCTTTTTTCCCTCGAAGATCACTCATTTATCGACAAAGAGATTTTTGCGCTTATGCAGAAAGGAGGTGTTATAGAGACTACGCCTCATCCTCACTAGTTCGTAAGCACGATTTTCTTAGTGCAAAAGAAAGGAGGCGGTCTCGTCTGGTGTTGAACCTCAAGCAATTCAATTCTTTGATTGTACACCTCCATTTCAAAATGGAGGGCATACATCTTCTCAGAGATTTGTTAAGAAACTGCAATTGAATGGTCTGTTTGGATCTCAAAGATGCATACCTTTCAGTGCCATTTTTTGCACCCGACAGGCGTTTTCTTCAATTCCAATGGGGGTCCCACAGGTTCGAGTTCACTGCTCTGGCCTTCGGTCTGTCCTTAGCTCCGTTGTGTTTTACCAAGCTTCTTCACCCAGTAGTACAATTTCTGAGAGAACGAGGAGTGAAACTCATTATTTACCTCAACGATATCCTAATTATGGCTCAGGACAGGGACACGATCCTTTGTCCTTTCAGTTGGGCGGACCAATTATTACAGGATCTCAGGTTCATCATCAACGGCGAGACATCCAACATGGTGCCATCGCAAAATATTGTGTTCTTAGGTTTTCCGATAGACTAAGTCAAAGCCCTGTTACTTCTTCCTCTGAGCAAAAGGGCATCGATCAAGAAAGAGTTGAGGAGAGTCCTTGTGTCTCAAACTATATCATTGAGGACATTGGCACTACTAGTCAGTCTTCTTGCCTCTTCAACTCAGGCAATTTTTCCAGGACCTCTGCATTACAGGGCTCTTCAGAGACTAAAGATTTTACATCTTCAGAAAGATCTGCAGTATTCTGAGTTGGTTCCGCTTACGGAGGAAGCCAAGTTCGAGATATCTTGGTGGCTCTCCCACATGGATGCCTGAAATGGCAGAGCAATTTTTACCTCAGTCCCGGATATAGTAATAGAGTCGAATGACAGCTGGTGGGGCTCGGGAGCACGTTGCGGCTTAGTGGAGACGGGGGGTCGTCGGTCCCTAGGGGAATTGAATTACCACATAAATTGTCTGGCACTCTTAGTGGGGGCGTTTGCGATCAGGTCACTTTCCCCTCTAAAAGTCCACTGTTGCATCCTCCTCCGAATGGACAATGTGTCCGAGGTCAGATATATCAATCTCCTAGGAGGGACCAGATCTCGTCTTTTGGCGGAGATCGCAAAGGATTTTTGGCATTATTGCCTGCAACACCAAATCTCTGTGATAGCGGAACACATTCGGGGTCGTTCAAATACGACAGTGGATTGAAATTCTCGCTTCCTGCGGGATGGCAGCGATTGGAAGCTCAAACCGCATATTTTCCATGCTCTTCAACTGTGGTGGCGAGGTTGTCAAATACACTTGTTTGCTTCCCGGTTGAACAATCGGATTCTGATTTACTTCAGTTAGAGACTGGACCCCCAGTCAGCAGGGATGGATGCATTCCTTGAGCCTTGGCTAGGGGAGCTTTTGTATGTGTTTCCCCCTTCACCATGATTCTGCGAGTCCTGGCCCAAGTACTGCGCAAACAGGCAGAAGTAATCTTGGTGACTCCATATTGGAGTGCACAGCCTGGGTTCCCATCTGCGATGGCCCTCTTGTGCGAATTTCCAGTGATGCTGCCAGAGTGCAAGGATCTTCTCAGGGATCCATCGGGCAAATCACATCCTCTGATTCTACAAGGCCTACTGTCCCTGATGGCTTGGAGACTTTCAGGAGACAATGGCAAGTGCCTGGAGTTTTGGAATCAGCACTGTTTTTCTTATCCCAATCTTGAGCCCCCTCCACTCGTATAAGATATGAGCAAGCCTGGACAAAGTGGTGATGGATCCGGTGGGGTCAGAGATTCATGTCATAACCAATTTTCTGTCTGATTTAGCTTCACAGGGTTTGGCTTATAGGATTTATAGTTGCTGCTCGGTTTTTCGGCTGGTTATCCCCATATTCAGAGTAGGCCTTTGGGTGAACATTCTTTAATCTGTACAATTCTTAAGGGCATTTGTATGGTTAAACCCTCTCAGCCTTAGTATTCATCATTATGGGATGATAATGTTGTTCTTCGATTTCTAAGAGGTTAGCCTTCTAATTAAGATCTTTCCCGTGAACAATTATCAGCGAAACGTACGATGTTGCTGTGCGTTCTCTCTCAGAGAAGAATTTCTGATGTCAGGGCATTGGATTTAGCAGGTAGAGTATTTATTCCAGAGGGAGTATCCTTTTCCATTACAAGGCGTACAAAGACTTCATCAAGATGTATTTCATATCAGTTTTTCCCCAGCCTTTTTTTGTTCAATGTATAAACGTTTATGAGGATAGTACTCGTGAATTCAGACAGGATGTTTCTGGTCAATTACTAATTTCTTTACAGAAACCTTTTTGACCAGTTACTGTAGCAAACTTGGCTCCTTGGATCAAATGGTTATTGGCAGATATAGACGTAAACATCTTTAGAGCCCATTCTGTCAGAGGAGCTATGGCTTCTAAAGCATTTTCAATAGGAGCGGGATTGGAGGATATTATTGTCGTAGTGGATTGGTCAAAGTATTCTACCTTCAAAGTATTTTATCACAAACCCATTGTTGATGTAGTATCTGAAGTGGTGAATAGACTTTAAACTAGCATATTCCAAAGCCTCCGGTCCTGACATAGGCCCTCATTCTGACCCTGGCGGTGTTGCACCGCCAGGGCCAACGGGGGCGGGAGCACCGCCGACAGGCCGGCGGTGCTCCCTTGGGCATTCCGACCGCGGCGGTAACACCGCGGTCGGACCGGGAAAACTGGCGGTCTCCCGCCAGTTTCCCGCTGCCCAAACTAATCCTCCAAGGCGGCGCAGCATGCTGCGCCGCCTTGGGGATTCTGACACCCCCTACCGCCATCCTGTTCCTGGCGGTTCGCCCGCCAGGAACAGGATGGCGGTAGGGGGTGTCGCGGGGCCCCTGGGGGCCCCTGCAGTGCCCATGCCAATGGCATGGGCACTGCAGGGGCCCCCGTAAGAGGGCCCCAAATAGTATTTCACTGTCTGCTTAGCAGACAGTGAAATACGCGACGGGTGCAACTGCACCCGTCGCACCTTCCCACTCCGCCGGCTCGATTCCGAGCCGGCGTCATCGTGGGAAGGGATTTTTCCCCTGGGCTGGCGGGCGGCCGCCCGCCAGCCCAGGGGAAAAGTCAAAATACCCGCCGCGGTCTTGCGACCGCGGTACGGTATTTTGACGGCGGGACTTTGGCGGGCGGCCTCCGCCGCCCGCCAAGGTCCGAATGAGGGCCATAGAATTAAATATTTTCTAGCTATTGCGTCAAGAATTTTAGATTCTATTAAGAACACGGAGGTGAGGATTATCCCACCATCTATAATTTTATGCTATGCATGCATTGTATAATATAACTGTTGTTTATCAAATAATTGTTAATAGTTGATAAAAGTATCCGGCCCTATAATTATAAGTGTGGCTATTATTTTTTGCTTGTCTCCTTCAGCAGGGGTGAATAATTCTGCTTCTTGAATCCTCCGGTTGAGATTTTGTACTAAAGTCAAAGTTTTTTGATCTTCAGATGAGGTCTTCAGAAGAAGTGGCTTTTGAGCGGATGGCACATTCCTCAAGTGCGGATGGCAGTTCAGTGTTCTGCAAGTTCTATATTAACTCTTAGGCCCTCATTACAGCCCTGGCAGTTGGTGTTAAAGCGGTGGTAATACCGCCAACAGGCCGGCGGTAAAAAAAAAATGGATTTGGACCCTAGCAGTTACCGCCATCCAACACCGCCACTTGAAAACACCGACAGCCAGGGTGGTAACAGCCGCCGGGCTGGAGACTACAGTCTCCAGCCCGGTGGCCATCACATTCCCACCCTCGGGATTACGACCCGGCCTACCGCTTTGGTTTCTGTGGTTTTTGTACTGCCTCAAAAACCATGGCGGTAGGCACTATCAGTGCCAGGGAATCCCTTCCCTGGCACTGATTGGGGTCTCCCCCACCCCCACCTCCTCCCTAGAGTCCTCCCCCACCCTCCCTTGCCCCGGCACATATACACACACGCACCCATATACACACATGTACACACGCATACCCACCTCCACCCACGCATGCACACATACATACCCACACACCACAACACACACCAACATACCTTGTCACACACATGCATCCACAACACACAACACTCACACTCATTCACGCATGCATCCAATGCAAATCACACCCGCATGCATGCATCCCAAAACATACACACCCCCCCCACATACACACAACACCCCCCATCCCCCTCTCTGGTCGGAGAACCCGACTTACCTGCTTGCAGGGGGTCCTCCGGCTGGAGACGGTCCATGGCACTGCTGTCAGCAACAGCATCCGCCAGCAAAACACCACCAGGCCGTATCATTGCTCATGATACGGTCGGTGGTGTTTTGCTGGCGTGGCGGTGCTGCTGTTAGCAGCGACGCCCTACTGCCGTCTGCCGCCACGACCGTCGGCGGTGTTCCGTTAGATTTCTGGCGGAATACCGTCGGCAGTCATAATATGCGTTGCCGGCTGGAAGCCATGACGGTGGGAAGTTGGCAGCTGTCACCGTGGCGGTAGGCAGTCAATACCGCCAATGTTGTAATGAGGGCCTTAATCTTATTGTTTATGGCAAAGAAAGTGGACAGACTTTAGTGTTGAAGCCATATATATAGACAGGGAAGAGCCATGATTGGATGGCATAGTGTTCATGGGATATGTAGTTTAAAGTTTTTTTTACTGTTTTCAATGACTGCTGTGTTGTCAGTAAATGAAAGAGAAAGCATAATCCTCTCCTCCGTGTCCTTAATAGAATCTAAAATTCTTGACCCAATAGCTAGAAAAAATGTAATTCCTCCTGTCACCCTGTGCAAAATCATTACAATTTTGCTGCTTTCCCTGTCCAAAAACCTCTGACCATGGCTCTAGTAGTGCTTTCCTTGCAGGCACTTTCTCTCTTGTAAATCCTCAGCAAACGTGAAAGGCATTTGTGGGAGGATTTCACCAGTCCCATAAGCATTGCAGCGCAAGCTTTCGTTCTAAAATCTCCATGGGCAAGGGACGTCATAAAGCAGGGCTTGCCTGTTTACAGCCCATGTTTCCCGTCAGAAGAACTTGATCCTTTGTGTTGTTCAGCACCAATGAAACTTAAACCTGGTCGAGTGCTGCAATCTGAAGCCCTGCGTGCTATAAACCATGTCACGCATGGGCAGTCACTCCACGCTCCTTAAACCAGGTGAACACATTGGACTCCCACACACAGTTTATCTTCACTTTTTTGTGCAACTGCGATTGCATTTGCAGTTCTGCAAACAATCAGTAATGGCAAGTGATTTTCATGAAAATAAGATCTAAATTGGAGACCAGGGAGATTGATGGTGTGAGTGTATACTTATTTTTGCAACCTGGGACAGAGCTACTTCAGTGACAGTAGGTACACCAACAGAGCTGTCCCAGGTAAGACTTTCTGCACCATTACGTAAGTTATTGCAAGAGTCAGTTTGTGAGTGTAGTTGATCTGCTTCACAAAGAATCAATTAAAAAGTGCTTTTTGGTCTCTTGACTCTTGCTGTTCCTTGCAGTAGTGCCAGTCCTGACCTGCTAGTGTATTTTGTGGCATTTTCTCTATGTGTTCCTTAAACTAGGAGCTTGATTCACACTGACATCTCTAAGTAGGGCGATGTGTGAGGGCTTCAATTCTTGAATGTGTGAATGTGTAAATATTTGTTGCATGATATGGACTTTGTTTTTAATTTTGTGAGCATGTGCTATTGATGGATGCCTACAGTTGTATGTGGACATTAGATTTTCATGATGTGGGATATTTATGTGCTGCTAAATGTGGTGGTGTCTATACTTTTAGTCATGTATGAGAATTGATAATGTGCCTATCTGACAAAGACACATGCAGACCACACATCCCCTAGAAATACACTGGCTGGTAAGAAATTGTAATATGGAGAAACAAGTTGACAAAACGTGCAGGGAATAGATGTGCCCCAAGCATATTCAGATGCCACAGAATGCACACTGGGGGTGCCACAAATCAACCCAGGAAAGATCAGGAAGCTGAACCTGTGATCATGCTAGAATACAAATTGTCTGTGTCCATCTTAAATGGCATGGGTATTAATACTGCACGCTGACTGCCACGCCCTTGCTAGGCCATTGGGCATCAATGAGAGAACATCCATCGGACCATCTATAGGTTACCTGCTTCTTTGAAGATTCTGGTTTTCAGCATTGTAGGGATCACACGTTTCTTCTCTCCTGGGAGGGTCTTTCCTAGCCAGTAGATCAACTCCTGAAAGAGGTGACCAGAATTACAGACACAAGAGATAAGTGTAACATGCTATAACTGACAAGGTAAGATTGAAAACGGGTCGGATTGACAATCTACCTGTAAGCCACTTACACACAGTCTACTCTCAGGCAGAAGTGAGTTGTGCCTTAACAGCTCACAAACTCGAACTTTTGGCAAACAAGACACTTGAGTGCCATAGAAATTAAGGTAATTTGCAGCTACAGACAGACGGAGAACCAGCAAGGTCTTTTGTGTACTACAGCCTTGCTGGGAAAAAACAAAGAACAGAATGCTAGCTGAGAGTTTAGTACAGTATTGATGTAATTTGCTTCTAAATTGATAAGACATAGGGGGTCATTCCGACCCTGGCGGTACAAAACCGCCAGGGTCGCGGATGACGGAAGCACCGCCAACAGGCTGGCGGTGCTTCCTGGGCCATTCTGACCGCGGCGGTAAAGCAGCTGTCAGAAAACCGGGTCCGGCGGTTTCCCACCGGATTTCCCCCGGTTGCCCAAATCTGCCATGGCGGCGATGCAAGCAGCGCCGCCATGGGGATTCTGACCCCCTTCCCGCCACCCTGTTTCTGGCGGTTTTTACCGCCAGGAACAGGATGGCGGGTTTAGGTGTCCTGGGGACCCTGGGGGCCCCTGCACTGCCCATGCCAGTGGCATGGGCAGTGCAGGGGCCCCCTAACAGGGCCCCAGCCTGCTTTTCACTGTCTGCCTTGCAGACAGTGAAAAGCGTGACGGGTGCTACTGCACCCGTCGCACACCTGCAACATCGCCGGCTCCATTCGGAGCCGGCTTCAGTGTTGCAGGCCCCTTTCCCGCTGGGCCGGCGGGCGCTAACTTGGCTAGCGCCCGCCGGCCCAGCGGGAAAGTTGAAATGGCCCCAGCGGTCTTTTGACCGCGGAGCGGCCATATGGCGGTTACCGCATGGCGGGCGGCCATAATTTGTTAACAGAATTGTACATTTTTTGGAGGCTATGTTCTAATGTGATTCTCTATGATTATAGGCAGAGAGAGAATTCAGAATTGAGACACTCACATGCAGATGATATCTCTCTCTCTGTTTCTCTTCCCATTCCCCCATCCCCTCTGTGTCTCATTTCATTCAGTTGTTGAGTCACTGATCCAGGTCGAGGAGGGTAGTGGAAGACCAGCATTGTGCAGTGCTCCTGCTGGGTCAGACAAAGGTTAGACAACTATAGCACTCTCTGATCAAACTACTTGTATTGACACCAGGTAAACAGTTCATGTTTGGTGTCTTTGAAATTTCAATGAGAAATAGTCTTTTATGGTAAAATCGGATTTTCAATTACAGTTTTGCAAATCCCATTTTTATAC
Organism: Pleurodeles waltl; assembly: GCF_031143425.1. Taxonomy (NCBI): domain Eukaryota; kingdom Metazoa; phylum Chordata; class Amphibia; order Caudata; family Salamandridae; genus Pleurodeles; species Pleurodeles waltl. The sequence goes on from NC_090440.1 coordinate 764,292,457, forward strand.
AGTTGCCATCTTCCTGCCTTACCCATTTAGCGCTTGCAGCCTTTCTGTGGGTCACATGACTGTGTGTAGATGGCAGTTGGTGTTTGTGTATCTCTCCTAGATAGCCACACACAATAGAAAGCTTAGGTGGACCTGGATGGGCCACCACTGGCAGAATGGGAGGAGGAGTTAGGTACAGCCCCACCGTCACCTGGATAGGCTGTTTCCCTCCTTCACAAAAAGGATTGCAAACCCTCTGTACTTAGTCTGGAGCCAGTGGGGGGGAGGTAGGAAACCTGAGCACTACAAAGGAAATCCTCTTGCAGTTTTTCCCATTTCAAAGAAGGCACCAGGTAAAAATATTGGTCATCTGACACCAACTCTTCAGTACACTTCTGGACCTGTGCACTCTTCCTGGAAGGCTGAATGCTGTGCTGCTGAAGCTACTGTCACTCTGCGGGACTGCTGCTCTGAAACACTGCTGCCCTGCTGTGCTGACCTAATGCCTGCTTCCCTCCTTTCTGGCTGAGAAGGACTGGACCTGCATCTGTTGAACCCTGGACTCCAGAGTGACTCCAAGTTCTAGTTGGCTGGGCTCCTAACTAGAGCCTGGGTACTGAAGGCTCCACCAAACCTTGAACCCAGCACCTGGATTCTGCTATCTGTCAGTCCTACGCTGCCAAGTTTTGCCACCCCAGTCCTGGACCTTTGGAAGTGGGTGTGGGGGTGCTCTTCCAGCCCATCTGAGGCCCCAGCAGAACTGAGGCATCTCCTCTCCTGCACAGTGCAACCCTGAACAGAACCGATACATCACCTCTGGTGCATGGTCTTTCCAGGTGCAAGGACTTTGCATCACCTTCACAGCCTCCACCCCCTTCGGAACCGCTGCTGCAGAACACATCCTCGGTGCAGGCATTCGCATTGCAAACTTCTCATCAACGGCAGCCTCAACGAAGCAGGACTCCACATCACAATCCCCGCAGCTTCTTCAGAACTAGCTGGTGCGTGACACATCCTCAACACAGGACTTCACATTACAAGCTCATCGTTGATGGCCACCATGCTGATGACACAGGACATAGCAGTGCAGCATCACAACTCCTCGAAACTGACCTCTGACCCAGACCTCGCAACACCTCGGTTGCCCAACACATCCTTCACAACTGTACTCTTGTTCAGCAGGCCTCAATGGATCCCTATAGGCGGACTGTGCTCCATCGCGGTGAGCCTGATTGTGACATTGCGCCAGTCTATCATATCCACAGTAGACTCTATGTGATTTTTGGGGCTAATTTCACTAATAGTAACAGAAGAAAGATACAACTGATTAACAGTAATATTTAATGCTTGAGTAATATTACCACACAGGATACTGAACCAATTTCGGGGCAGACTGTATTCCAAGGTTGAGACAGGAGAGGCAGCTCAAAATCTAATTCCTATTTATTTTCAGTTTTGCTTTCTACATCACTACAACTGGAATTAGTCAAAGAACAATATAGCAAGGAACCTTTCCGAAGGGCATCTATATGTCCTAGACTATTTATATTGGTTGGTCTAGATAGATGTAGCAGTGAACTGGGGTTCTCCCGAAAAATACAAGTAACTTTCTTCAATTTAACATATGCATGAGAACAACACCTGGGGATATTATCTTTCTTCTGTAATTGCAAGTACCAACCATCATCATGAAACAACTGATCTACTCAAAAAATTTCTGTCTCAACTCATCTCTTCTAAACAAGGATGTTGTTATTTAGCTTAATATGTTTATTGTGCCAAATAGGTGAAAAAATCTTCTGTTCGTCGTCAGAATGTTTATCTAAAAATGAAGCAATGAAATAAGATACACATATTACTAATAATGAGAAGAGACAAAGAGACAGATCTATGTGTACATATAGAAATTCTTTAAAGGAAAAAGGGTCTACAAATGTTTATACTAATGTAACTCAGCCAGGGAATTCACAGCCTGTGAGTCATTAAACCAGAACAAAATTGATTTTAAACCAGAACTAAAATTGCTTTAGTTAGAATGCACAGTGATGTAAAGTAAACATTAGGAGGCTTCACTCCTCCATCTTGTCTAGACACTTATAATTTGGAAAGAGAGTTTTTATTACTCCATAAAAATGTGCCCATGTCTTTAAAAAAGTTTAGGTATGTTAACAGGTAGCACAGGTAATGTGGGTAAAATTATTGTGGTGATAATCATTTTAATAGAGTCTAACTACTCCTCCATGACAAAAATAATTAGGACCATAGATAGCATAACAAGGAAACTATTTTTTTCTAGAATAGATTTTAAACACAATTTTATAATATCTTTCATAGATTGTGAAAACCAAATACCTAAATATATACATTCTCTCTTACACCCAGTTAAAACATACCATTAATACATATCTTTAAAACAAGATTATTTAAGTTATGCTTGTATCCCTAGACTAAGGAGAATTGTGTATCTTACTGGACAGCTTTCAGGATTATTAATGTATAAAGAACTTTGGACCTCATTACAACCCTGGCGGTCCAAGACCGCCAGGGCTGTTTCGGAGGAAGCACCGCCAACAGGCTGGCAGTGCTTCCGAAGGCATTCCGACCACGGCGGAGGCGCCGCGGTCGCACCGCCGGGGCCGCACCGCCGGGCCGCACCGCCGGGCCGCACCGCCGGGCCGCACCGCCGGGGCCGGCGGTTTCCCGCCACAATGTCCCTGGCGGTTGTAATCCGCTAGGGCAGCGCTGCTTGCAGCGCTGCCCAAGGGATTACGAGTCCCCCTACCGCCAGCCTTTTCCTGGTGGTTTGAACTGCCAGGAAAAGGCTGGCAGTACGGGGAGTCACATGGCCCTTGGGGGCCCCTGCACTACCCATGCCGCTGGCATGGGCAGTGCAGGGTCCCCTCACAGGGCCCGTGCAGCTTTTCACAGTGAAAAGCGCGACAGGTGCAACACCTCTGGCTCCATTTGGAGCCGGCTCCTGTGTTGCGGCTGAGATCCCCGCTGGGCCGGCGGGGATCTCCAAATGGCCGCAGCGGGGTGCGGCCGCATTGGCGGCTGCCCGGCGGTCCGATCTTGGCGGGCGGCAAGGTCGTAATGAGGGCCTTAATCTGCTTAGGCAGAACATTATATTATTTCATTAGCCATAACCAGTTCCTTAACATTATTTCAAATTGTAGTCAAAAGGGTTAAAAAGAAATAATAAATAAATGTTGAATAAGAAGAAAACATTGTCTAGTTCCACCTTTTATGGGAAAGTATGATGAAAGAATATTAATAGTAAAGATAGAAGCAATCAGAGGCAAACCTAGGAGCCATGCCATGTCTTTTTACAGCATCCAACATGAAAGTAAAATTTAGATGCTTAAAAGGCTTTCATGCAGTTAAAGATAAAGCAGCAAAAATGTTTTCAAAAGGTATGCCTTGCTAATTATATTTTAAAAAGCCATTGCAGTTGGATGCTAACTGGCCCATATTAAAAGCTGGCTGCTCATTTTTTATTACGTTAGGCATAAAGGGCTTTAACTTTTTGTAGAAATCATCAATCAAGTGGCAAAAAGATGTGGGATGCTCTTTTCAAACAAAGAAGCATCTTTCTCAGATTTAGGAATGAGACACATAACGTATCTAAAACTGGTGTGAGGGGTATTCATGGTATAATAAACTGACATATAGTTGCAATAATCTATGAGATAATACATTTGAACAATGAGACTAAAAACTCACAAAAGAAACTAGCTGATTGTGGAGCCTTTCTTTTTTTAACGAAGGACAGTTGCATTTAATACTTCTTCTAAAATCACGTTCTCCTCCATTGAGGAGAAAATGAGGGGGTCCTAATGGGTTATTAGAGTATTAGATACATACTGGGTAATATCCTCTGGAGATTGATTAATTCTAAAGATTACAATTTAGAATCAAAAAGTATCAGCAATTTAATTATGAGCCATCTTGGTACCAGGTTCTCCATTCCCTACAGATTTTACAAAATGGTGGTAGTGCCACAGTCGGACTGCCAGCACCACCAGATTATGAGTTTTCGTCGGTCTAGCGGTGCTGGCGGTCCTAATCCGCCAGGACAACGCTGCAAGCAGTGCTGCCCTGGGGATTACGAGTTCCTTCTTTGTCAGCGATTACATGGCTGTATCATCGCCATGTAAAGGCTGGTGGAGACCTGGTGAAGGGAGACCCAGGAGACCCCTGCACTGCCCATGCACTTGCCCACTGGTGCACCCTACGCACTACAGCATTGCCGCCGGCTCTATTATGAGCCGGAGACAATGCTGTAGGCTGTTTCCCACTGGGCCAGTGAAAAACTCTTCATGGGGCCAGTAGGAAGGTGGCCATACTGGCGGCAACTACCCGTCGGTACTTTGGCAGATGGGCTTTCCCATCCGCCAAAGTCATAATGACCCCCTTAATATTTTTTAAGATATCAGTAAATTTGCATTTTGATGCTTATTTCTTTCTGGATACAAAACTAATAAGAACATCGCTAGAAGCAGCCTTGGTTGTATGCCAGGTATTATGAATGAAAGTATCTGAACATGTATTACATTGAAAAAAAAGTAGTAAAAATATATTTTAATAATGAAGAAGTAAATCTTTAACTGTTGTTTACCTGCCTGGAAAAAAGTGAGTTCAAAATCAGAAATATTAAAAGCATAGACTGAAGATGAAGCCAATGTAAAAATTCATTAAACTAGTGGGAAAATGTTTGTTCTCTTCTGGATTGTGAATCATGTACTGGAGAATAAAATAATTCTTGAAAAACAGGGTGACAAAGTCTCCAACAGGCTGAGAGCGCTCTTCGTGATATAAATTTTTAAAATGTTTGCATTTTGTTATGTAACTATCTGGATTTAGATTTCGTATCCAAAAAGGGGTCAAAAGGTAAACTACAATGACCATCAACTTTTAAATTATACTTATCATATGGAAATCATGAATGGTATACCAAAAGGATAAATGAATAATATTGGGACCATAAGTATTCAGAATTGATAACGGAATCCAGTTAATTTGGATACGTGCAAATCAACTTGTATCTTGAGAAACTTTATGTAAATGAAGAGAGTTATGCAATAATATCAAACACTATTTCCATTATTATTATACAGAGCAGGTGAAGAAAGAACATGGCCCACTCACAATAATTTCAGTTTTTGTGGCTCAATAGCATAAAGACAAGTTTCTTGAAATAATACAATACCTGCTCTTCGTCTTAATAGATGTGGGAGGACTCTTAGGGGCATATTTACAAGGAACTGGTGCATCGTGGTTTGTTAGGACAATAGTGTCAGAATTTTTGACGCTATTGTGGTGCTTTGCTGGACTAGCACCAAACATTTTTGGTGGTAGTCCAGCAAAGCACAGGGAGGCCCACAGGCTAATGTACTAGCGTCACTTTAACACCTGCCCTAAGCAGGCGTTAAAAAATTATGCTAGAATGGCACAGTGAAATCTTGTAAATTTCATTGTGCCATTTATTTTAGCCTCCCTAATGGGTGAACGGCCCCCTTGCATACATCCTACCTGGCGCAGGTATAATGTGGCGTAAGGGGTTACAAAGTGGCACACTTTGTAAATATAGCGCAGGGTGGGGAACTGGTTAGTTCCCCCTTAATAAAAAAAAAAATACGCTAAAGCGGAGCTAGGGGCTTGTAAATATGTCCCTTGGGCCTAGATTTAGTAGGGTCTATCGCCACTTTAGCGCTGCCTTAGCGTAATTATTTTGACACTCAGACGGCACTAAGGTGGCCTTTTCCCCACACCAAATTAGAAAGTGGCACAATGCATGCATTGCACCATGTTGTACATAATGTATGCAAAGGCGGGATTCCCGCGTTAGTGGGGCTGAAAAAATGGTACAATGAAATCTAAGAGATCTCTTTACGTCATTTGTTTAGGCACATTTAGTGCCTGCTCAAAGCAGGCATTAAAAGGGGGCACACCATTGTTTACAATAGGCCCCTATGTACTGTTCAGGGTTAGCGCCAACATTTTGGCACTAACCATGAACAGTACATCAATAGTATCAAAAATGGTGACGCTGTTGCCCCCTACCCTGCACCACAGTGCGCCGTATCATAGATACAGCGCACACATGGTGGCAGTAAGGTGGGGTACTAAGTGACACAAGGAAAGTGGAGCTGCACTGGGTGTAGCATCGCTTTCCCTAAATCTGCCCCTTAGTCTTTTGATAGGGTATTGGAAACCATCAATATTCAATAAAATTACTTGCAACATTCAAGCAAGCAAAACAAGAAACATGCAAAGACATGACACTGCCCAAATAAACTAGACCATGTAAGAAGAAATACAACATAAATTATAATATAGAGCGAAAATGAGAAAGCAATCTAGGGAAAGAAAAAGAGAGATTCAATTGATGAAAACTGAATACTAAAGCATAAAAAGAGTAAATAACTTTAAAGAGGAAGAAAATTACCACAGGAGCTGGTGAAGACCACATGAAGATGGAACAGCTCGAATCCAGCTGTGAAAGATGAAAGCCACCATATATACTTGTGAGAACGGGTAAGAGTCGCATCACAAAACATTAAAAAACATGGAGAAAAATAAGAAAATAAGGGCCAGTAATTAAAACATGATTTTACATAATTACAAATCTAATACTATACTGTAAACTGACTAAAAACTAGGAGAAATAAAGAAAACACTAAAGTGGTAGACAATAAGTTATGAACAACGTGAGGAATATTAAGGCATTATTGTATATTTGCTATTAACTTTGAAAAAGAATGGCTATACCAGTCCAAGTCTTGTATTTAGATTCTTCAATGACAGGCACAGATCCAAAACTTATTTTCTCCTTGCAGCATTAGCTTTATCTGCATCTTGCGAAACAGAATCTTAACTGCTGGTCCAAAAAGGTTGTTTTTTTCTTTGGCAGGTAAAATAATTTTCAAATGGTCTTTGTGTTCCAAAAAGAGTACAATATTTCTTCTGAGTTTCGTGTCTTCCTTACAAAGGTGATCAATCCCTTCTACACAATGTGCCCTCTTGATGTTAACGTTTAACAAATAAGTTATTTATAAAATTTGAGGAATAAATTATTTTAAAAATATAGCTGGATTATCACCTCCATTTCCATCAAGAATGCCACAACTCAAGTTATTTCTGTGATTCTTATTTTCAAAGCCTACAACATGACTATTGAGATTATAAATGAATGTATTTCCCATTTTTGATAGGTTGGGAATCTCGCATTCCATACTACTAATAATTTGCTCTGTCTCACACATCTTTTTTTCAACAACTGCCTACTTACTGTCATAGTTTTGTAATCTTTTAATGATTTTTTCCATTTCTCCAGCAAAACTAACAAGTAAAAAGTGTAGATTAGTTTGACAAGATATGGACGGTGTTTCTTGGGTTTCTTGTTTGTCAAAGCAATGGTAATATATTTTATCTATGTTATAGCTGGTTTTTGCAGCTAAAGGAGAATTATCTGCCACCTTGGACGTAGCAGAGTAAGATTCCGAAATATCAGAGCCCGAAGGGCCAATACCACATACTGATCTGGCAGAATCAATGGATGTATTACTCTGTTCTTCAAAAATTAAAGCATGTAAAAAGCAAAGAATAATTTTTTTTCCTCCCATAAGACCTACTTTTATTTACAACCAATTATAAAGTCAACTTGAAAGGTACACAGACCTTGGGCACCAAAGGGAATTAATGATTTCAGTATCAGTATGAAAAATAAAAAATACATCAGCTATCAGTATGGTAGAGGAAAAGAACTGTGCTGTAAAATATGCTTTATAGAAGAACAAAGTAAGGTTGAAGAAAACTGGGTCAGCAATGATAAACCTTAAATGTTAGTGAGGCAAGAAGTATTCAAACATGTTGTGAGTGATAAAGACCTTTATGGTTGGAGCTATGATACTCTTTTTAAATGGCCGATTTAGTAATGTGAAGCGCATCAGCTGCATAGAAAAACAAAATGGCCAACATAGTATTTTTGTGATGACAAGCAGTTGAAATGCCATTCTAGAAAGTTCTGAGTCAGTATCTTGCCTCACCAATAATAGAAGACAGGGCCAGTTTATTTCACTTCAGACCATCTAAAACAGTCATGAAAGAAAAAATACATACAGCTCTCTCCACCATGACGGATGAGAACTCAAGGTGTGGCCGCCATCAACAGCTTCAAAGCCACGCCCCTACACCTAACTGTTTTGAGTTTAAACCTTGAATCTCTCCCTGTGATGTGGATCTATGTACTGACGTTGGCACACACTCAAGAATCCTTTACATGAACACACAAAATCTCACGCATCGTACGTAATAGGTCTTGGGCATGAGTGCTTTTTAGATTAAGCGTAGCGTTCAACAAGTTGCATACTTTTTGAGTATACTTATACTGTGGGTTCCAGTGATTTCATTTGTTGGTTCCACTGTCATTCAAAAATCCTTGCTTGCTAGTGGTCAGTTCTGCCTCTTTGTCCTGCCTTTTTCTCTTTGGGAGCACCACAAACTACTGTATAATTACACTATGTCCTGTTTATCTCTTCTGAAGGGGACTTTTTCTTTCAGTATTTGCCTGTTTGTCTTACACTGTGGGTGTATAATTAGCCCCTCCTCCCCACCAGCTCCCTCTGTAAACATAAACCAACAGCAGTGGGGGGCTTTTCCAGGGCCAGCTCGCTCTCTTCCTCTTGTTATTTTTAGTCTGTGTGGCAAAAAAAGTCCAGTCAGTAATTTACAACGCTAAGAGCTCCAACTCATTACAGTTTGCAATTAATGTAAAAGCAGGTCTCAGACATCTCCAGATGATCTTTCTCTGGGGCTGTATTCCCTGTGGTAAACGTGTAAACAGAGTGCACCTTTCTCTATTGGAACAAATGCCTTGTTCAAACATTTAGCGGTTCCCTGGGGCCTCTTTACGGCCGGCTTCCTTAGATTGAAAGCCTTTTAGCTCTCAAACCTTTTCTATAAATGCTCGAGTGATTGACTTTGAAACATCATGTGTGAGTACAACAGCAATGGCCTCGAGCTGTCTAGCCTGGTGTTTGCTCCAGATTGTTTCTCACACCCAAGACATAGTTTACGTCTGTTTGTGGGTGAAATAAATCCTCATCAGACCCTCCACTTGTTTACTCAGAAAATAAAGGCCATCATATTGGAGCTGTACCTCTCTCAGATGAATGAGGCAAACACAGAAGTGAAAACAGCACATGGGGCTTTGCTTGAGAAAGGTTTGAAGGGCATCCTTTTGGTGGCAGTTAACGCAAACAGGGTGTTTTCTATCTTGACCTGTCTGCGGACAAAAGGCCTCCATGTAGTACTAACACAGTATTTTGTGTAAAGTTTGCATTGGAATGCCTGACATAACTCTTATAGTTTGATGAACTATTCATGCTACATGTTAACGCTAACATCATTTCCAAGACGTTTTTGACCCGAGACTGAATTGTGTTTCGGAAGAATATCTGTTGACAATACTTTCCGAGTTTAGCAGCATGTTCTGTGCAGGCCCTGCCGAGAAAGCACAGGGGTTGGCTTGGACCCAGCACCGGACCGGCTGCACCGATCTGTTCCTCGGAGGCTTCGTGTAAACGTTCAACGCGGAATCTTCATCTCTCTGTGCTTTCTGAAACACCTCCCCCCCCGACCTCGAGGCCCCCCCCGGATCCAGAGATGTGGCGCTAGACAGACAATTTGGGGATTACAAACGGGAGGTGTGCTATTTTCTTTTTGTGGTCACTGGGTCACACACTGGGTGACATGTCACTTTAAGCACGTGCAGCCCGCTCAAAGAGCAAACATGGATTAGAACCCATTGGGGCCAGTTCACAAAGGCGAGTACGAGCGTAAAACATACTTGCCAACATTTAAGCGTAGGAAAGTGGGAGATGAAAAGAAAAAAAATCGGGAGAATATATTTCCACAATTGACTTCTGCTGAATCAGAGGGAATTTAAAGCCATTTTTAGGTCGAGCATACCAGCGCGCAAGCACTGCTTTTCCAACGTGTTGGTTTCTATGTGGACTTTTAACCACGCCCTCCTCACGCCCATCACATTCACTTGTTCGTGGGCTTGCCTTTCAAAAATCCTTTGACATTGGTAAATGCTTTACGTTTGTCCCTCCTTGGGGCAGTTTTGTTACCGCCTTGGGGACTGACCCTGATACATGAATAATTGCATGTTTGCCTGTATGTTTGACTGCGAGCAAACCTTTTTTTCCTTTTGTGTCTCTTCTTTATGCTCATGGTGGCTGTGGCACTTTGAATAGGGTCACTTATGTCAACTATTTTACTTTTCATTTTTTCTTTTGTCTCACACGTTTGCTCTATTTCTTCTCTTAGTTGTGTTTTGATTTTCTCGTTCTTTCTTTCCCTTCTTTCTTTTATTTCGTTGTGACCCCTTCTCTTTCTTCTTTTTTGTCTGTTGTATTTCTTTCACTTCTCTCTTTCTGAGCCATCCACTTTTTCTCCTGAGGCCTGATTATCATTGGAGTTGCAGGTGCAGTGGCACCAGGGCCCAGAAACCTAGGGACCTCACTCAACTCTAATTATTGCTGTATTTTCCTACCGAAATTCCGGTCAACCATTTTCTTTTCTTACTCCAGGGCCAATGACACCATTACTATGCCACTTGTCCTCTCCATCTTTACTCCTGACTCCCTCTTTCCTTTCACCCTCCAACCTGTCCTAAGTAATATTTGTGTTATGGTGTTTTGAGCATTACACTCTAATGCCAAAAGTTTATTTCTGATAAAGGTTTATATGATAAGTGTATATGTTTTAAGATAGAGGAAGAAGGTAAATGGAAGTGCCTTAGTTAAATGCTGGGCCCCTGGAGTTATATGGCAGGAAAAGATGAAATTATGAGGCAGGGTTGACCAATTTAGGTGGCAAGAAAAGTCCAGTTATGAATTTAAAATAGCCAATAGCTCTAACTGAAGAAAATGCAAGACCTATTGCATTGCAAATGCTTGTTTAATCTTGTGCACAAAAGAGATAAAAGCACCCACATTAGCCTACCCACATGTACATGCACACCTACATAATCAAACATACCCAAAGCAAGTGTTGGAGGGACGTTTCTATGTGTTTGACCATGAAACATAAATACATAAACCAAGATGCATACACAGATATCAGTATCTGTGTGAAATAGTGTAATTATTTTATAATAGATGCCACGGACTAAGCTGCCTCTAGCTGCTCTATTTGTTTTGTGGTTTTGGTTGACTGGGGCAAAGATTAGCTAAACACATCCAAATTAGTCATTCTGTAAATGCGTAGCAACAGTACAAATGGCATCCACAGGAGTGGTATATGCATTGTGAATATGTGCATTAAAGTTATATCTGTGCGTTTATCAGGGACACAAACAAATCAACAACACACACACATAAACTCTAAAACGTACAGGCTTTCACAAACCATGGAGCATTGCCACTTCAAACCTCTTCTTAATGGAAGTTTTCACTAAACGAAAGGAACTAGGACTTTGACGGGGTATAACAGGCTCAGTGCAATCCTATTGCTATGTGTTAATCTTAGGTGTAGCTGTTGTCCGTAATCAGAACAGAGATTGGCTGATTCGTAGTAATCCCTCATTTGCTTCATGCCAGAGACTGTTGACATCTGTTCACTCAGCAGTACATTTTATGTACCACTTGCAGACATTTACAGGAAAACCTTACTGGGCGTTTTTTGCACCCCTAATTTGCAACTCTCCAGTAACCCCAGATCTAGCCTGTTGACTGTCTGGTTTATGAACAACCTTACAGCTATTGAAGCTTGACAGACTTATGGACCATGTCTCCGGAAAGTACAGAGAGACCTTAATCGACATGGATGACCTGATCTTCCTGGGCTTTAGTAAATACTTTACTATTAAAAAATAAATAACATCATAGAGACCAAAGGAAGCTGTGTTTAAGGCGGATGTTATGAAATTGATTGTAACAGATATTACCACACGGAAATAGTAAATGGAGCAACTCCACACCGGAAGGAAAAGGGAAGATGTGTTCCACATTAGTAGTCAACTGCTAATGATTTCGCAAGAAAACCTACTTCTTTTATTGTCAGGTTTCTATCACAAAATTTAGAATTGAAAACAATGCTGGAATATTCCAGCACTCACACAGCAACTATAAAAAGTTCCACTGCAAAAAAAGCCACAATAATCAATTCAGGTAAATGTGAAATTAAATCAGAAAGGTAGCTTTTCAAAAACATTTTTTTGTTTAAAAGGCAACTGCAAAATCCACTCACAGACATGTATCATAATAATATTATTAAAAACATAGTTACAAAGGAGGTAGTCTAATTCAACATGGGGCACTCATGCCACAATGTTTTCACATCCGGGAATATTCCTAGCCCTCACCGCAATGTTAACCGTGAGTTGACATTCCACTAGGTGGCGCAGAAGGTGTACCACCACCGGGCAGAGAGCTGTCCCCAGGTTCAGTGCCTGGACCACTGCATGGTTGTCTGACCATAGTATGAGCTGCCTATTCACCAGCCTGACCCCCCAAATGGTGAATGCCACCACTATCGGAAACAGCTCCTTGAAAGTTATGTTCTTTGTTATCCCATTCCTGTGGCTGGTGTCAGGCCAGTGAACTGCCGTCCAGGCGGTGCCCATGACTGTTCCAAACTCTTCGCCCCAGTCCGTGTCAGTGAACAGTTCCAGTTGATTTGCCGAGACCTAGGCTTCCCGCAATAAGAGGGTACAATTAAATGTACTCAGGAAGTTCATCCACTGGTGCAAGTCCTCCTTGACCCCACGTGTGACTCTCACCTGGTGGTGCTTTTCTGTGAGGCCCTTGCATAGCCAAGCCAACCTCCTGGTGAACGGTCTGCCTGCTGGGATGTCCCTGATCGTAAAGTTGAGTTTACCTATGAGTTGCTGCTGTTCACCCAGTGTTGCCTTCCTTTTTGCCATTAATGCACTAATGGTCTGCCTCAATTCGTAAACCTTGTGTTGGGGCAGCCTGCTCACCCCTTCCACCATGTCCATATCTTATCCTAGGATTGACAAGCATGTCATTGGGCCCTCAGTCTTCTCGTTCTCTAGGGGTACCCCCAAGTCATCCGCCAGTGCCGAAAAGGCCTGTAGAAAATCTGCACATTGTGCTGTCCCCTTTTTCCCAACAAACAGGAAATAATCCAGATAGTGTGTGGACCAGCCTTTCCCATTTCTCTCATGTAGTGCCCACTCTAAGAAGGAACTAAAGGTTTTGAAGTAAGCGCAGGAGATGGCGCAACCCATTGGTAAGCATTTGTCATAATAATATGCCCCATCTAGATGGAAACCCAGTGGTGGTAGCTGTCTGCGTGTAACAACAGAAGGTGAGAGGCTGCCTCTGTGTCAGTGTTGCCAATAATGCACCTTTCCCCGCAGCCTTGATTTGATCCACTGCGTCACCCACAGTTACATATGACACTGAGCAGCTGTCGTGGTTAAGGTTGTCATTCACTGACTCGTCCGGTGAGTATGACAAGTGATTATCAACCTAAATTTGCCCTCTTCCTTCTTGGGGACACTCTGAAATTGTCCATTGGGGGTTCCGGAAACAGTCCAGAAAACTTCCCAATAACAGCCCCTTCTCCACTTTTTGCCTGGCCACCTCCTGGTTGTCCTTCACCGATCTTAGGTTTTTGCACAAGCAGAATTCCAGGGGGCCTTCATATGTGATAGTGAACCCCTGGACAAATCCTTAAGCCAGCAACTGCCTGTCCTTTTTGGGGTAACCACTGAGCATGCTCTGCAATCCACTAATGTGAATAGGGGTCGGGGGTGGGTGCGGGCCTCTGCCTCTCCTTCTCAGACTGCCGCCTGTCTATGCTACTTCCTGCCCATGGCATCTCTAACTTGAGATGCCCCTTTCGTTTTTTTTAATTCAACTGTCGGGGGTGCCCCCCACATTTGCTGCAGCTATGCCAGAATTTGCAGGCCTGTCCCCACTTGCACTCATCTTTATCATACTTTCAGCATTCTGTTGCTTGAAATCTACCAAGTTTACTCCCAGTGTGAGCTCCCATCTTGGTAGAGTGTGGAAACCCTTCTGCTCGTCCTTTAATCCCAGGCGATCGAAAGTTAAGCTCCTGGCCGCTCACGCCCTCCCTTGCTGCCACCATGTGATTAGTAAAGCCGTCGACATCCTGCTGATCCCACTCAATGACTGTCCATGTCTGCTTTTTTTCCCCAGAATCCTTTGGTGTACCTCAACCAGGTGTCACCCTGATATTTCAATTGCGCTGCATGCACTCTCTGTTCGTGGAGGAACTGTGCTGCTAGGCTTTCTGGGAATTTTTCTACAAAGACTCTGGCCAGGGTGTGAACTGCCCTGAGCCAGTTCTCAATGGACTTCTCTACTCTAGGTCTATGTTTGTCCCTCCTATCTTCCTCCTTCTTATCCTGCGTAGTTAGGTCCATTCCTGCCTGGCGCACTTCGAGAAGCAAAAATATATTGATAAGCTCCTTCCGCCAGACCCTCTCTTTAACTGCCAGCGAGATGAGGCTGGCGAGACCTGCCTCCCCAGCCAATATGTGGGGGTTGCCAGGCGATGGTCTAAGGTATTCGCTCCCTGACTTTCCTTGGCTTGCTTTCTGTGTACCCCCGCCTGTCAAGGCTTTCAGGGGGCCAGCCCCCCACACCCTGGAGCCTTGTCACTCCCTGTATCCTGCCCTTTTTCTTTTTTACCTTCCGCAGGACACTTGTCTGGTCTCATGTTTTGCCCACTCCCTTCGGTACCCTTGCTTGATCCACCCTTTCTGACTGCATCTTGTCACAGCCTGCTACTGCAGCGTAGACTCCCGAACCACCTGTCTGGGTATTCCCTGGAGCTTCTCTGTAGGGGCTCCTAACCCTGTTTGGGAGTGCCAAGAAAAAATGGTGGGCCAGAGCAGTGCTGGGTAACAGGGGGAGAAAGGGGTCACCGCACCTTCCTACCCCCACCAAGGGTTGGCCGGCATCTGCGGTAGAGGTTGTGGTTGCTGGGATCATGGCTCTACCCCTCCAAACCATGGGTGCCCCTGTTGGAGCTGCATTTGACTAGGCATGCTCTGCAAACTTGGGGTATCACGTTTTATTGAACTAACCACCCTCACTTGGGTCTCAAAGTCGGCAATGCTCCCGTTAGCCCCACCACCTCTATGCAGCCCACGCACTTCGTGCTGTGCCAATGTCTCACCATCTTGAACCATGGGATGTCAATGCACTGGGTCTGAAGGCTGCTGCCGTGCAGGCTCCAGGTGACCAAAGTATTCACTCCTGCTGTCTTCGGCAGTCTAAATGTCCACCTCCGGTGAGTCCATGCGTTCAACATCCCTTTGCTCAGCCCGCTGGCAGGGCTCAGTTGTAGCCCATCGCCCTTTCCCAGTGTCTTTTCTTGCATCACTTCTCTGGAGGGTGCCCCATTCTGGCTACATGTGCCCTATGTCCGGGGCTGTGAGGGGGGTATCAGGTTCTTTGCCGTGTGCCCTTTCTGCCACCAGTGCTGCCTCCTTTGTGGATTTGCTGAGTCTCACCTTGTCCTTATCTGCGAAGCCCTGCACTTTCTTTTGTGTGGCGAGCAACTCTCTTGCCTTATCAATAAGCTTCGCCAGATCAGCGTCCAACTCAGGACCTGAATTAGACTTACCCATGCCTGCTTCTTTCTTGGCACCGCGCTCCTTTCGGTGTCCCTAAAAAGTGCAGGGCATTTTTTCTCCCATCCCCATCCCGCGTAACCATTCTCCTAATCCATCCCCTTTTGTTCTTGAGTGTGGGCTGCCTCCCTAGATTATATCTCTGTTTTGTGCTGTTAACAGTTCTGTGAATCTGCTTTATCGATCTGTCCAGGCTCCCTGGTTTCTTATGAGGGGCGTATGCACAGCTATCTATAGCCCACGTCACAGCTATCACTTGAAGTCCCTTCCCACAGCTTGAGCTGGTTTCACACTTTCCCATTGCTTCTCAAACAAAGCTCGTTGGGGGAAACAAGTAGGGAAAGTGCCCCAAATCCTTGCGGAGCAGCCTGCACCCCTGCTGTGTCAATAGATGATATGGCCGTTTTCTAGTGCTTTTGTATCTCTGACCTCAGCACCCTTCCTGTTCCATTTTTAGGGTTGAGCCTGCGTCGCATGCGCTTGCGCATGCGTTTCGCTAAGCGAGATGCTTTAGTAATTAAAAAGGGCTCGGAGCCCTGTCCACGTTACGTCAGTGTCTGTCATTGGCTTGTGGGCTTGCCTGTTAGAATCTGCATGATTTCATTACTGGAAGGCATGCACATGTCATGCCTTTTCCGGTGGATAGCCCTCCTCGAGCGCATCGACCAAGTACAGAAAACGTGCGAGGCTCGCTGTTTTCTGTCTGGCTCGTGGACTACTTTTTTTCTATTTTCCCAGCGCGATCTCGCTTGGCAGAAGTCGAGCGCTTTACACAGTTAATTGCACTTTTTCGGGTTACGTACATAAATACACTTTTGCCAATAGGTGAAAAGTCGGGTTAGGAGTTTACAACGCTATCAGCTCTAACACGAGCAAACGCGAGACCCGTTGCATTGCAAATGCTTGTTCTTATTGGAGGCATGGACTAGTAAATGCTTCCAAGACAGCATTCTGAGTCCTACAGCAGTCCGTCCGAGTGGTTGGTTACTTGTGGTGCGCCTGTGAGTGTGCTTCCCTCTGTACTGCCTTCAGGTTGCATGTCACGGATCCTTGTAACCTCATTCCCGACAGGGCTGGGGTGTCCCTGTTGCTTCGCTTCTGCGGTGACACTAGCACAAAGCTGGAGCATCTGTCGCGCTCCCCTTTAACCAAAGACTTGCATGCTCGATTGGTTGCTTCAAATACCGCCAACCTATCACGCGCGCCCTTTTTTTGCAGGCTACGTTCACCCGGGAAGGCGTTATGAGCGGGCCTCGAACTGGTCCACTTCCGAGACCAGCCTGCTCCCAAAAGGGGTAGTTTATTTCAACATGGGAAGCTCATGCTTTGAAAGACCTTTATCTTGTCCTACCCATGCTACATTCCCTGCACAGCCTGCGATGGGTGAGATGCTGCTGTTCACCACTGGGCCCTACCCACTACTTAGGGACAGTTCCCAATGTTTCCCAGCTTCTCCTATCTTATGGGCTCTCTCTGCTGTTCCCTATGTCGTCTTCCTGTCAATGACTGGATGGCTGCCGCAGTCATCTGGCATTGTGAGTATGGGGCGTAGCTCCTTCAGGAAGGTTGGGGGGGAAGCTTCAGATTTTTCAACAATCACAATAGCATAAAATGTTGAAATACATTATTCTACACGCAAGTTGCATGAGAGGGGCTTAACGGACAGTGGAAAGGGAGATGAATGAGGAATGACAGCAGTACTAAGTGAGAGAAAACACAATATTTTCTAAACTAACCAACAATTTTTTAGGACTTTCATTAGAGGGAGAGACTGTGAGTGTTTTTATCTGTGTGTATGTAAATGGTCATGGTGAAATTCGACAGACACCTCATCATACCCAAATGAAAGCATCTGTACCCAACTACTTATTAGAAAATACATTTATTAATAGTGGTGCACACTCGTTGGTGCGGCATGATGTGGTAAAGGAAGATGGACACTTCTATTGCATAATAATGTGCTTCACAACACACACTAACTGCAATTTCTAATTTGGGGCTTGAAGAAGAGAATAGATGAAGGAGTATGCTTGATCTACAGTCTGAGTGTTGGGGTACATAACCACAAGATAGAGTTCTAATTCAGAATCTCCTATCTGAACAAAAGATTGTATTTATTTATTTACTTGTTGTTAGAAATGCAGTTATTTATTTACATAGTTAATTAGTGTGCAACAATGTGAGTACTTTATCACTCCTGCCACTCCTGTCTACCAGCCAGACTGGGAAATCCTGGAATTTAGTATCGCCATTATGTGCAGTTGAAAAATAATGCACACATTTGAAAATGTGATCGCGAAGAATGGCCTCCAATGTTAACGAAATTTACTAAAGAATGATTAATACTTATAAAATATTGAATATATGTTAAACTAATGAAGTAACATGTCATATTAAGGGTTATGAATTAAGCTTTAGCTTTATTAATTGTAGGCCTTAACTTAGCGAGTGTCTTGGCCTATTTTACCAGGCCTCATGTAAAAGCTGTATTTCTTAGTGTTTAATAGAAATGCTGACCAAGTGAATTAAATTGTGAAATGTCTATTGTATTGTTTAAATGTGCTCATCACGGAAGCTTTTCATGTGAACCGACTGCTAGGAGATGATGTTCCTGCTAATGCAACATTTTATGTGTAATGTGTGTGAGACTGAGTTTCCCAGGACAAGAACAACGAAGATACTGACTAGAGTAGAAGCTGAAACAATATTGTTACCTGACAAGCCAGATGATCAGGACATCACAAGACAAACCAATCAACAATATGAGAACGGAGCAATATTAGAATTCATAGATTTTGGATAGTAGTTTTATTGGACAGAGTGTGAACATACGATTAACTGACCAATAGGGAATTAGGGGATAGTTTAGGTAAGTTTAATAAAACGACACTGCAGTGAGATAAGAGGTTCATTCCGACATTCTGACACATTCGGCCCATATTTTCCTGACCGAGAGGGTATTATTTCTTATGCATCTTTACCAGAGACATGCTTAACTTTAATGCTTAAATGACTTTGCCCTTTTATTTCTGATGCTGAAGCCTGATGCCTTGCTGATAAAACTGATGTCCTGAGGACGAAGACTGATTCTGCTTTGCTGATCCATACCGAGGATAGGTATATTCTGAAATGTGATTGTTACGCATATTTGCTTTTCCCTTCTAGGTATCAACTGTGCTGTTTTGATAGCGCCATAGTTAGATGTTTTCCAAATTTGTGTTACTAAATTGTTTTGCATGAAGCCCAACATGCTGATGCTAATCTGACGTTAGTTAAGGATCCTGAATTATGATGACAGAGACTAATGCTTGATTAATTTCTCTTCTAAACTTCATGTACTTCATTTAATTGACACAGCTGAATTTGCTATTGATTTACTCCATAAATCTAGAATGTGTTGTAGTTCAAGCTTTGATTAGATTGTGTTTCGTCCGCCGCTTTGGACAACCAGTGTTGTTTCTGTATGTGTTTCATTTGAAATTGAGATTAATGTAGATTTTCCTAGTAATTTATGACGGAAAGTCTTAATTTTATTAAAGACACGGAGGCGAATATTATGCGTTCTTTTCTTACTTTATTTCCGATAGCAGCAGTCAAGAAACTACAGCTCCCAACAGGGTTAGCAACAGGCTAACCAATGGGAGTAAAACAAGAACTAATGATGGACCAATCAGCTGAGGCCATAACCATAGAGTGTACACTTGACTGCAAACAGCCCTCTTTTCTTGAACGAGCAAGTCAGAAAGAATCATAAAACAAAGGGTAAATAAGTCCCACAATCGCCAAAGTCAAGGAAACGGAACAAACTTTTGAACCACAGCAATAAACCGACAGTACGATGGAATAGGAAGATGATCTTGAGAAGCTTGTCATGACACATCTCGTGGGTTCTTCTCGAAAGAGGCGAGGATGGAGCCAGCAGCGTTATCCAGAAGCTGGAGGCAATGCAGGAGTCGCTGGGAGGGAAAGAGAAAGTACATATTAAAAAGTACAGTGGTGGGATAATATTCGCCTCCGTGTCTTTAATAAAATTAAGACTTTCCGTCATAAATTACTAGGAAAATCTACATTTTATGACAAGACCGGAGGCTCTATTATGCGAGTTTAAAGCTTATCAATAACTACTGAAGAAGCAGTTCTAACAGGTTTACAATAGAAAGTTTTGAAAACATTATCATTAGACCAATCTGCCGACCTGAGAATGTCCTCCAAACTAGATCCCAAAGCGAACGCTTTAGAGGCCATGGCCCCCCTGGAGGAGTGGGCTCCAAAAATAGAAGTGTTAATTCCCGCTAGGGACATAATCAATTTGACCCAATGAGCCAGGGTTGCGGAAGTCACTGGATTGTGAGGTTTGCGAAAGGAAATCAACAGGTGATGGAGGACGTTCTCAGGTTAACAGTTCTTTTTTCGTATTCTTTTAAACAAAGACCCACACATAATTTTGGTTTATCAGGGAAAAAAGGATAGAATACCGAATGTAAATTAGTTTTGGTGCGTTTAGCGATGTGAAATAAAACACCTGAAGGTAGAAACTGACGAGCAGACACATCTAGGGACTTAACATCAGAAACTCTTTTGATAGAAATTAGGCATAGAAGCATAGTGAGTTTGGCAGAAAGCATTTTCAAGGAAAGACTTGGATTGTCTGGCCAAGAAAGTAGTAGATTCAGAACCAATGAAACATCCCAAACATGGGAGTATTTGGCAGTAGGAGGTTTCGAGAGCTTGACTCCTTTTAAGAGGCGACAAATTAAGGGGTGGATCCCGATAGGTTTGCCATCGATATTAGAATGGTTCATAGAAATAGCGGATCTGTAAAGATTTATTGTACAATATGATTTAACCAGACCCGCCTGGGCAGCTAGAAAATTAATAATTAGGTTTAGATCTGCTGAAAAGGGATCGGCACATTTTCCCACACACCAGCTTGACCAAAGAGACCAAGCTGATCTGTAGGCTCGCCTTGTGCCAGGTGCCCATGCATTGTTGATGAGCTCTGAAGCTTCTGACGAAATAAGAAAGGACCGTTGGGTAGACCGGAAATGTACCAGGCTGATAGGATTAACGATTTGTTGAGAACCAGATTGTGGGGCTGCCCGAGAGGGTCTAGGAGGAGAGACGGAAATGAGGGGAGTAAGATTGGAAAATCTACCGTAAGTTCGAGGAGGGGTGGAAACCAAACTTGAGATTGCCCGAAGGGGACTAGTAGGACAAGGGACGTCTTTTGATGTCTGACTTGATTTAATACTCTGTTGATTAGAATAAAAGGAGGGAAAGCGTAATTGAGGGTTCTGGACCAATCCTGGAGAAAGGCGTCTGTAGCTAAGGCCAACGGATCCAGGCGCCAACTGAAGAAACGAGGAAGTTGAGAGTTGAGTCTGGACGCAAAGAGATCTACCTGAAAAGGGCCCCATTTTCTTTCTATTTGGCGAAAGACAGAGTGGTGTAATTTCCAATCGCTCGAATCCGAGATATGGCGGGAATGCCAGTCTGCATTGGAGTTCAAAGAACCTGGGAGATATTCGGCAAGAAGAGAAAATTTGTGGGACAGACGAAACTCCCAGAGGCTCTTGGCCAGAAGAGCAAGGGGTCTGGACCTGGTGCCTCCCAGATGGTTTATGTAACGAACC
Organism: Pleurodeles waltl; assembly: GCF_031143425.1. Taxonomy (NCBI): domain Eukaryota; kingdom Metazoa; phylum Chordata; class Amphibia; order Caudata; family Salamandridae; genus Pleurodeles; species Pleurodeles waltl. The sequence goes on from NC_090440.1 coordinate 764,313,712, forward strand.
GCGGATATGTTGTCCATGCGGAGCAGAATGGAGCAACTTGCTCTGTTTTTCGTAAAACTTCTGATCGCAAATGAGCCTGCAAGAAGCTCTAAACAATTTATGTGCAATCTGGACTCCTCTGCGGACCATATACCGCCAGTCGATATCGAGCCACAACGGGCGCCCCAACCCGTGAGACTTGCATCTGATTCTAACACAAGATCGGGCACAGAGGGGAAGATGGATCTGCTGTTCCAAGCCTCTAAATGGGATATCCACCATTGGATTTCGATTTGGGATTCTTGGTCTAGAGACACGAGGTCGGAGAAGGCCAAACCTCGATGAAGATGTAGAATCTTGAGACGCTGGAGGGCACGATAATGAAGGGGACCTGGAAAGATGGCCTGGATGGAAGAGGAAAGAAGGCCGACGACTCTTGCTAGAGTTCTGAGGGAGATAGAGTCTTTTTGGAGAGTTAAAACCAACTCTTTTTTGATTGCGGAAACCTTGGCACGGGGAAGGAGCAGAGATGCCGAAAATGAATCTATTTGGAAGCCTAGAAACTCTATTTGTTGCGAAGGAACCACCACAGATTTTTCGTGATCTTTGAGGAAACCGAGCTCTGCAAGGAGAGTAGATGTTATCTGCAGTTGAGTCAGAAGAGAGGATTTGCTTTGATGCATAATTAGTATATCGTCGAGGTAGATAATGAGTCTGAAGCCCAGAGATCGAAGGTAGGTTACAACCGGTTTTAAGAGTTTCGTGAAACACCACGGAGCCGACGATAGGCCGAAAGGAAGGGAGGAAAATTGATACGTTTTTGAATTCCAAAGAAATTGCAAATATTTTCTGTGAGAAGGATGGATCGGAATGGTCAGATATGCATCTTGTAGATCCAGTCTGACTAGCCAATCGCCTTGGAGTAAAATATCCCTGAGATGGATAATAGTCTCCATCTTGAAGTGTCGATAGACGACGAACTGATTGAAGGATTTTAGATTGATTACTGGTCTTAGTTTTTTGTTCTTTTTGTGGATGAGAAAGATAGAGCTGATGAAACCGGAAGAGTCTGGGATGCAATCTTGGATGGCATCTTTTTCTAATAGGGATTGGATTTCCGAAGAAATTAGAGATGACATTTCGAGAGAGAACCTTGGAAGAGGAGGGGGACCTGATTGGTAAGGAGGAGAAAGAAGTTCGATGCGATAACCCTGGATAGTGGAAAGCACCCATGGATCTGAAGAAATTGACTTCCATTTTTGAAGGAAGAATCGAAGGCGACCTCCCACGGGAGGGCCAGAACGTTGGCTTACCTTGGGTATTGGACGATCTGGAGAGGCGCTGGCCGCGATTGCGGAAACCCCTTGATCTTTGAGGATAGAAGTGGGGTTTGAACTCTTGGTTGTAGTAATTGGGGGGGTTGGAATATCCTCTGTAGACTTGATTTCTATATGGGCGGCCGGTAAAGCGACTCCTACCTCTACCGGCCCGGGAAAAAACACGCTGGTTGAAAACCTTCTTTAGGGATTGTTGAGCTTTGTCTATAGACGAAAAAGTCAAAACGAAATGACTAAGATCCTTGATGAACGAGTCTCCGAAGAGTTTACCATCGGCCTCAATGCCGGGATCTCTGGTAGCCAGGTTAGCCAGTTTAGTGTCCATTCTGAGAAGGAGACCCTTACGTCTCTCGTGGATGATAGCTGAGTTAGCATTGCCCAAAAGGCAAAAGGCTCTTTGGGTCCAAATGGAAAGGTCCAAAGGGTCGATAGGGGAGTCCTCCAATCTGGCCGATTCGGCTAAGTCAAATATTCTTGCTAGAGGACCGACCACGTCCAGGAGTTTATCTTGGCACGTAGTCCAGGCTTTGTCTACCCCTTTACGGGGATCTTTGCCGTATTTTGTAAAAAATGTGATGAGGGACTCATCAATGGCTGGGGTTACAGTAATGTTAGAGTCCAAAGATGGTCTAGGACACTCGGATTTTAGTTTGGAGCGTGTCTGTTTGTCCAAAGGAAGACGCAGACGAGAAGATATATTCAGCTACGTGGTCCAAAGGGAGCCACTCCGTGGAATTAGGATGGTGAATAAGGGACGGGTCGAACATGGGAACACCCTCTGAGTCAACGACACTGGTCGAGGGGTCACTAGAAGCAAATTTGATACGTTGGGGGGAGGAGAGGAAGGGGAAAACGTATCATCGGGATTATCTGACAGAGATAATTCGTCCATGTCCTCATCATCTGTGTCCAAAATTTTTGAAATAACAATCTTTTTAGGCGCTGGAATATGTTTAGTTTTTGATTTACATTTTAGTTGTGAGGTCGGCTTTTTGGCAGAATTCCCCTCCTTAGAAGGAGGCCTGGGAGGAACCAAGTCCTCAGTCTGGTGTGAGGCAAGCTCACTCTCTGTCTGTGCGCCTTTTGTTATTTTAAAAGTTGAATTTATTTTCCGTTTTCTGCCTTCCCCCGCAGAATGGGCCATAGAATTGGACACCATGGACATTACTGAACTCTCAATGTTTTTAGACATTGTAACCATAGATGCCTTTAAAGCATTTTTCACTGAGGATTGTATAAATTTGTTTAAATCCTGTTTGAAAGAATCCTCGTTCTCCTCAGAGTCAGAACTTAAAGGTGAAGTATCAGGATTCATAATGTTCTGTAAACAGGGACGATGAATGGTGGAATAAGGCAGCAAAAAGCAGTTGAAAATACTTGGTTAAAGTCCTGGGAAGCTAGGGGTTAAGGAGAGAGCAACACGCTCTCTGGTGTATGCCAAGGCTCCTCCCTCAGGGCGGGAACGTGAGGGAGGGTCAGAGGTGCCAAGCAATGCGTCGGGAGAAGGCGGCCGGACCGACAGGAATTTGTAAAGAGCCGGCGCTCTGAGACAGCTGCTTCCGAAGCCACTGAGCGCGCAGGTACAGAAATGCCTCGTCTGTCAGACGCGCAAGTTTGAAAGCACGCTGACAGAACGACACACGGGGCTGGTAGAATGCGTGGCGGTTAACGCGCGCGCCGGGGGAAACGGCAGCCTGAAGAAGGCAGGGGGAGGGGGGAAAGGGAATAAAAAATTACGCGAAGCGGCAAAGAAGGCGACCACCTAATACATAGACAGAACAATACTTTCGAGAAACTTTATTCTTAATGAAACATTTAAATAAGCAAATAAGTAGACGGAAGACCAAAAGAGTGTACTTATCTTGACTGCGAGCAGCAAGAAAAGAGAGCTGTTTGCAGTCAAGTGTACACTCTATGGTTATGGCCTCAGCTGATTGGTCCATCATTAGTTCTTGTTTTACTCCCATTGGTTAGCCTGTTGCTAACCCTGTTGGGAGCTGTAGTTTCTTGACTGCTGCTATCGGAAATAAAGTAAGAAAAGAACGCATAATAGAGCCTCCGGTCTTGTCATAAAATTTACATGACCTCAGCATTGTTAACATAGGGAAATAAACATTCTAAACTTTTACTAAATGTGTGGTTATTCATGACTGAAAGGCCATTGTGCGTGACTCTATTGATTATTGCTGTTATTGATTGCTAATGATTATTAATTATTGTGTATTGATTATTGATTACGTATTGGAGCTATGGTAAAAGCATCTTAATTGCGAGTCAAAAGGTTCATCGACCTATTCCCGTCCCCTTGTAAGTTTACTTGTTAAGGTCAGGCCTGCTAACAGTACCCACTCCTTATATAACACCAGGGATCTTGCAATCCCAGTATGAAAGCCTGCATCTCATTTCTTTATTACAGTCTAATTGTGATTGTCTCTAGTCACAAGCAATAACAAAATGACCAACAGCTCAGCTGTAATAAATTATTACAATTGAGTTGGAATATCATACTGTCTACTGCTGTCAAAGTCAGCTGGCAAAGTGAAAGTCAGGTCACAAAGCATTTTAATACCTGCAGTTAAAGAAGGAAAATGAGAACTAGCTTTTTAGTTTTTCTGATCTCATTTTCTAGTGTGAACAGTGATCAGCAAAACGGAGATGTTTATAGTAACGTGTTTATTTTTTCTGTGTTATAGGTCATTACAGAAAAGATAGAGGGGGTTATTCTAACTTTGGAGGAGTGTTAATCCGTCCCAAAAGTGACGGTAAAGTGACGGATATACCACCAGCCGTATTACGAGTTCCATAGGATATAATGGACTCGTAATACGGCTGGTGGTAAATCCGTCACTTTTCCGTCACTTTTGGGACGGATTAACACCTCCTCCAAAGTTAGAATAACCCCCAGAATCTCTTCATGTCACTACACATTCCGAGCTACAGCACATTGTAATCTGACCTATATTAAGTTGATTCTAATGTTTTTTTCCCCAAGAATTACAAACTGTTTTTGGTGTATTTAATTTCAGAGTGAAGATTCTACTTGTATTCTTCAAGTCTGCAAACTTACTATCTCTTTCACATGAGAGAACAAGACAACAAGATCTTGGTTTGTGGGAAGGGTGATGTTACCATATACTATAAGGAAAAAAATACACTTTGGTTTGTTAAAAGGATAAGGAGAAAGTTACCTCAGAGTTCCTTAGCCTTATAAAAAGCTCCCCAGTGACTTACAACATCCTTATAATATATGGGATGGGCAATATATATTCATGCAGATGGAAAGGTGATACTGACATGCGATTCTAATTTTGATCACGCACCAGAGACCAGGTGTGTTAATCGACAGGCCACACAGGCACACTGCGTTTGAACAGGATATGCGATGCAACCTATCCTGTGTTTGTATTGAGCTAGGTGTATCAATGCAGTATTGCAGGTGGTTGGCCACAAGGATTTGCAGAAATTCTTTACTTATTAATATTAATGCGGCAGAAATCATTCTGCGAGTCCCTGAAACCAGCTGCAATTGGGTAGCTAGAAAGCTGCATTGGACAACAGATCTTCAGTCCCAATTGCCATTGACAAAGTGCCAGCGTAGAAATTACTATTGCGAGTGAATGTGGTTGTAATACCAAATAGAAGGTGAACAGGGTATTGGAGGAACATGGTTCTGTCTGCCCGCCCAATACTCACAACTTTCACATTTACTCAGACAGTTTGCTTTGCGCCAATAGTTATCAACTGGCTGAAACAGTCAATAAGCTCTCTTATGGTTTAGTAGCTGTCTCATACTTGTGAAATACTTAAGTATTTCTAGGGTTACCAGATACACTGGATTTGTTGGGACAATCCCAATATTTCAAGGACCAGCGTCCCAGACTTTACAATACACTAAATACGGCCCTGTTTTTGCTCACAGGTTAGGGTGAGCATGCATGTTGAACTTTAGTGCATGTTAACATTTCATTTAATCTTCTTTTGCTCCATCACACAGTGGAGAGTAGTAACCTCTGCAGCTGTACTGCCTTGCTTCATTCATGCAGCAGATTATGCATAGAATAGAGATCAATCAGCATTGACAGAGAAACGGCCTGCACACCAGCCTTCCTCTGGGTTTCTGCACAACATGGATGAGCCAGAAGGACGCTGTTATTTATTAAAATATTTTGTTATGGCTTTGTCTCATATCTTCTAAGCCTGCTTTGCAACTGGGTAAATACAGGCCTACATGGACAGCAGACCTCGTCTGTGCATTCACAAAGTGCAAGTGTTGCAGCCCTTGCCGTTTGAAAGTTTGCAATGCCAAAAAAAACAGGACACGTCCAGAGATGTCATTCACAGAGTGGCAGTTTGTTATGTTAAGTAACTTTTATTGCTCGATTAATAAAAACCATTGCAATACAATAAAAAAAAAAAAAAGCAATTTTGGACAATGCTAAATTTAAACAAACTATTAGATACAGAAACTAAAACCCTAAAAGAGTACAAGAACAATAGGGAAGTTAAGTACGGTCATTAGAGGCCAACCTGACCAGATTTAGGTAGAAAGCAATTTATCTGCAATGTCATAAGAAAGGAAAATTCCTGAGTGTAAATTTTCAATCTCTTGGGCATATTAGCTGTCATTTGCGAGTTATCAACGTTTGACTTATGAAATAGTTGTCCCTGGTTGGCCTTGGTCAGTTTCCTACGGGACTATTGTAGGAGCTTCACCCCCCTGCAACAGAAAGGAATTGATTCGCCCTTGAGCAAAGTTATTACAGCCAGTCTGCATGTGCAAATGTTATGGGTTAAGAACTGCTGTTTCAGTAGCTTTCTTCTTTCCAAACCTAGTGTCGAGCAGGAACAAAAGACGTGCAGCAGGGATTCTTGTTATAGCCACATAGGCGACAGAGTTGATCAGGGAGCTGGTCTTTCCAGGAACGACGAGCGTCTTTGGTGTCAAAGAACCCCATTCTATATAGCATGAACTGATGTTTTATTTGAGTGGAATTTATTTTGGCTAAATATCATTGTGGGGACAGAATTGAAAAGACCCCAAAACTGCCCAAGCGTGCCGTCTTTTGACCAACAAGGACTTGTCTGTGATGAGTGATAATAAACGAACAGAACTGTTAACCACTCTATTGAATACCGATTTGCCCATGCCACGCTTCCATGCTTCTTCCATGCCCAAACTTTGGATAACTTGGTTTAAGTAGCTGCCCCAAGTTTCTTTTCTGTTATTATTTTGTTGCACCTGCACTTCTTGCCAGCAGGAATGGTTTATGGAGGTGTTCTCCACGGACCGTAGTCTCCAGGATGCTTTGAGAAAGGCTCCCTTTCTCCGAAAGACCTGATTTTTTAAGTCCAGTCTGACCTGGGCCGGGAAGGCACTTTTCAGAATATTAATTACTGTCTTGTATACTTTTGCTTGGCTGGTGTTTAAAATAGCGATCTTCCGGCCCTGCAGAACTTCGGTCCCGTAAGAAATAGCTGGAAGCAGCTGGGCTGACATAACTTTTGGGAGATGAGTGAGATTTGGTCAGTCCAACTTCTTCTTAAGAAACTTAAAGCTGTATAGTAGTGGGTGAACCTTCACCTTGTTTTAGAGCAAGCGGTGCTTCCATTTCAATCAGAGTTCCAGGTGAATTCCTAAGTATTTGTATGACTGCACCACCTCGATTTTTTTTTCCCTCCCAGGAACCAGATAAAAGAGTTGTAATTCGCTCCAAGGAGGCGCATCAATTTTATTTTGGCCATGTTTATTTCAGAGCCTTACTGGTCCATAAAGGTTTTAAGTAGTGTGAGACTCTGTTGTAGACTCCTTGGTGTATGACTCGATAATAGGATGTCGTCTGCCTATTGGAGGCATCTGACTTTCTCTAAGCCTAAGGTTGGCGGAAGGCTGTTTGCTTGTGCTAGCGCACCGTCCAGATCTGCCAGGTATAAATTAAACAATAACGGAGCCAAAACACAGCCTTGCTTTCTCTGTGTAGGTATTTTCTTTGTTAGTCTGGTGCCGTCTCCGATTTTAACCAGAACCCAGGTGTTGGTGTAAATGTTGATAATGGCGCTTAGCAGGTTGTCAGGGATCCCCCATTTGGCCAGCTTGGACCAGAACCTTATCATCTGGACCCGGTCGAAGGCTGACTTAAGCTCAATGAAGCAAGCATAAAGACTCAATTTCCTGTGTCTGGCCTTTTCCACAATGAGGGAGAGAGAGAGATTAGATTTGTTAATGTGCCCATGCCCGCCCTGAAGCCTGCTTGGAATCTTGGGAGTAGATTATTTTCATCTGCCCAGGTTTGGAGATGCTGTAACAGGTAAGATGCTTACAACTTGGCTTCCACACGATGAGAGCTATTAGCCTGTAATTCGAGGGCAGAGACAGATTGCCACTTTTGTAGATTGTGCATAATGCTGCCTCTCCATGAATCTGGGATCTGTTGGTTTTGAGTAATGGTGTTGAAAAGAAGCAACAAATACTGTGCCCAGTATTCAGGGTCACTTAAAGATTTTGTTCGGTAGCCTTGGGTCCTGCAGCCCCTTCTGACTTCATTTTCTTGATCAGAATGACTAGTTGTACTGGCTCCCAAACTTGATCATGGGCTACCTTCTCCACAGTGGCCTGAAGCTTCCCCTATGCTTGTTGATGTGGGTGCTGGTTGTTTCCAATGTGTGATTATACACCCCCCTCTTTGAGTAAACGCTTACTTGTCATGTTTCCACCAGCTGTTAGGCCGTACAGGCTACAGATTTGGCCGTCCCATGAAGCTGAATCGATTCCAGAGTTGTGATGTCTGTTTTTGCCAAGTGCCAGTTCATTCACAAGGCTACAAAAGTGCTTGCTGTTTAGCCTTTTGCTTGCACAAAGTAGTTCTGACCATGCCTTTTCTAGAAGAGTGGCGGTCAGTCATAGTGAAAGATATTTTCGACTGGGGGTGCTCTTCAATGAAATCAACTGGCTTATATGTCTTGACTGTACTTTTCATTCTGATATATTATAACCCACTGTGGAGCGCTATACTGGTTGTTAAAAGCCCTGAACCAAAGTTATAAGTCCAAGCTGCAAACAAGGGGCTATAACGAGGGAAAGGGCCTTTAACAACCGGTATAGCCCAAAGCAGAAGGTCAATAGGGCTATTAGAGCATTCCACCTACTGAGGAAAGATTCTAGACTAAAAAGGAGGATATAGAAAGATAAACATTGGAATCTTAGAGTAGAAGGTTTATCCCAGCCATTATAATCCCTGAACTGTTTAATGGAGTGCCCAACATTCCAATGTTCTAATATGAGATAAGTAATAGTAGAACGGGATAGTAAACACAACTCTTCACTTTATAAGAACTAGCACCAAACAACGTCGCCTGTTGTGAGGCAGTTTGTATTTTAGCACACAGTAAATGCTTCTGGACTAGTACAGAAAGGGTTCTGCATTGTTATAGCCCTATCTGTAGGCCATCAAGGATTTATGTTGCTGCAGCAACACCACCGAAACGCCCCTACTTCCAGTATCACTGCAGAGTGGAAGCTGTCCCTCTCAATTTCCTATGAAAATGAACAGTTTTAGCAAGTCTGAAAATTGGCCCTTTTATGACTGGAATGCAAATAATTCACCTTACTCCACCACATTTTCCTCAGTCTACAAGAAACTTAGAAACTTATCTATGCTGGGGGCATGTTACGAAGGTGTGCACTCTCAGAAGACACAAAGGTGCAAATGTGTTTATGGTATTGCTCCATCTAAAGCGCATACATTTTACTTGGAATATCCCTGAGGTAGTGCAGACACTACAAACAGTACAGCTCAGAAATAGAGAGTAGTGACTGCATCTCTCGGTTTTCCCTATGCGCTGTCTGCAACCACTCAATACCTCGGGGAAAGTCTTAGTTTCTGGTCACCTTGATAAGGGCAATTGTATAAAAACAGTTGCACAGCTGTGGCTGGCCTAAACAACACCATGACTTATTTGTGAGGTACCCCGGTTATTATTTTTGTGAGAATCTGGTCACGATACACATTTTCTTGCAAATTGCAAGGAAGGAGGGACTGCCTCCTGGCAATCACATTTTACTTGCCACTTGCAAGGAATCTGTTTTTTATCTTGGGATTCGAAAATGCACTTGAAAGTTGGAACGCCATTGTAATGCATGGTGTGTTTTTAATCATCCTTCTATAGCCTGTCACTTCACTCAGCTCAAGCTTTGCAATGGTAAAAATCCATTTAACACACTTGGGAGTGCTTCCGCTTAGAATCAGTTTTGCTGCTTGTCTCCCAGCCTGATTACAAGTGGCCCTTTGGGCACCCTCTTTGGTCAAAATGAGAATACAGGTCACCCGGTAATTCCTGGCAGATATCCATCCACTTGCTAAAGTACAAAGATATCAGTAATAACGTGAGGTATTATTGTACCTAATTAGGGACCACTTACAATCAAGCCCACAAAAGTGGCTCTTATTGTGGTCTTGCGATTCTTACTCTATGGTGGCATTTACTTATTCTCTCTGTGGCGTTTCATGTTTCCTTTGTGTTTTTCCTTATGAACTACTGCAGAAGTTACGCTTTCCTGTACCAGTAATAGAGTTTAGTTGGTTAACCTATACCCATGCAGAGAACAATAGCACCTGCTGCGGGAATGTGTGGGTAACTCACAGGTAACTCTCAATGACTCTAGCATTTCTCAGCTGGTTAATGCACTTGCTGCTAGGATCTGTACGTAATCTACCCACCTGCGCCTCATCCCTGGTGCCTAGTGGTAGGCGCATCTAGTGTGCTTTGTACTGTGTATTTCATTTTTTGTAAATCGTATTTCGTTTCTTGCAATTTGTTTTTCGTTTTACACACTGTTTTGAACTTTACCTGTGCCCATTTTCTGCTCTGCTTCGTATTGCTCTGATTGTGCCCATTTTTCTTTTCCGGCTCTTGCCGGTTGTTCTGACCCTGCCGCTGCGTCCCCTGCGGCCTCGCCCCCCTTATGCCTCCATTGGCCACTCCCTCCCGCCTCCCAGCTGCTCCTCCCTCCCACCTCCCCTTCTTAATGGCAGCCGCTGGCATGCCAGAAGCAAGCCCGTCTGCGCCCGTCCGCGCCTGGACCGAGCCCAGCACCCGTCCCCCGGGTCCACGCTCCTTTGGCCCCCCCAAAGTGCCACTACTCCTCCACAGAGCTCCTTGCTCTCACCCCCAGCCGGGAACTCACCTGCGCCCAGGCCAACCCCAGACACACACACGGACCTTTCACATGCCACTTCTCTTGCACTCACACCAACACCAACAACACCAACAAGCACCAACACAACACCAAACCCCCCAATCACCTCAACTGCATCCTCCTTAACACCCGCTCCGTCCACAAGCCCGCCATCAAGCTCTGGGACCTACTCACCACAAACTATCCCGACATCGTCTTCCTCACTGAAACATGGATGAACTCCTCATCGGAACCCGACATTGCCATAGCCATCCCAGAAGGATACACAATCACCCATAGAGAACGCACCAACAAACCAGGAGGAGGAATCGCCATAATACACAGAAACTCCATCAAGATTTCCACCAACAACACCCTAGACAATGCAGATCACCTACACTTTCAGGTACACATCAACGCCAACACCACCTTAAAAGGAACCCTCATCTACAGACCACTAGGACCCCGTCCCCATTCTGTGACACCAATGCCAACACTATCAGCTCCCACGCCCTCACCTCCACAGACTACCTACTCCTTGGTGACCTTAACTTTCACCTGGAAAGCACCCATGACTGCAACTCCACGGTCCTGCTTGACAACCTTGCAAATCTCAGACTCAAGCAACTGGTCACCTCACCCACCCACTCAGCCGGACACATGCTAGACGCCATCTTCACCTCCAGCAGCCGCATCGCCTTCACTCACACCACCGAACTCCACTGGACTGACCACCACTGCATCCATTTCTCCTTCCTGAAACCCACCACCCACCACCAACAACATCCTACCCCCTACCGCAAGTGGAACAAGATCTCCAAAGAACAACTGATCTCCAACCTCGCACCAGCTCCACCTCCCAGTACAGATGACCCCAACGCCGCCGCCCTCAACCTCACACGATGGCTAGAAACATGCGCAGACTCCCTCGACTCATTTAAAATAACCAACAACACTCGCACCATCAAGACGGATTCAAGCTAGCCTGGCTGATGAAGGGTGATGCCCTGAAACCGGTCCCAGGATGCTTGTTTCCAGTCCAGGGAGGACTTGGCCTGGCAGTTCGGGATGGACTGTTCCAATGGGGAACAGGGTCAAGACTGATTTGCATATGGCTGGGTCCAAACTGTGGTGAGCAAAAGAATTGATGGATTAAACCCAGATCTGTGATTAGGGGTCAATGTTTTATTGGTTCCGCATTCTGTCCATCAGTTGTGTTTGTTCGCTTTTGTTGCCCTAAGTGTGCCGGGTATGCCCAGACGTGGGTCTCAGGCTCACTATGCCACTGGATTCAAGCTAGCCTGGCTGATGAAGTGTGATACCCTGAAACCGGTCTCAGGGAGGTCCTGGCCTGGCAGTTCGGGTTGGACTGTTCCCATGGGGGACAGGGTCAAGACTGATTAGCACATGGCTGAGTCCACACTGTGGTGGCAAGGTGAGCAAAAGAATTGATGGATTATAACCCAGATCTGTGACTGTCGGTGAATGTTTGATTGGCTCTGCATTCTGTTCAACATTTGTGTTTGTTTGCTTTAGATGCATGGTGCAGCATTTGGATCCGTGGGGGCAGGATCTGTAAATCAGGTCAATGAAGTTCATGGCCTGTCCCTACTGGCATCCTGTGAGTGGCCCGCGCCAAGCTGAGCAGTACAGTGGAAATCCAGCCACGCCACACTGAGGGCATTCCCTGGCGCAGGCAACAGAGGACAACAGAGAGAGTGAGCAGGCATTGAAGCAGCTGATGCCCAGCTGTGCGTAAGTCACCACTCTCGCAGGTGAGATTGCTGGTGACTGCACATTGCGAGAGCCAACACAGGCAACTTGCCCAAAGCCCTGAGAGGCGCAACAGTGGAAACAGCTGCAAAGGTCAGTAGTTAATTGAAAATAAACAAAAAATTAATGAGCTGCTCCAAACCATTCTTAAGCTCACGTAAGTGGAGAAAGAGAGCATAGTAAAGGCCCAAGGAAACACCTGACATATCAGTGAGGCCTCAAGATTGATCAGAGGGAGCCACAAAAGGCAGCACAGTTCGCTGCACAGAAACACAGTCATAAGCAGAATTCAAACGTGAGGATAGTTGGAGGGCCCTAAGAGACCACCCTATAATGGCCAACATGCTAGCCATCGAACCATTTATGTTTACAGACCTCCCCATCGGTACAGGCCACAAAATGGAGGCTGTGGGTGGAATGCTTAAACACCTATTTTGCTGCAGGTGTGAATGATAACAAGAATCACCTGCTGCACTTAGGAGGGGCAGAAATATATACGCTATCAAAGACTCATTGTGAAGCAGGACCACCTCATACCTACAATACACATATATCTGTCAGGGTTCACCTAGTTTTCTGCAGGAGAAACAAGAAACCCTTGAAGTAATTTCCCAGCTTCACCAACCACCTCGTCAGTCCAACATGAATCAAAGCTAATCAAGAGAGGGTGGGGGAAGAGGGGATGGAAGAGAAAAAGAGAACACTGGTTCTGCAAAGTAGTTTGTGTACCTAATAAAGTCCTGTGCATCTTCCTGAGTGAAAATAGAAAGAAAAAGAGACACTGATTGGCCCTGAATTATAAATGTAAGGCAGTGTATGTAGTATGGATAGGTAGAGGTAGTACGCTACCTGGACAAATCCCCTCTTCTGTTTTGTGGTGCACAGTATTAAACATGTGGATAGGAGTAATCTAAATGGTTAATACAGATAATAAGTGTAATTAACAACAGAAAAATGCTCAGAACAGCCTTAAGACTTATTTAGACTTAGGCATACCTTTTACTGTCATATGTGTCAGGAGTAATTATAGAACATAAGCAACACAACACAGTCTGTCAAGAATTTATAGTACAGTGACTTATGGAGAGCAGTGCCTGTACTCAGTGTTTCCTGTTTATCTTCACAGGGCGAATAGTTCCAGAATGTCGAAAACATAAATGGTTCCCACATAGGGAGTCATGTTCAGGTAAGCAGAAACATGGTTTAATTTACAACATCATAGCTCAGTGCACGCTGCTTTTATTTCACTGGTTTGTAAAAAGATAGCCTTAATATTTGTTTTCTTTCTTTCATAGGTCAAAAGTTTGGGAGGATAGCAGGAGTGGCAAACATCATCAGATAAGTGTTAAGGAAGCCTTTAGCGCTTCACACGTTCCCGCCATTAATAGTAGATCTGATGCTTTAGTGCCTTTCTTTGGTGGTGTCTTTTGTTTTTTCCAGGGATGAAATCATGAGTATTGCAGGAGTGGCCTTTTGTCAGAAAACTCCAAGATTCCATGTCGGTAAATGCAGGCAGTGTTGCCAGATTTTGAGACCCATCCCAAGCCCAAAGCTGTCCACGTTCAAGCCCAAATTCAGCCCAACGTAGAGTAGTATCAGCCCAAAAACCAGCCCAAAGTTGCAATTTTCAAAGTATGCAAAAAAAGCCTTCAGGAAACATTCTGACCATAAATCTAACTTCTGTTCAATAAGCGTATGATGGGAGGACTTTCAATGGGCACCTATGCACTTCTGCAATCATGTCCAAATTCTATTAATAATTACTCATTTTTATGATAGGTCTCCTGGAGGACCTTCTATTTGGAACTTCTATCACCACAAATCCGATCCTGGCACTGATGAATGAACTTCACAAGAATAGACTATAACTCATCTTTAATGAAGCACAAGTGCAGTAATGTTGAAACTAAGTAATGTAGCTCGTAAAACAGTATATTTAACCAGTATATTTAATGAATCTCACAGGATTAACACCACACAATGATACACACATAAAGAAACCACCCTGGGGTTAAAGCAATTCCATCATGACTGGTTAGGCAAGCTGGTAGGGTCATCGCAGTACAACAGGAGTCCCATTTCTTCTAGTTAAAATTTAAGAAGGCCAGAAAGGCTATAGTCACTTACTCTACGTCCCCTGTCCTGATATATAGGACCTGTGACGTTGCCTTCATTTTGCAGCAAAAACTATACTAAAGCTTCCAGGCTTGGCAAGATGCAGATAGGCTTGTTTTTGTTCTAAATGAAGTAACAGCTATTGGAACAGAAAGGAAAAAGATACATTTTCCCAGAACTAATGGCAAAACCTTATCCCCAACATTTCAACTGTGATGCTTCCTCAACTCTGCTGACGCTGTCATCACTCTTCTGGTCCCATCCAACTTCATCATTACTGCTGGGCAATCTCATGAGGCTTTGCAACTCCTTAATGGGCTTTAAGTGTGACAGGTCCGACAACTGCTTTCAAAATAGATCCCTATATTCATGTTGTTAACTTTAAAGGGAAAAACATTGATTGACTTCTCAACGAAGACTGGAAAACCCCTAAGATAATCAATGTCAGCAAAGCAGTCCCTATTTATATTTCACATGCTTTACTTCACCCATATAATTATTTGTTTTTCCCAGATGTTGTTTCTGTATTTTTATTTTCATATGACTTGTACAGTATATATTGCGAACTGAGTCGCCTCTGGGTGTCTGGGTGAGTTCAGATTATGGGTGGGCATCTGTGTGCGGTATGATTAAGAACCTCAGGCTGAAAGCAGTACGTTTCTCACTGTGCCTGCCAGTGGGTCTTTAAGGTGTTCAGATTAAATGCACATGTAATCCTGGGTCTCTGTGCAAATGAAAGTACTGCACTTGTACAGCAGGAAGCTGGGTCATGGCCATGTGGGCAACATGAGGCCAGGGCTGTAGGCCCCTTTCACCCCTATATCTTTGAGAAATCCTCCATTTGCATACCTCACGTCACCCCTTTTCTCTTCAGCACCATTTTCCACTCTCTTCTTCTGTACATATTTCCTTTAAATCTGTGTAGGAAATGTGAGGACAGGCAGCTATTTTTGAGCTGGATCAGGGCCAGCATTAGTGCAATACGTTGAATTTGTCCCTGAGTAATTTTTCTGCTTTACTTTCACAGCAGCAATCTGTCGAGGGTGAGGAGGGTTGTATGTCTGTATGAGTAATTACACTAATGATGTACATACCACTTACTAATTTACTTTTTTAATTGAATTCCTTTTATAGCTCTATTTTTCCTACTATAGGGTGACAAGGCACTTTATATTACATAAACGTACTCCACAGAGACAATGAATCATACAAGTGTGTAAATCAATGTATCTGGGGTTCTATGTAAGGCAATGAGGGGTAGGAGGTATAGGAGCCACATATAATCTGTAACTGGTAGCCATTATATGCACCTCGGGTGCATGCTATACCGGACTGGGCTCAGCTGACTGTACTGAAAACAGCTGAGACCTTGTCACGGCTGCCTCAGAGGCGGTACCACTGTCACAAGGCCTGTAGTTCCTTCCATCCTGTTTTTAGACTGTAACACACCTCTGTCAGAAGACTCCTCTGTCACGTTGGACAGAACTTACTTAAGGAACAGAAGCCCCTGGCATGAGGTGAGAGAGGCTGCCTCCCAGCATGACATCAGCAACAGCATGATAATTACAGTGATTTAGCACAGCTGTTGCACAGTAATGTACTGCGAGGCCTGTGGCAGCTGCAGCATTTTCCCCACTCTGGAAATGTTTGTACCTGGAGGATTGGTTGCAAGTACATCTATGTGTATATCTGCCTTTGTAATTACAGCATAGGCCCTGGCACCTCCAAAATAATCATACTGGAGATCAGAAGGTGTAGTAGAATAAAGATGCCTTTAAATTTTGTTTATATCTAGTAACATTTGCTGCTTGTTCAAAGACATAGGTCACATGTAAGGCTAACGCTTATGACAAACCGCTGCTTGTTTTCTTACAAGATAGTTTGGTGTTTATTTTTTTTCTCACACTGAGAATTTTCTTAGGTGAACTCTGCAATAATCTTACTTGATACAATGGGTGGGTAAGCAAATGCTACAAAATGCCCTATTTTTCCAAACACACACCAAAATGGAAATATATGTAAATGAACATCATTTTTGTCAACAAATGGAGGACCCTGCAGGAATAAAGAGAGATGCACCCCTCACAATTCCCCTCAAAAACAGCTCTCCCTGGAGGTCTGGATCATTGTACACTCACCATAACTGATCTCTAGGAACCTGCCCACATCTTACACTGCCAGCAGCGCAGTGTAATCCGCTCGTCCTTCCTCTCGATTCCGAGTGTGGATGAGTGGAAGTTGCAGCCCCGCCCCAAACCATGGCTGGGCCAATCATAGCAAAAAAAATACTAGCTGGCCTGTCCCTTGTGATCACATTGGTCCAAAGTCAGACACTCTGGGGGGGCAGGCCAGCAGCAGGAAGCTGGGTGGTTAGGTAGCACTTTTGCACTATTAATGATTGACAGCACGTTTTTAGTGGCGGCGCTGCCGCATTCACAAATTGTGCGCACAAATGGGCAAATAAAGCCCAAATTTGTGCAACCCATGAGGAGAGTTATTTACCGCACAAATGGAAAAAATTTCGCCAATTTGTGCGGGAAATAGCCCAATCTGACAACACTGAATGCAGGAGGATTCCGATGACACAAACTCTGGCAACGCTGCGCAATGTGACCCGGAAACGGAAGAAGTGCCCACCCACAGAGATACTGTAGAGACGACGCCAGACACTAAGCGCTTCCAACTAAGCATGAAGCGGTTTTAACCCGATTGCGCCAAACCCCTGCCACATTTATTTAAAGGAACGCAGCAGGTGTGACACTAACAGCCTCAATGCCTACACTGAACCATTAGCAGATCAGAATTATGAATGCTTCATGTTCTAAAAGGCCAGCCAGGAAAAAGAAGCTTCCAAAGACTTTTTCCACACCCATTTAAAAGAACTGGTGAGCACCTACACTTTTAAAGATGATCTGGAAGAAATTTGAGCGCAAATAATACAGGGTGGGCCTCGCTCAAACTGCATGAACAAATACTGCAACAGCTGGAAAATCCTTAGCCAAAATCCTCACACTAGGATGGTCTAAAGAATTGTCCAGAGCCCAGGAATTGTATATGGAATGCGTTCTTAATAGGCCCATCAAAGCAGAGCCTTTCAACTGAGTAGCAAAGTTGGCCACTGAGAGAAAGAAAGGGGACACCAACAGCAGATCTTGATGTCCCTGTCGGGGGTGAGGCATCGTCATGCCATATTAAGGCGACTGCCCAGCTATAGGCAAGAAATGTGTGGCCTGCAGAAAAGCAAACCACTTTGCAAAGGCGTGTAGGTGGCCCCATGCCAAATTAAGGAGAATGCCCAGCTATAGGCAAGAAATGTGTGGCCTGCAGAAAAGCAAACCAGTTTGCAAAGGTGGGTAGGTGGTCCCTGGCCACACAGTCAACCACGAAGACAACTGTGAGAGCCCTTGCATCAACTGAGCTAGTCTAGGAATCCCCTTACATGGATGATGATGAGGCTAAAGAAGTCCTTCACCTAATACACAGTTCACAGCCAAGGGGTTCCTCACTGAGACCAGTACCTCAATGTTGTGTTATTTATCGGCGGTAACTGGTCACATAGGCCAATGATACTGGTGCACCCATCAACATCTTGGCCCAGCAGGTGTTTGAGGAGTTGAGGGACCGGTCAATGCTAAAACCTACCCTAGTACAAGTATGTGAATATGGACATGCTAAAGCCCTGCCACTAGCAGGAGTCTCCTCAATGACACTAGAGCATCAAGAACACAGGACACGAATAAAAGTATTTATGAATCTAAATTGGGCAGTTATGTTGCTGAGGTGCCAAACAGCTCAGGATCTTGGTTTAGTGCAGTTCAGATTCTGAGTTCACCATGCAGAATTGACCATCAGCTAGAGGGATTTCCAGACCTATTTAAGGGGACTGGATGCCTCAAAGGCAAACCTTAGCTCCACGTCCAGCCCACTGCCTTGTGCCACCTGAGAGTGGCATTCCATCTATGCCCCAAGGTGGAAGAGGAATTGAAGAAATTGGAAGCAGCAGACACCATCAAAGTTGTGGAAAGCCCCAATCCTTGAGTGTTGCCCATCGTCATGACATGAAAACCAAAGCAGCTAGGGCATCTGCGTAGACATGCAACTAACAAACGTTGCCATTGAGAGAGAACAGCATCTCACCCCTGCGGGGGATGACATTGCAGACAAACTTAATGAAGCCTGTTGGTTCTAAAAAAGTGATGAGAGGTTAGGGTATTATCAAGTCCTCCTGGCCCCGGAATTGAGGAATATCTCCACCTTTTCACCCACATAGTTGTGCGGTGAAAGTACTTCAACTTTGGTATCTGCAATGCTGCCAAAGTCTTTCAAAATGTGGTCCAATAGGTAATGGTAGGATTGCCATGAGTGTTCAACATGAGCTACCTTATCTTAATTCATGCTACCATCCTAGAGAAACTACAGGACAATGGTTTGACCCTACATACGGAAAATGTGAGTTCTTGAAGATCTCAATTAACTTCTTTGGGTACCAATTCTTGGCGGAGGGAGTAGCTCTAGGCCCAGTAAATATACAAGTTATCAAAGCTGTGAATGCTCCATCTTCAGTTACCGAGGTGTGCAGCATCCTCGGTATGATTAATTATTAACCTTGTAAGGTTCATCAAGAACCTTAAGGGATCTGCTCAGATTGACCAACCTGTAGGTCTTGGATGAGCATCAGGAAAAGGCTTTTTGCCAAAAGAATTAGTCACTGTCCGCTAACACCACCTTGATGTATTTCGACCTAGCCAAAACAAAGGAAATAGCAGTGGATGCCAGCTTAACAGGCCTTGGGCCATCCTGTCACAATGACAGATGGTCAGGAAATGGGTCTCAGTGATGTTTTCAGTGGGTCGCTCACACCGGTGGAACAACACTACTCCCAAATTGAAAGAGAAGCTTTTGCCATTGACTTTTGCCATTCACCGGTGTTGTTGTAATTTTCACATATATGTGTATGGACACATTATCACAGTCCATACTGACAATAAACCTCTCATCCACTTGCTTAAAGGAAAGACAACAAAGCCCCCCCTCCACTTGAGTACTGTGTGCTACAACTGTATTTATTTTACCTGGTCTACCGACACGCAGAGCCAGGCCTAAAGTCTGTCACAACACCCCAGGTGGGCCACACTAGAAGATGAGCTAGCTGGGCAAGACACAGAAAAATATGTTCATTTGATGATGGAAAGATTGCAACCCATTCCAGTGTCCCTTAAAGATATTTGGTCAGCAACCTCCCAGAAAGAGTGTCTGCAACTGGCCCTAGTGGCTGTCCAAACAGGCCAATGGAACTGTTTGAAACAGGATCTTTCCCTCAGGATACCAGAAGCACAAGAAACCTTGGTGGTGCTGAACAATGTCAGGTACGAATCAGTGGTGTCTGGAGATGGGTGTCTCCTTAAATGACATCATCTAGTGATTCCCCTACATTCGGTCCCTAGGTTTATCCCACGAGCCCATGAAAGCCACATGGATTGGTGTGAACTAAAAGCCAAAGTAAAGTATGGTTCCCCATGTTAGATGAAGGGGTGGACGATGTGGTTCATGGGTGCCCTATGTGCCAGGCCACTGGGAATGTGGACCCTCCCCCCCATCTGTGATGACACAAGACATTCCTTAACAGTTTGGGTCAGAGTGAGTACCATTTTGGCAGCCTTCCTTATAGAAGGCATCTTCTTGCGGTCATTGATGGTTTCTCTAAGTACACTGAGCTCAAAGTGGTGGCTGGTACTGCTGCTGGTGACATTTTGACCAGGTTTGAGAAGATCCTCCCTACCCATGGGCTGGTGACGGAGCGACAGACCCTCCCATTCAATGGACATGAGTTTGTGAAATATCCAAAGTCACTGGGGATGTGGCACCTCTAAGTGATGTGCCGATGCCCCCAGGCTAATGGAGTGGCCAAGCGATTCATGTGTACACTCATTAAGGCCATTCACATTGTGCATGCTCAGTATCATTGCTTAGAGAAGGCCATAAACTCCTAAGTAAGAGAGTACCACTAAACACTGTTTGCCACCAAGGGAGAAGTACAAGTCAGCTGTGTTTTGGACAGCTGATAAATGATGTGGTACCCCACCAACCGATATGGGTCCTGGAGCTGCTGGATGCTGAAGCTGTGGCAGTCAAAAGACGACGGTCAAAATGTCGGTGTCAGCAAGAATCAGGCAGCCCCTGTGTCTGATGTCTAAGTAGTAGATCTAGTAATGGCCAGGGACTGCAACCCTGGGAGTACATTTTTGCTTCCTTTTGGCTCAATCCTTGGACAGTGGGCACCGCCAAGGGTACAATGAGTACGGCTACCAGAGCCAGGGACACTGTGACCCGGAATGTAAGTTGGTTCAAGACATTTATAGCACTCAGGGCTGACTCTAGGCATGGGCAACTGCCCCGGGCCCCATTCCTGCTCACAACTAAGGGGCCTGCATTGCCTTTCAGAAAACGTCAGTGTTACATAGCCCAGTGAGTGCTGCGAGGCCCAGTGAAGGGAGAGAGGAGGCCTCCTCCCCTGGGCCTGGCAGTAATGGACTGAAATGGCTTCAGAAATCTAATTGCTGCATCTGCATGATAACAGCGATTAGATGAGTACTCAAAAGTGCCCTTAGGTGTTAAGTATCTCCTGCCCCTGCATGAATGTAAAGCAAGGTGCCCTGCAGGGCTTACAACAAAAAACAAGAATCGTGTCCCATCGCCTAGGATGAAGGAAAGGAAGGCATGGTCATCAAAATTCAAAAAAGTACATTTGTTTAATACACAGAACCATTTTACCTTAGTACATGGGATTATATCACTGCATAGAAATGTATTTAGTAAAAGGTAGAGTTTTTTAAACATGAACCTGATGATAATGGTATTAGTGAAGGACACAGGAATTATATGATAGGAGAGGGCAAAATTATGCAGCATGGTTGAGTAAATTATGCATCAAGAAAAGGCAAATTATGCAGCATAATGTAGCAGATTCCGTAATGGTATTACTTTATTTCAGCATTTGAAAACCTTTTTTTTAAACCTAATAAAACTCTATGGCTTTGGTTGCATTTCATTAGTACCAGTTTAAGACCCACATATATCAATAAGCAACAGAAAAGTGACCAGCCCAGCTTGAAAAGGGCCTTCTACTGCACAGCAACATGCGTCACTGCATTTCTGGTAACTTTTAAACCGTTTGTTCTAGAAACAATATTTTTGTTAAAATTTGCAGATTATGTGGAAAATGATGGATTATGTAGCAAATCTATAATCATGCGAACATCACAGCACAATCACATACTTCCAGTGGCCCCGGTATTAGTGAACTAAAGCAGGGGCCCTGGAATTATGTGGCAAGAACGGACCAAATTAGGTGGCAAGGTTTACTAATTTATGCGGCAAGACAAGGCAAATTATGTGGCATAATGAAGCACAATTTGTGATAAAATAATGAGGCAATATAGGGGCATATTTATACTCAGTCTGTGGCGAATGTGCGTCAAAAAGTTTGACGCACATTCGGCACAAACCTTGCCCCATATTTAAACTTTGACGCCCGAGCCCGCGGATGTCAAAATCCCGCTGTGTGCGTCATTTTCTGGATGCGGGAAACTGCCTTGCGTTAATCATATGCAAGGTAGGCGTTCCCATCCAGAAAAAGACTTAAACGCCCGTGCGTCGTATTTATGCTTCCGGGCAAAAATGCTGCATGGCTGGGAGGCGGAGGCAGAAAATGACGCACAGCCTGATTTGGCTTTCCGTGTCAATAACATGGTACCCACTTAGGGTCCCTGCGACTCGCAAATTGCAAGTCGCAATTTGGACTGCAGAAAGGTGTCTCAGACACCTTCTGCGACTCGCTATGGGGTCGCAAAGACCCACCTCATTAATATTAATGAGGTGGGTCGCAATTTGCGACCCCATAGCGAGTCTGGGCACTCACGGGGATGGTGGCCTGCTGGAGACAGCAGACCACCATGTCCGTGACTGCTTTTAAATAAAGCAGTTTTTTTTTTTCAAAGTGCAGCCCGTTTTCCTTAAAGGAAAACGAGCTGCACTTTGAAAAACAAACCGAAACCTTTTGTTTCTGATTTTTTCAGGGCAGGTAGTGGTCCATTGAACCACTGCCTGCTTTAAAAAAATATTTTTTTTACCACTCACAAAGGGGAAGGGGTCCCATAGGGACCCCTTCCCGTTTGCGACTGGGTTACCATCCACTTCAAGTGGATGGTAACTGCGATTCCATTTGCGACCGCGAATTGCATAGCATTGCGAGTCGCAAATAGGAAGGGAACACTCCTTCCTATTTGCGAGTCGGAAATGCATTTTGCGAGTCGGATCTGACTCTCAAAATGCATTTCTGCATACCGGTGAGGCTTTTGCGACTCGCAAATGGCGTTTTTTGCAGTTTGCGACTCGCAAACGCTTTGCTACATCTGGCCCTTAGTCTGTACATGTGCCTGACTCATGGTGGGTTCACCAACAAGTGCCTAGGAAGCGGTTTCCAAATTTCCAGGACATGTGATGAGCATCTTTTGGACCATTGACATGAACAAGCATCTGCCATCTATCCGGTGCATGCTTTGTCATTTGTGGTGTCTACGTTACCCAAAATCTTGGAAGTGCACACAACAGATGTTGCTACATGTATGACTAACACATGTTCTCTCTCATTTCCACTCTGACTTGCGTCTAAGGTTTGAACACATTGACTTCACATTCATACAAGCATATTTTCAATAATGCATCTTGTTATGCACACACACTCGGTCAACAACTACATTAGTAGCCAATGCACACACATGGAGCCATAGGCATTGAGGTATTATACTTATGTGCGTCACATTGCTATCCTCTCCTGACGGCAAACATGCCCAATTTGTGCAATACATATATGTAGGCCACACATATGGCCATCTAGTGCGTCAGCCAAGAGTGAAAATCCTGTTAAGGAAGTAGCGGATCATGGTCCGCAGCAGTATGATGTCTCACATGTGCACATACACCGTCAAGACCAAAGTGGGTGCAATCAGCCTATCTCAGTTGTGCCACTAATGTTACATAACATTAAAAAGGTAAAATGGCCCAAACCCAGTTAATGCCCTGAAATTTTTACGCACACGCGTAAAAAAATGATGCACAAGGGTAAAAAAATTACGCTTATGTCTGAAAAATGACGCATAATGCCCTGAAAACACCATTGACTCTTCCACACTACCTCAGAAAATTGGTTAAGTGTTAGACTATTTCAAAATATATGGATGCGGGCTCATTTTTACTACTGTGCATCGAAAAAAATGCCGCCACGACTGTATGCGTCAAATTGTTTTGACGCATAACGATAAAAACGGCCGCCATTTTAGGCAGGAAGTGATGTAATAGGATATCCTGTTTACAGATTATGTACAGTGGGTGTAATTTCACTTTCACTTTGCAGTCTGTGATTCTTCTAGACTGTGTGGCTGTGTTGAGAGTTTTGTCTGGTAAAATTGTGCTTTTGTCTCCTGTGTGGTCCATTACTTGTCATTTTGTGAATAAAATATTGTTCTTGTATCCTGTCTGAGTGTTTATTGTGTACAATTGTCTAGTATTGTATTGTCTTTGTTGTTTTGGGGAGTCTGTTGTGGGTAGTGATAGTTTGGGGATAGTTTGGCTGTCTTAGTTGTTTAGTTTACGTTTTTCTTATTCTACTTTCCCCCTATTCTCCTTTGTTCTCCTTTATCCCCTATTACCCTTTTTTCTGCTAAGATGTAGAGTAGGCCACGTCTTCTCAAGATGGGCGAGGAGGAGCTTAGGGGTTTCATATGGCTGGTGTGCCATTTCCTCCCCCTTATGATTGAGGCAGGTGGGCGGGTGATACAGGGGTATCACACCGAGGCACGGAGGCTCCAGTGGGGAAAGGTATTGCATCACTTGCAACGCGTTTATCGGACCCCAAGGAATGACCACCAGCTGAAGCACTGCTGGGCTGACCTCATCTCCAGGGAGCAAGATCTGCTGGACCACCTGGGAATTGTGATTGGTGGCCCTGTTGGTGAGTACAAATCATATAAATGTGCACGATTAAATGCTCTGTAGTTACATCAGATGATTTGTACACTATCTGCCAGCAATGTTGTTGAGTGTGTGGAATGCTTTGGAAACATACAGGGTCATTCATGGACTATGTTAAGGACCACAATTGCTAGCTGTTTGGAAGCAAGTGCTCTGCAAACTTACTGAATACTTTGGCTTAATGTAAGTTTGTGCCGCCTTTGTGTCAAAAAACAACACAAATCAGGAGCCCCTTATGTATAGATATAAGTCACATTTGCCTGTGAGGTATAGATTTTCAAGATCATTACCAACATTTGCTGACGCAACAGCTATACTGACTTTTGAAACACTACATGAGGCTGAAAATGAGTGCAGGCTTCACGTCAATTGATGATAGCAATGTGGCCCAAACATATGTCTCATGTGTGTCTGGTGAGTGTGTAAGGAAAGCTATCACGGAAATTCAAAAATTCTTAGGCCCTTCGTCTTTTTGGATACATGTCAGATCTGGATTTGGAGACATAGGGAAAAAGTTCAAGGTGCCCTCAGCTAACATCTTAGACTGGTATTTGGTGTTTGTTGTTCCACCTTTCGTTTACGGATGGCTAGCCAAAGGTATGCACATGGGTTCATATCTCTATGGTTGGTGTAAATCATCATAGCTGGGCCACATCAAATGAAGAAAATGTAACAACATGAGGGCTTACAACTGTCCCTGCCCCTCTATACATTGTACCTGTGTGTCATAAATTTGTCGTGGGCACAATGGCTGTTTGACTGGTAATGCACTCCTCAAGAAAAGTGGCTTTGTATGTCTCTCTTGGGTACACATGAGACGAATACACTCCATTATTATGTCTGCTCACTAATGAAGGAGCATGTTTGCCACCACATGATAGTTAGGGCCACTGCATGTGTGCAGATATGTGGGTAAAATTCACAGGAGACCCATGGTATGTACATGTTAGCCGTGCTATATCGGATGCAGTATCATCATGTCTGAGTGGCTTTACCTAATTATGTAATCTTACACATAGTATTTGTCTTTGGAATTGTTGGACAGTGCACAGAATTTGAGCCCTTCCATGCCTTACAGGTGGACCCGCACCCTACACTGTGGGAGAGGTGGCTTCATTTGAGGACCCAGAAAACTCCAGTAAGTGTTGATATGTCTGTTATGTGTTGTGTTTGCTGGTGATGTGTGATGGGCTCCTGTGTGTTGAACACATAGCAAGGTGTGATGCACTGGCCCATCATTTGTCTTGTTCCATAAGTGGGATTTCATTTTATCACCATTTTAGAGTTGTCCAATGCTTATCCTATTGTCTTATTTAGGGATTCTAGCAGCATGTAGCTCCACATGTAGTGCTACAAGTATGTGGCACTTGAGTGCAATGGCCTAGGTGTGCATGCAAATCATGGCCATGGGTGTTCTTGCATCTCTGTGTTTGTTGTAAGTCATGGCTCACTGGAAGTATATGATGTGTACAAAGGTCTGCATTTCCAGAGATGTGTGGCACTGGGATTGGTCAAGGGTTTGCTGTTTCCTATTTGTAGAAACACCTTACCTGTGGTATGTGTGTAGAGCCAAACACATGTCCAGCTTTCATAAGCTTCCTGGGTGTCTATGTTGTTTGAAATTGTTAGTTGTTACTCCACCCCCCACCCTCAAACACAGGCATGGGTTTGTGAATAGTGTACCTAGGACTGATGATACAAGTTTGGTACACAGACATGAAAATCAGTGAATCTGTTGTCTGAGCCTAGTATACACACTCATTTTTCCCACATGAGTACTGTACTAGCAAGTCCATTTACAACTTGCAGATCAAGTGGCCCTAGATTTCCATCCCGTACAATGACTTTTGTAGCCCTGGCATTGGCGGAGGATGTGCTGCATGATTGTTAGCTGACAACTGGCAGAACTCTGATGCCAAAACATGCCAGTTGTTACCCATCTTGTAGAGTTTGGATGTGCTATGTGTGATAGAACCTTTGTAGGCTGGCCTGCCATGTACTTCCTCAGGGACATTCAATTATCTGTATGATGATATGAGCTGTTACAAGTACAGTAGATGTATTGTCTGATTTAGTTCTTGTGCCATTTCACACAATGCAGTTCCTAATGTTATTTTTTTCGATTTTTCTTCACAGCTGCAAATATGACACCCATCCAGGTGCGGGAATTCCAAAGGCGGGCAATTAGATACCAGCATATACTTCAGGTAGAGTCTGGGTACTGAAGAATGGCCCGCAGATACCGGAACGAATGGGCCTCCGGAGGGCATTCCCACAGGGCGGCCCCACTTTGCCCACCACAGCCACCACCAGCACTACCACCCAGGTGGCACCACCAACAGCTGGGACCGTTGTGGCAACCACATCAGCAAGTGCTCCAGGTCCTAGCAAAGCAGCACCTGCAGGGCAGTCCACAGACATGGACACTACACGGCCCCACACTTCATCAGCTGGCACCCAGACCACCTCAGCTGCAGCTATTGACCCTGCTGCTTTTGTTGAGATGCAGCGTAAATTGGACCGTGTCCTGCGAAAAATGACACGGCCTGCGGCAGGATGTGCGACATATAAACCGGCGGGTGCGGTCCATTAAGCGGACCCTCAGGAGGGCCTACCTGTAGACATTTTGATGGACATGATTTCCTCCCCTCCCTCCTCTTTCCTTATTCTTATACTTTGTGGGTTTAGGGTGCTTACTGTTAGGTTAGGATAAGCTGTTAGTTTAGTTAGTGTTAGTGGGTGGGGGTGGGGGGACCTGATTATTTCTACTGTTTATTTTTGAGTGGGTGGGGGCAATGTTGGGGTTCTTGTGTGTTTAAAAATATATATATATCTAAAAATTCAAAAAGTCCCTAAAAATATATATTTGTTTAGTATAGGATAGTATCTGTTTAGGTTAGAATCTGTTGTCCTCCATGTGTCCCGTCTCGTAAGGGGGGTGGGGGGTTGATGTTTAGAACGTTTCGTTACATGTGATAAGTAAGTTTAGCTTAGGTTAGTTAGGGACAGTTGTGGGTAATGAGTAGTTAGGGTAGATTAGGGTAGGTAAGGCTTTTCCCCAAGTTTTCTCTTCTGTTATTACAGTTTAATAAATATGTAGTAAACCCTTTACAGTATGTGTGGCATGCTTGTAGATCAGGGCCTTGGCATGAGTGTACATGATTTCTTTTGTATTACTATTTGTGTCCTATGCTACAAACAAATCCCAAATTAGCTGTGACTTTGGCAGCTACCCCAAAGCAACCTTGCAAAGATTAGACCATTCATTGCAACCACCAATCACAGTTACTATGGACCCCAACGTGTTTTTTTCAATAAGTATGTTTTCAAAATCACATACAGTGCTTCCAGATTTGGTATTGGGGACACTGTGTTATGTCTGACTGCAGTCTGATGTTCAAGGAAACCCTTATAAGGTGAGTGGTAGTAAGCACTCTTGTACTATTGTGTTCATGACTCACATAGATCATTTGTTACACTGTTCAGCATGATTACTTATTTGGATGTAAACTCAGATACCTCCATTCATGCAGTTTGGTGACTGTTCCCTTAGATTTGTGGGCAATGTTATATATGTTAGTTTTTCATGGAGGCAACATTTTGCAGGCACTATTAATGGCTTAGATATCCCTTGAGGAAGCATTATTCTGTCCAACACAGCATTATGGTGTATAGTTTCGCTTTTCATCAGATATTACCCTCAAGAAGGGCAGAGTATGGTAGAATCCAGGCCACTGTGCATAGTTAGCAGACTACATTATTTCAGGACAGTTGTATTGACAAGCTATGTAATTTGACAGGAGTCAAAATTCAGTGGTGTACTGCACGGTTGATGTGTCACATTACACAGAGACAAAGTGGTTGTGGAAGTGCTATTTATTGAAAAGTGCTGTAGTGCTATATGTACATTGTTCATGATTGTGAGTCCATTATAGTGACATCTTCCATTGTGATCCTACACAAGTGCTTAAGGAAAATGCATTTGACATGCTGGGGAGATGTGTCAGACAGTGCAGAGGGACTGGATTTGCCAATGAGTAAGTGAGAGACAATCATAAGGCAGGCTGACAAGATATATAGTGGTTTGCAGAACAGTCGTTAAGTACAGTTGTTGCAAGACTGACATGTTACAAAGTGCAGGACCTTGGTAATAGGTGGCCATGTGGCAGGGACTAGTGCTTCCGGGTACTTTTACGTATGAAGGTGATCTGTTCCATGTCTTCCTCTTCTGATGTGTGTGTTGCCTCCTCTGTCCTAGGTCAGTGTTTGAAGACGTGGAGTCAGACATCCCGGTAGCTGCTACCTGTGGGGGTCTTAAGGGCAGTACTGTTGCAAGGAGGATCTGCTGGTTCTTCAGAATAGCAGCCACATCACGATGGTAGGCAGCCAGGACGGCCCTAAGGGGGTCATGATTGCATTCGTGCATGCAGTGGAAGGTTTGGGGTGCGAGGTGTTGTGGCAACTCCCTTGCTGCAGTGGTGAATTCCTTTACAGTTTGTTGTAGTCCTTGAAGGATGGATGTTAGAGCTTGCATGGCTGCTGCTGATCTGCAGATGACATCATGCACGAACGCATCCCCTCAAGGCTGGCTGCCATATTTTGCATCCCCACCCACACCTCCTTGGCCAGCTCCTGCTGTACTCCGACTACAGTTCTCTCAAAGCTGGTACATGTGTCATCTGAGTCGTCAGCTGTATTGGAGCTGGCAGGTCTTACAATTCGGGTGGTGGGTGGGTCCTCTGTGATGGCTGCTTGTTCTGTGCCCCTCCTTGTGACTGAAGGTGGGGTCTGGAGGGTTCCAAGGACACCTTGGAGGGTCCCGTGGCTGATGTTTGTCAGCTCGTAATCCATGTCATCAGGGTAGTCCTGGACAGACATTTCCGCAGGAGATGCATCGTCCTCTGCAATGAAATAGGGTACAATTAGTGTGTCTGTGTTGTGGCATTGGTGATGTGACATGCTTGCCTTGTGATGATTTTCACATTGTGATCTTGTTTCCTGTTCATTGCTCCAGTCTTTCAGATGGCATTCTCCCAGGCCTATGCCCCACCTGCATGTCACATGTATCGTGATAAGTTATTTGACTTGTCAGCATCATCTCCTCTAGGTGTTGGTTCAGGCCAATTTGTGAAGTGCCACCTTCTTGTCCTACTCAACCCTCCGGCTACATCCATTCTCATGGTGAGACCTTTCACTGGCTTTGGGTGCTTTGATGGCACTAGCAGCAAACTTAACAATCTGGACCTGCCCCAGTCTCTGATCTTTCACATCCACTTATATGTTGTTGAAATGTAGCGTATACTATGCATAGCATTGTGATGGTACGATATGGATGTCAGCATTGGTAATGTGTACGGCTGATGCTGGGGAACGTGTGGTACATTGGATTGCCCTGATAGTCGTAGCAGTGTCCTATTTCCTCCTCTGATTGTGCAGGTGTATTTCATTGACCAGTTATGTGTGACCTCCCACTCAATGCTGTTGTCTAGGCAGTATGACATTTGGGATGTTGCATTGTGACCCAGGCACAGGATGGACCCTGACATATGCAGCATGGGTGTGACCTTAGTCCTGTGTAGCTCCTAATGTTGATGACATTGGCTGATGTTTGTGGCAACTATGGGCATTCACAATTGACAGGACTGGAACATTTGTCTTGTTTCAGGGGATTGTTAATGTTGTCATCCTCAACCTTCAAATTTAGGTGTGTATGATCCATGGGGATGTTACTGCCATTGGCTACTTGAGCTGCACACACAGCGGAGGTGGTAGTGGCAACTGTTGTCACTGTTACATTCCAGTTGTCGGTATGGCTAGAGGTTGTTAATTGGGCCCTAGTTAATGTAGGGGGTATAGTGGCTGACTTGTGACAGGATGTCAGTTTGATGTTGTGCTCTTCCCCGCTGGTGTGGCTTTACCTTTGCTACATCGTTAGGATGGCAGCATAGCCCCATGGAACTGTTGTTGGTGTTGTGTTATGGTGTGCACCAGCTTTTCCCTGTACAGGCCATGCCCCCATGCTGTACCCCTTTACCCATGCCACTCCATGTATATGATGGCTTCCATGCATTTTGTAGTTGGTATCCCCCCCGATTGTAGTTGACATTAGTGCATTTTAATTCCCCATGCGACTTACCCTGCATGTGCGTTGTCTCCTGGTAGTCTGCGCTGTCCTGTCCTTGAATCCCTGTGACGATCTCCTCAGGGATGACGGCTGCGACCATCTCCTCCATGTGGTCCAGGGGCTCCTGGTGTGCTGGACTCCCACCTCCAGTCTGCAGTGCTGCCTTCCTGTTCCTGGCCATCCTTTCCTTGGTCCTGCGCTTGCAGTCATGCCAGCGTTTCTTGCACTCGATGACTGTTCTGCGTACTTCTGCCACATTGTTAATCTTGTCAACAATTTGTTGCCAAATTGCCTTTCTCCTACTGATTGGCAACTTTGAGGTGACAAACAGTTGGTGCTGGTGTTCCGTCACCTCTTTAACCAGAATTTCCTGCTTCTCTGCACTGAAGCGACACTTTCTTTACTTCTCCCTGTCCTGGTTCTTGTGTGGGTCCTCCTGGCTGGTTCCTGGTCTGTTGTCATCTTCCTGGGGTCTGTACAGGCATCTGGAATCCATTTTGGTTCTCCTCTGTTGAAATGGCTGTATTTGCGGCAAATTTTGACGCTATTGCATCAAAAAACGCTGCATATCCAGTTTGCGGTGTTGTAAATCAGCTCACAGTCATTTCCACTGCCTTAACGTCGTTTTCCTTTACGATGTGACACTGCGGTGTGCGTAAAAAAAAAATTACTTACACCTGTGGTTTGCGCCGACGTGCGTCAAGTATAAATTTGACGCCCGCTTGGTACAAAGAAATGGCGTTAGCCGGTGGTAATATTTTTTACGCAAAACTGCGTCGGTGCAGTTTTGCGTCAAAAAGTATAAATATGGCCCATAGTCTTTCACCCAAATACGGCAAAAAGCAACAAAAAGATTACCACTTAGCCTTTGTAAAGGGCTTTTTACTCTGCAGCACAAGTGTTGCTGCGTTTTTAGTAACTTTTGATCTGTTTGAGCGAGAAACAAAAAAATTTTTTTGTTAAAGGCTGCATACTATGCAGATGGTTTATGTGACAAATGCAGCTTCCGCAAAATCAAATAATTCCAGTGGCCCTGACTACGAGGCATGTTAGGATTCATGTGTACCTTATATGAGGGTTTCATTATACTCTATCACATCAAACAGAAGAAGTGTTGTACAGCACGCTCCCTGAATGTGCAAATTTTAATGTGCTCTGACGTGTGATAATGATAATGAACAAAATGGTGGTTGGTGCAATAAAGCAGTTGCCTAGGATCATATGATTTAGTCAAGCTGGGATGTCAGGTTTGATCCTAAATTTTCCAGTTTCTTACTGCGCAGTTCGCCCACTACGTGGGTATCTCTTCATGCTATTGAAGCTTAACGCTTCATCTTTAATTCTTGCAGGGTGGGGTTAGAATCTGGGTGACAGACAGGGTCCACATTGTATTTTTGGTAGTATTACATAGCACGAGTGTTGGCCATTGACACAAGAGCTCTTCTCAACAGACACAGACAACAGCCACTTATTCCAGTACTGATATTTGCCTGGATTCACAGGATACTAAGCCAAGACCTGATTAAAGCCTTGCTTCCCTTGATCCATGGTGGGCAGCTGTAGCCACTAGGCCACATTATTGCCTCCTGTGAAGGCTTGTCTCATTTTGGGCTTGTGGTTCCAGGAAGATCTTGAGCTGAGCAAAGCCAGTCCTCTGGCTCGAGTTTTCGTTGGCTTGCTGACCTATAGTAGCATGCAAAAGAGAGTAATGTTAGGAGGAGCAGAATTCATGCAAAAAATGTAAAAATAACTTTTGAAGAGTGTGAGTCTGGAAGAGGAGAGATAGATACAAAGGCAGAGAACAGCTGAAATAAGGTAAGAGGCTGGGGGAGAAGAGTGGTAAAGAGCAGCATATGGAGGGAAGATGTCTATGTAACTAGCAAGAACCAGCAAGAAGAGGCTGGGGAAAAGGGAGAGATTGATGTAAAGGGGACAGAACCAGCAAAAAAGTTAAGGCAAAAGAAAGTGAGAGGCTGGGTGAAAAGATGAGAGGAAAAGAGTAGAGCACTTAGAGGAAATATATATGTAAAAGTGGCAGAATAAAAGAGAGAAGGTAAGATACTTGGCAAGAGATAAGTGAACAGGAGATAATCTAGGGATAAAGTGGATACCAGAGGGGTCTGAAGCAGCAAGACTAGGTAATATGCTTGGCAAGAGATGAGGTGAAAAGTAGAGCATGATAGGATGAGGTGGATGTAAGTGGCCAGAATCAGCAAAAAACAAAGTAAGAGCCTGGCGAAGAGATAAGAATGTTATTGAACCGTTGTGTGCTGCTAAGTTCATTGAGCCTTCTTTCAAAGTTTGCAATTCCCTAGCTCTTTATTTTCATGTAAAAAAAAGTCTTACTTTTGAGATGCATATGTCAACCTTCACACAGGGTTGTGATCTTGCACCATCCTCAATGTGTGGGCTGAACTTCAGCCTGCTCTCTGTATAGTCTATTACCCCTCTTGACCTTTCTATTAAATTTAATTCCCTTTGGGACCCTTCCCTGCCCATGTCCTGACCGGAGATCTATAGATCATAGCTCCTGTCCTGAACTATCTTTCCAATATCTTCCTTGTCTTGTCATATGTTCCTACCAATGTAAAAGCTAAACAAGCTGTGTTTGTTTTGTCTGCTCAAAACACGCTCATCAGGCTCAAAACTTCTCTGCATCTTCCAACATATCTTTGCCAGTTTTGTCTCAACTGTCCCACAATATTTTTCTGTGAGAGGAAAAAAGCTGAAGTATATTGTGAGACCTTTTCTTTGGGTCAGGGGCAATAGGTGATGGATTGGCAGTATCTGTGGAGGATGCCATTGTTTACAATTGCCGTTTCAGAACTATTTCATTTAATTTGTTTAAGAATTATTCCTTTTAGAAACTTGTCTCTCCGACTGTGGCAATAGCCCAGAGGTGATAAAGGTATTGGAATTCAAATACTGTATTTTACATTATTCGTACCCTAAAAGCACCTTATCCAGCCAGTCTAGCTACGTCTTTTAAAAAGTACTCATTTAGAGGAGATGGTAATGGAGTGAAACAACAAAAAATTTATTCTGTGACTAATAGTTTCCCAATATCCAACAAACGTGCTACAATATCTCTGTGCAAAGAGTCCTGCAAGGTGATAATGGGCAGTAGTCCACCCGGCAAGACTTAAGTGCTGCACGGCCAAGGAAGGGGCTAGATTAAAATAGGAAAGGCAGAAAATCCACAGTTGACTGACAGGCCTATGGCCGGCCCACTTGGTGAGATGATTTTTTTTATTATTCTGTTTCTGGTATTACTTTAGCTTTATTTTGCAAATCAAGCAACACCTCTCCCAACCTACCTATTCCACATTGCTGAATTTCCATTCCATATAGCCGTAAACTGCGCAGTTTCTACTACAGTAGGCCCTTTCTGTTTTGTTGATTTAATGTATCTCTTTAGTGACTGGCTGCCAATATAGCTTTGCCAGTCTTTTTTCCCCTGGCCCCAAACTGTTTTTCCTTTTAGCCATCTCTACTAGATTGATCGCAGTGGTATCCCCATAACTCAAACAATTACCAAAACCATTTTGGATATAGCCAACATTCCTCCTAAAATACCAACAAACAGAAACACAAAACCATCCTTTTTCATTGCTCAGGGTGTGACATAGTCCTTATACCTCACATAAGCTCAGGGTGAGTCCTCAGTTCGCAACGGGGGTGCACACAACCTCCAGCTTTTGCCCCTGGACTGGCTTGACTGGCCTCCAGTGCCCCCCACCTCCACTCAGCAAGTCCTCGGGGTGGAAACAAATGGCAGTACTATCAGAACTGGTCCAAGTGTTTGTGGGGCCCCTAGTAGAATAGGAACTTGCAAGGTCCCACTAAGATGTGTAGTGCAGAGGAAGTGACATCACAGAAAGGGACATCAATCGAACATTAATACTCTGGAGCTGTTGAAGCAGCTTTGCAAGAAACTACTTACCTTTTGTGAATATCACTAAAACGGCTAAAATATAAATACTAATCCTTATAAAATAAGAATATACATTTTAAATCTGTATTACATGGAAATACATTACAATAATCAAATCGGCTGAAAAAGTTAGCCTATGTCCCTCCAAAACATTGATTGATGCCCTGATGGTATGGCTTGGGAGTGAGGTAATGGAGGCTATATCAGGGTGCAGTGCAGAAGGAGGGAGTTTAGTGGAGTGTAGGTTAATAAAGTGAGCACTGTTACCCTCCAGCTGCGTTTCTTTGTGGCCTAGATACACTCTGCAACATAACAGCTGGTATTGGCCGTATGTTCCAAGCTCAATAACCTATAAAAACAAGAGGGCAGAAAACCACCTCATACATCTTCCCACAGGTATAATCTTCACATAAAATATCTGGTAAGTGGATACCGAGGAGAAATTCGGTGTCAGTAGATTACCAGCCTAAGGTAAAGTGGACTAGAATGTTTATTCAGATAACTTCACTGTGTGGTGTCTTTTTCATTTTTTTTAAAAGAACAAACGCTTTTGCCCACTTCCAATGGCATGCTTCATTATTGGGTGTCTCCTCACCAAGACAAAGCATTGGTGCAACGTGGGCTTTCTTAGGCAAACTGTGTGAGGTTCTCTGTAGTGTATTTCAGGTAAAAAGTAAAGCTACTGAAGATTTTCTTCAATTGCTGTCAGTGGAGTAAGTATTCAGTCTGTAATAGGAAGGGACCACCACATATAAAAAACATGGAGGAAGGTTGCTGGCTTTAAGTATTTTATTCTGAACTTCCCTGTCCCATGATTAACAATTTAAAGATAAAACCGAGTGGAATGTTAAAATGCAAACATGCTGGTAGTTGTCTAAATGTCAACAATGGGCTGACTTCAGGTGCAAGGAGGTGTCTGATATTAAATGAGGAACAACTCACTAGGATCTCAGTACTCCATTAAATAACTTTACAAAAATTAGCACTGGCAAAGCCAATAGACGACTATTGGCTTTGCGAATGGTTTTAGCAATATGTTACTGTATATACATTGCATATTTTACATAAGTAAAGCCTTTGAATGTGTTAACCGTTGCAAACTCTCCGAGCTTTAGTCCATGTTTCTGTTGAAATTAGAACTGACTTTACTAAGTATTTGCAAAGTCTCTGCTCTAAAAGGGCGAGCTATTGTGTTCCCAATGTTTGTTTGGTACATATGAGCTGTGTCGCGTTTTTGTGTTACAGTGAGTTCTGGTTGTGAGAGGGTGTTCTCGATGGAGCTCGACAGAGCTCTGGAGCTGAGGCTGAAGGCAGCGTGAGTGTGTGGGTCATAACAGTGTTCAGATTACATGCTCATCCAATCCTTGGCCTCTTTCACATAAAGATGGTCACATATGTACCATTTGTAATTACCAATTTTCATTATTTACAACAGTCATTTTTGTTATAATTTATATAAAACTGTTAAGGAGCACTCACAAAGCCAATAGGTCTGACTTGTTTTAGGCATATTCTTTTTGTTGTGCGATATGTTTGGCTGCAATAACAGAAGACTCACAAAAGAGACACCTAAATGCTGGTCAGGCAACATGCTGTGTAAAGCACAGGATTGTAGTTCATGTTTAAACCATGCCCTTAATTACTTAGGCTGTGCCCTCTTTTATAAAATCACTCCTCTACCCTTTTCATCCCGCTTAAAGGAGGAGAGGGGGGGCAGAGGCACAGCTGGTGTTGTGCACCAGGAGCATCCGTTGTGCACTTCAGTGAAAGCAAGCTGAGGGTCTGACCTCTTCCACTGTGACATCCCAGGCCATGATTGTAGGCCCCATGCTCTTGGTGCCATCACACCCATTTAGAAGTGGAGCCACAGTCTTTGTTCCCTAGTGTAGTGGATACAAAAGTCGTGCAAGTCATTTTCTCCCTGGTGAAGCAGGTCCAAATATCCTCAGCTTCTCTGGAAGTCTAGCACAATGGGAGAAACACAAGTGAGACACAGTAATGTGTTGTGGAGGAATGGGCAAAAGCAATACAGACGGTGGTGAGAGGAATCACTGAGGACAGTTGTGAGGGTGAAGCAACATGATGGCGGAAGCAAGCAACATGGGAATGTGGGTGGGGAAAGCAACATGGAGGGCACTGGAAGCGAAGTATGTGACATCAGCAAGAGTCCACCGGTTCATCTGCATCCAACAGACTTGTCTACGAAGCAGCATATTTTCCTGTGACATATTTGGTAGCATAACAGATAATATGTAGCTATAAGCTCTTGGAACATCATTGGAAACGACCACCACATTGAGTCCAAATGCAACAACCTCACAACATTTATATCTAATTGCAAGTACAATATAACATTTTGCAGGAATCCTGGAAGCTCAACTTGTTCAGACTTACAAACTACAATACACATAAAGTTCTGATGGAAAAAAACTCAATGGGGTGTCCAAGAGGGGGCCCTTTGGCATTAATTCTTAATCAAATTAATTCACATACACTCAGGATAGGACTAAAACTGATCATATCCAGGGAGTGCTAATTGTCCAGAAAAATCAAACACATTATTAAGCTTGAATATTTACTTCTCTCCAATGGTCCAAAAAAAATCAAAGGCCCATATTTATACTTTTTGACGCAAAACTGCGCTAACGCAGTTTTGCGCCAAAAAAATTAGCGCCGACTAACGCCATTCTGAAGCGCCATGCGGGCGCCGTATTTATTGAATGGCGTTAGCCGGCGTTAGCCGGCGTTAGCCGACCGGCGCTGCCTGGTGTGCGTGAAAAAAAACCACGTACACCAGGCAGCGCCGGCGTAGGGAAAAATTGCGTTTGGGCGTCCACAAATGGGGCAAGTCAGGCTGAGGCAAAAAAATCGTCTTAACCCGATTTGCGCCATTGTTTTACGACGCCCATCCCCCATTGAAATGACTCCTGTCTTAGCAAAGACAGGAGTCATGCCCCCTTGCCCAATGGCCATGCCCAGGGGACTTCTGTCCCCTGGGCATGGTCATTGGGCATATTGGCATGTAGGGGGGCACAAATCAGGCCCCCCTATGCCACAAAAAAAAAAAAAAAAAATACTTACCTGGACTTACCTTAATGTCCCTGGGGTGGGTCCCTCCAGCCTTGGGTGTCCTCCTGGGGTGGGCAAGGGTGGCAGGGGGTGTCCCTGGGGGCAGGGGAGGGCACCTCTGGGCTCATTCTGAGCCCACAGGTCCCTTAACGCCTGCCCTGACCCAGGCGCTAAAATCCGGTCGCAAATGCGGGTTTTTTAGACCCGCCCACTCCTGGGCGTCATTTTTGCCCGGGAGTATAAATACGACGCAATAGCATCGCAGTCATCATCATCATCATATAACTTTATTTCGGCTATAAGCCATAAAAGTAGAAAATACAAAACATTTACATGGTCAGAGGGCGTATCAATTAACAACTTTAAGGATATAAAAATAGCAAAAAGTTTTTACAATGCCCTGAAAGGTATAAAAATATTAAATCATCAAAATTGGCTCTAGTCAATTTAAAAGTTATCAAACTAAATAAATATAATCTAAAACCAGATGAATAAGAAACACTTGATATAAAAATTCTCTGTTTCATATCTCCCCTGTATTCTATAGGCACCTTGTCGCAGAGGCACCAAATTTTATCATTTATCTCAATTATCTAGTATAAAGGGTGAAAATTCTGTGATTTGTTTTAAGAACCCTAGAAGAATAGTGGGGTCATAAATTTGTAAGAAACAGGCAAATCATCATTGTTCTTTAAATCTAAAAATCGAGGCCATTGAAATTTTAACTTCATCCGATAAAACCTGGTATATAAAATATATATAATCTAAAACCAGTGTGTTAAAAATACATGTTTATAGTAATTCTCTTGTTCTTATGGCCCATGCACTTCGTAAATATCCCGCGTAATGCTGTATTCCATTCCCTTATCCCAACTGCCCTACACAATGGGGCAATCCACTTTTTCCTAGGTACCAGATATCTTGGACAAAAAAACATAAAGTGCGCGAGTGACTCTTTTGTCTTTTGACAATGGTGGCAGTATATTGAATTAGAGTCCTCCGATCTCCATTGTGCTGTAAATGTCTTTAGCGGGAGAGTCCCTAATCTAAACTTGATGAATAGTGTTTTAGTATAGGGAGGATTTACATTATCCATATAGGCCTCAAATTTGGGGCTACATTTGTGGTCTAAAAAATGTAGAGTCAGACCGCCATGATTTTTTAACCAAATTTGGGCCAAAATGGTCTCCCAATAGCACCTTTTTACACGCTCCTTTATTTCCTTGGTCAAATTATGAGGGGCACTCCACACCTCCTCCATTTTAATGAATTTGCACGGATCTCTGATATGTCTGAACCAAGGGATCTTTAGTACGTTATCACTTGAGAGAAGTTCATCTAGTGCTATGTGGAGAGTGGACCGATACTCTGAGGTCCACAGGCGAATCCAGTACATTAGCGGTCTTAGAGAAATTTCATTGTGTATTTCGTTTAGGGCTAAGTCGAATCTGAGTGGAGTGAGAGGGGTGCTCGTCGGCAACTTCAGGAAGTTTCGTATAAACCGGTTTTCAACTGTGGTCAGACACCTAGAATTCGTATGTCCCCAGAGCTCAGCACCATAAATTGAGGCTGCTACTGCCACTGCTTTGTAAACGGTAATGGCAGGTGTTATCTCCCCTTCATAGGTATTGGCTCTTTTCCTTGCTATCATTGTTGACCTTTGCCTAAGTGCTGTCTGACTCTTCCTAATCTGTGCCTAATCTAGCATTGCAGTCATTTTTTAAGACGGGAACGCCTACCTTGCATATCATTAACGCAAGGAAGGTGTTCACGCAAAAAAATGACGCTAATGCCATGGACTTTGGCGCTAGACGTGTCTAACGCCAAAGTATAAATATGGAGTTAGTTTTGTGTCGAATTTGCGTCGAAAAAAACGACGCAAATTCGGCGCAAACGGAGTATAAATATGCCCCAAAGTTCTTTGCAGTGCTAGAATAACTTGAAGACATCCTGGAGCAGTGTGTCTCATATACAGTCACCATCAAAGAAGAATTCAATGATAAAACTATTTTTCCAAATGGAAAAGAGGAAAAGATATCCTATGAGATGACTTCCTGGACATCTGCTTCAACGTGATCGCACTGCTAATATCTAAATGGGCCAATAACAAACAACTAATGCACAGGGACTTGTCAAAATAGTTTTTGAACTATGGTTCTACACACTAAATGGCAGATTCCACGCTAATGCCTATACACTTCTACATTTTTCCAGTTTCTCTCTATGAAAGGAATTCAAAATTATATCTAGGACAGAGAGTGAACATAATCCAAAAAATCTATTTTTCTTTCTTGAAGTATGAACTTTGGCCAACAAACAATCACTTCAATAATGCCTCTTTGACACAGATGAATCAAAAAGTAATAAAGTGGGATAGGATTTTAATTTAAACGTTTCCTAGTTACAACACCAAGAATGTATGGCCTGATAACTATGTATTGGTAATCTACAGGGCCATCATTTGATTGGTGTAAAGATTGTGAACAACATTTAAACTCAGTTTTCTATTATATGTTTTCCGCCACCTAAAACACAACTCGTCCATATCTGCATAACAAAGACAAAAATAATACTCTTAAACAATCCTCCTTCATCTGAAAATGACAAATGGATCAAGGAGGAAAACAAATGCTACAAAAAGAAAATTAAGGAATTAAGGATAACACTTCAAGAAGGGTCTTGGTCTCAATTGTTCACAGCAGCAAGATCAAACAACACATACACATTCTGGAAGTTAGTAGGCCATGGCATTGGATCACATAAAATTACCTTCAGTGTTTATATATTACTTGAAAATTAAAACATTTACATTAATGATCTCTGAGTGACCTACACAGGAGTCAGATTTACTGCTCCAAATTATGATAATCTCAACATGGAGATCACGAGTAACAGAATTTGTGCTATGATCAAAAGATCTAAACCATCTAGAGCATGGATACTCAAAGTACGGCCCGCTGGCCTCATGCGGCCCCTCTGACCTTTACATGCGGCCCTTCGAGCAACAGGAGCACTGGGCAGCTGTTTACTCGACTCCCCACTAACAATAAAAATATGAAATACATGCACAATCATTTATTTCAAGCTCAATTGGTGTTAAAGAAAGGAAGTAACTAGGGACTCCTACACTTAACTTTAGAAACGCTTTCATTTTTAAAGACATCTTGCAGCATAAGTGCAAAACTAAGACAGCCTCTTCAAAATTAAAAAGTGTATTTAGTTAACATGCAGAACCTTTTCGCCTTAGTACAATTTATTTTATCAGTGCATTGAGATGTATCCATTTAAAAGTGATAGTTTTCAAACATAAATTTGGAAACATAAATTATTTTGTTTACCCTGAGAACACCACCAATAGTAAATTAAAGCGACAAGTCACTTGGTATGTGCGCTTTATGGGTGGCCTGGGTTCCTATCATACATGAACAACATTACACTTTAATAAATCAAACATAGAAGCAGGTTTTGCACAGCGCACACCATGAATCATGTATTTTGAGGTCATCTTAAATGTGATAATGCAGAAAAAGGAGGGAAAGTGAGACTAAACTATTGCCTAGGATCACACAATTTGTAAAAGTTGGTAAGCCGGGATTAGTTCCATGTGTTCTGGTTTCCCATTGTTTATTTCAGCCACTAGATGTATATAGTTTGCTTCTCCTTCACCAACCTTGCCACCAATCCCCCCAGCCACCCCACCCAAAAGCCACTGCCCTGGCATCAGTGCGGCCCCCATGCACGTCACAGACCAAACTTTTTGGCCCCTGGGAAAATGTTTGTGAGTACCCATGATCTAGAGTGACAGGGCTTAATCAACTTTCTAAAGTCTGATCCGGTTCTCTGGAGTCAATTGCTCTGAAACTAATTTTCAGACATCCTAGAATTGGCCGAATTATTTCCTTCTGAAAAGTACAGGGTCAATAATTCATCCACTGCATGGTTTCAAATAACTTTGCAAATAAAATTTGATCCACTGTTTAAAAAAGTATCAAGCAATGATTCCAAAGATTACTGTCCAACCACCCACATAGATTGATGAATTACATCTATGATTGGGCCATCGATCCCAATTTACAACCCCTTAACCAAACGGGTTTTTGACCAGGCTGCTCTATGCTAGACAAAACTGTCACATTTTCATTAATAGTAAATTCACCTGAAAATATATATCTCCCATTGGTTTCTGCTATATAGATTAGGAGAAATTAATGAAGTGGGGAATTATCCATTCGTTGCTAAACGTTTTGATGTCTTTCAAAGTACAACTAGCCGAGAGAACCCTTTCACCAAAGATGAGAACCTTTAACGGACTGAAGCAAGGCTGCATATTGGCGCCCTTACTTTTATCCCTCTGTACATCTGACATGTCTTTACACCTTGGCAACGCTTAGAGTCTTTCTAGAAAGCTTGGCTAGGCGTCAATCTCATGTTTACCTCATAGAGTGGACATTGTCATTTTCTCATTAACACCTTTCGGCCTGCAATTTCAAGTACTAAAACTTCACGATTAGGATAACAGAGCCAATGGTTCAAAAAACAACTTAGGGGTCACAAAAAGGATGACATTTGGCAGGTCAAAAAACACAATTGAACAACATTTTTATTGACTATGTAAGCAAATACGATTATTCAAATTTCACACCCTGGGGTTCCTTACTTCCCAAAAGTTTACCAAACTGGGCCTCAAGCAGCAGATTTTCGTAGTTTGTGCACCTTCAGACGTGCGATAGCAGGCAATAAGGGCATTGTCCTCTAATGAAGAGATTGCAAACTAAATGGCTAGTACATACGGTAATCTATGGTGTAGGTATTTACCAGGTGCACCATTAGCACTGTGCGTAAGACACAAATTGTGGCCCGATCATAATGAGGGCTAAGAGTGCCGCTGGCAAGGGTACAGTCCTACATAATGTTTTGAGATATTAACTTTAGTGACAAAGAAAATATGAGTCTCAAAACCTAGCTGGGAGTCGGAGGACAGTGAGCTCTAAATCATTCTGTTGTAGTTTGTATGCCGGCTCAAAGGGGTCTCCTGGGCCAAAATTGGGGAGCACGCCGTCAAAAGGGGAATATTTTCTCATCCGCCACATCCGAGAAGCGAGCAAGGGTCTACAGATTACAAACGCACCCAAAAAGGACTTGGAAAAGGCAAACGGCAGTAGCGCTCTCCTCCCCGATTAGCTGGGAGACAGCCACGGTTGAGCGCGCCCAGGTCACGCATGGGAGAAGCAAGAAAGTCCTGAGGGTGTGGACAAATGCACCGAAGTGGTGCATATGTTGCAGCAATTAAACTCCATGGCTCAACAATATCAATTAAATTCTTACTGTGAGCAAAGAAAAGGGATGCCAAACGATCATCAACAATGTATGGTTATCTCAGAATCAGTAGCAAAATGACTGTATTTCCAAAATATTGTGTCCCTAATATTTTTCACAACAATATCATGCCACTGGGTGTAAACATTCTACTATTGAATCCAGTGGAACAATTTTTTGTTAGCACATGATATTTCTGTAAAACTATATTTCGGTTACAATAGTTTGGTACCAAACCAAAGGTACATGTTCTGTGTGGATTCCGAACCTCTGGGAGAACGCTAAGGCTCTCTCCAGCAGATACATAAAACTGGACTGGTGAGAACAATGCTAGTGTCCTTGTGGAGGGAACATGAGATGCTGATGATGGCTCATTAAGTCCTTGGGGTAGCTCCCATCCCCTTCACACAATTATGGAATATTTCCTGCGCATGGCTAGGTTTTGGCAAACATCGGCTCTGTAGAAGAGGTACCTGCCCTCGAAGCCAAGTGGACCAAAGTCTCTCCTTCCAGCCGGGGAACGCGGGAGGGGTGACAGGGTGCAATCTGGATTGGCCCTTTTCCAGAGTAAACTCATGTTGTTGTGTCTCTCTGTGGCAGCAAGCCCAAGGCGCAGAGTACAGAATCAGCCCTTGCGCATCTCACTGCACATATCCTGCCAGCAAGGAACTGTGGAAGGGGTGACAGGGTGCAATCTGGGCTGGCCCTTTACCAGCGTGAACTATTAGATATCACCTCATGTTGGGCTTTGTGTGCCTTCTCTTGAACGTGGCTGGTACTATGCACAAGTTGTTGTGTGTCTGTGGCAGCAAGCCCAAGGCGCAGAGTACTTAATCCACGCGCATCTCACTGCACATATCCAACTTTTCCTTTCTAATAACATATCTATTGTGGTAGCATCCTTATTGTTTGTGGTTGATTTTCAAGTATTTCCCGAAATTCCGTCTTGTCAATACAGATAACTAACTTTACCTATCACTTCCTCTGCTTTTCTTAGATTTCATGCTCATTTTAATTCCAGCCCATTACTTCTTGAAACGGCATTTAAGGCACCATTGATAGTGTTTTCCTCTCGTTCTTGCATTTTTCTGTATGTTTCTTTTGAATGTTTCTGATTACATTTGCTTTTGTACTTTTACTTCATATTTTCACAAGTGCACACGTTATGTGTGCTTACAGACATTTTATTCGCCATGCTGGGCGCTGCATAGAGAAGAATGAAACAGGCTAATAAAAGAGATGGATCTTCAAGGATCTGCAAAAAGAAGTGTGAATTCTGATGCTTCGCA
Source organism: Pleurodeles waltl (assembly GCF_031143425.1). Lineage (NCBI taxonomy): Eukaryota > Metazoa > Chordata > Amphibia > Caudata > Salamandridae > Pleurodeles > Pleurodeles waltl. The sequence continues at coordinate 764,357,849 of NC_090440.1, forward strand.
ATGATGATTCCACAATTTGGGGGCTATGACAGAGGATGTTCTGCATCCCATATGGTTCAGTCTAAAACTGGGAGCCGTAGTCTTGAGGTGGGAAGCAGACTGAAGAGAGCATGAGGAGTGTATTATAAAATGTGGGTTTGAATGGGGGGGGGATCTGTTCTGTGTAAAGCCTATAAAGAAGGCATGATGCTTTGAATTCTGTTCTCTTCTCTAAAGATAGCCAGTGAAGTTTACGGTAAGCTTCTGACACAAGTTCAAATTTTCACAACCAAACTACCAGGATATTAGTCACAGTCTGAAGTATGGTCAGTGCCTTGGCAGGGAGCCCTATATAGTAGGTGTTAATGTAGTCAGGCCTAGACAGGATGTAAGCACCTACCATCCTTGAGCCAACAGCTGCCCTGGAAGGAAACGCCTACCATACTAGAGCCAAAGGCTGCCTAGGATGTAAACACCTTCCATCCTTGATCAAAAGGCTGCCCAGGCTTAGTGCTAATGGCTGCCCAGGATGGAAGCAGTGGCTGCCTGTTTTGCAAGCGCCTACCATCCCTGAACCAATGGCTGTCGAGGACGGAAGCACCTACCATCCTTGAGCCAATGGCTGCCCAGGATAGAGGCACATACCATCCTTGAGACAATGGCTGCTCATCCGATCCGGGATCACTTGCATACAATGAAGATAGCTGAATGCACCAACTCCTCTCTCTATATCGAAAAGGAACAGGACCTGCGTATCATGATGTAGTCACAAAGAAAAGTCCAATTTATTATGTCCAGGTTGCAATTAACTTAAAATTTCAACCTCTGTAGGAATTAACTTTGCAAACATCTTAAACTAAATTCCCTGGTTCCTCCCACATTTCACTTTCACTCAAAAAATTTCACCCCAATTCTCTTTGCTTACTTCTTCATTTCACCTTTTCTTCCATGAGTTCCTTCCATAGCCAGTCTCATTCTCACCTCTTTCACCCAAGTATTCCTCAATGAAAACTTCTTGCCCTGTCCTGGGCATCCCACACCCTGTCATCCTTCACCTATGCTTTTTTCCTCCTCCCCGGAGGAGTGGATAGGCTTGCATCTGACTCACCACCTCGCAACGAATGCCTCTGCAACCTGCCCTATTCTGGCAATTTTGGAATACCTTCCACACTGATTTCCATAACCCCTTGCCCAAACCTTGTAGGGTGGATGGGTGGCCAGACTATCCTGTTAGTGTGCACTGTGAGCCCAGGAACAAGATGACCCCCCTCCTGAGGCTCCTTTATGCATTCCTGCGAACTCCTCCCCTGCCCAACTACCACCTATCCTGTCCTGCCAGGTCTTTCCCCACTACAAAGAATCCCATGGAAAGTCTAGGCTTCGGCAGCCACTCCCCACAGTACCCTTCATCATAATATAATCACACACAACAGTCCAATAAAGTGTAAAAGGCCATTAGACAGGATTGCAATTAACATTTCAAAATCTGTAAGAATTAACTTTGCAAAAGTCTTAAACCCAATCCCCGTGTACCTCCCACATTTCAGTTTCGCTCCAAACTTTTCACCCCAGTTCTCATTGTTTTCTTCTTCCTTTCACCTTTTCCTCCATGAGCTTCTTCCATACCCAGTCTCATTCTCACCTCTTTCCCCCAAGAAACCCTCAATGAAAACTCCTTTCCCTGTCCCAGGCATCCCACACTCTGTCATCCTTCACCTATGCTTCTTCCCCCTTCCCCAGAGGGGTGGATAGGCCCCCATCTGACTCTCCACCCCCCAACTAATGCCACCCAGAAAAACCCTGGAGGGTGTTTTACTGCCACACCAGTGGAACCCAGTGCAACACAGCAATATCTCATTCCTTGCTCCTTTACCAGACGTTTTCATTCCAAAGTTCCCCTAAAATGTCCTTCAACTCCAGTGTGTAGTATGCGTTGCCCATGCCTGAGAGATATACCCATCAGATAGAAATAGCCCCATGTCCTCCCATGTGTCAAAATCTTGATGTTGTTGCTAGATTCAATTACCTTCTGGCTCTATCGACGGCCCATGCTTCATTGGTCCCCTCCATTACCTACATGGCATAAACTCTCTCCATATTACACATGTCTCCACCAATTTTTGCTGAATTAGCAAAGGGTCTCACTGCATATGTTGAAGTAGGGTGAGCCCTTATAAGCGTACCAAATCATTTTCACCCAGGTGAAGAACCAGCAAATTCAGAAAGTCCCATTTCGGTGTCATGCTCGCTAAGAAAGGCAAAAAATTACCCCATCTCATCCCATTGCCCCCCAGGAATCCTCATGCCGACAGCTGAGCAATCCAAGATTACATCCATAGATCTGCTGCTCCACGTATTTCACTGCCCAGTGAATAAATTAATGTCCCACCAGCCATGTGACCATTTTGACCTCTCAGGGATGCTCACACATCCTACGAAATAAGAAACAGATTATGTTGCGCCCGGCACCCAAAGATCCCCCTTTTGTACTGACCCACCCTTTACTTGGGGACATGTCTCTCACAACATGGTGACTTCCACCTGCCCATGTTACGGATCTGTGCCCAATTCCACCCCAGGTGAGCAGCCGCAGTTGGTGCTCCAATTCTGAAAGAATGAGTGCCAAAATTGGCCGCATTGTTACCCAAATTCCGCAAAGTAACACGCAACACTGCCAACAGCTGAAGACCTGTATTTTATCCCCATTTGTGTGACAGAAAATCGCCCCCTGTCTGTTCCCTTTTGTAGTGATATTGTGTGTTGACCACTGATGTCATGTTGCACCACTTTGCACCTAGCTTAGCTGCCCACTGTCACTTTAGTGGTCACTGGTTATAGACTCCACTTTGTATTCAGCTTAGACTCCATTTTGTGTTCAGCTTAGCTTCACCGCCACATTAAAGATGCAAGTATTTTTCCGTACAAACACATTATGCAATGTGTTTTCTATTTCTATGTGGTTTTTTTCTCACCGAAGAGCTAGGACATATTATCACCTAGAACTGGTACATAATATGGAGGAGGTAGGCAGTCAGCACAATAAGAATGCACCAGACTGATGTTTTTTTTTTGTGCAATAAGGGAACGGTTTGGCCTTGAAAGAGACAATTTGGGAAACTGGCCAGTTCCAACCTGTTTCTTTCAACTCTGACCTACATTCGCCAGAATTTTTGAATATTTCTTTTTAATGGGAGGGGTTTTTCCAGAAAGCCCTTCTCTGGGTCTTTAAGATATAAAAAGATGGCCCTGCTCAGTAGCGGTGAATTCCGAGACCTCGGTCAGGATTGGACGTCAAATGCCTGACATCTGTCCCGTGAGGGTGGAGATCTCTTTCTCGGGGTTGAACAGGGTCATCTTCTTGCTGGAATGAGAAAGATAAAGCATCTGACAGGCCCTACGGTGATGAATTTTTATTAATTATTTGCTTTGCGTTGTGTATGAATACATATCTATATATAAACATAAGTGTTTGTATCCTTGCATGTATATATTTGCTGTTCATAGATTGAAGATTCTTTACACATGGTCTTACGTTGTTGTTGCACATTTTGAAAGTACTCTTTTTACTATTCAAACCTTCTTTCACAAACCTTGCAAAAAGCTATAATAAGTGTCTTCTTCAGATTAAGACGTGCATTCCAGAGAATTTTTTCGACTCCTTTTAGTGTGTTTATCTTGGCTCAGTCAAAAGTAAAGAAAAACACCTTTCCATTCGATAAATCTGTACCACTCTTGCAGTGGGCATGCCTCCTCATTTCCCCCTTGCTGCAACCATACCCATTTCCCCTCCCCAGGTGATCCGTCTTGCATTTCCGTAACCAGATCCTCAACTGACCCTCATCCAGACGTGTCTCTCTCTTGAGCACACCTACATCCCGTCCCAAGCCCAACAGCTCAGACACCCGAAATGCCCCACAAAATATTAATTTCCTACATAGATTAAAAACAGCAACCACATACCTGTCAGTACAACAAACAGTCAACACACGTAAAACATCCAAGAGTAAGTCAAAAGTATTAGCCTTCCTCAGCTCTCTGCCCCGCCCCAACTTCTCTTTGCCCCACCCTTTCAAAATCCACCCCAAAAGGTCATCTCAAGCTGGGTCAAACCCCAAATACAACTTCCCATAAAAAGATAAACCTGCCAACGTCCCGCCGTTGTAATGGGTGCCAATCCCTTATTGATCAAAAACAGCACAAAATGTATGACCTTTCTTTCCAGTACAATTTGCTCCTGCCTCAACTCCTCCCCAGTGTGCCCCTGAAAAGACTCAAATGAAGACCTTGCCAGGTGATAGCTTCTCTGTGTGGACTCCGCTAAGGACTTCTCAACCAGCCTAACACCTGTTATGCCCCCCCACTTCCAAAATTTCTGCAGGAACGGGTATCTTGTACTCTTCCTCTCCTGGTGCCAGGCTGCAAAAACAATGTCACTGTTATTGAGACAGCAAATCTGCTATGGAATTGTTGAGCCCCGGCACATGTTTAGCCTTGAACACTACTTTCAACCTAGGACAGAGTAACATGAAATGTTGCAGGAGCCACAGAACCCTAAGTTCCCTGGCCTTCTGTCTGTTAACCAGCTCCATATTGCCCACATCAAACATTACTGTCCTGTTTGTCAACTCATTGTCCCGGACCGCCAGAGCCATCAGCAACAGAAACAATTCCAAAAAGCCTATGCTCCTTCCTTGCTCCGGCCAAGGCTTAGGCCAATCCTCCGCACACTACCTGCTGTGCCAGAAAAGCCCAAAACCTAAGGCACCTACTGCATCTGAAAATATCTATCCCTGCCAAACAGTGTCCTCCTCTTGAAAAGTCATTAAGACCACATTAAAAGCCTCCAAAAAGGACTCCCACACCCTGAGGTCAGCCTTCACTCCTATGGAGACCCAAAACCAATGATGAGACAAAGACGCCTCAGTCATGGCCAAGCCCAGTCTCCTGCAAAAAGTCCACCCTCCACGAGCCACTCTGCATGCAAAATTCAGGAAAGTCAACAGTTGCTGCATCACCCTGAGCTCCAGCCTGTGCGCTACCACTACCTCTCTTAGGAAATCCAGAATCTCATGTACCTTTTCCTTGGGCAGTCTTACCACCACATGTTCCATGTCCAGTTCAATACCTAGAAAGTCAAGATTATACATGGACATTCCATCTTCTCTAGAGCGAACAGGACTCCCATGTCTCTTGCCATGTCCTCAAACTGTCTCAGAGCCCTTCTGCATTCACCTGACCCAGCCTTGCCTACAAAAAGGAAGTCGTAGAAATAGTGTGACACCGCTCGATGCCCAATCATCTTCATGATGAGTGCAAAAAGGTACTGAAAGCCTCAAACAAAGCACAGGAAATGTCACAACCCATCAGTAACACCCTGTCAACATAGATGGCTCCATCCATTTGTATTGCCAATAACGGAAAAATCAGACAGGTGTATAGGTAGCAGCCGAAATGCTGATTGGTTGTCACTTGGCCAATTACACTCCCAGACCACACAAACACATCAGTCAAATAGCATCATCAACTTAAGCATAAACTACTCTTGTGTCCTATGGTGCAATGAAATCATCACTGACGCCCCTTCTGGCAAGGACAAATGGTGTTTCAGGCGAAACTCGCTCTCTCTTTTTTTCGCAACAACTTCTAAAGGAGAGATCATTAAATCCTCCAGGGGCCAATCATAGAAAGGAACCACAATCCTCCCCTCATCAACCTCCTTCCCCAAATTGTGTGCAACCACTCCTCGTGCCTCCTTGGCTGACCACAAATTGTTGGCCCACCTCCTACACATGGGGCCCCTGGGTGCTGATACCCAACCCTGAACCCCTCCCTGAAATATCACTTCAATTTCAAAGCTGTCTCTTTAGCAGGATATAGCACCAGCCAGGGCAGTAGACCATCAAGCAAGCCCAACTGGCATATGAGCCTTTTGGCCCAGCATCGTCTTGGGCACCTTTTCCCTTGGTCACTCTACATTGCTCAGCCGGACTTGCCAAGGTGAAACACTGGGTTACAGGGTATCTTCCTCAGTTTTTAAAACACTCATGCTTGAATTTGCATGGGTGTCGCAAACAAAAACCTTTACTGAAATTCCAGCTGACCCCTATATTCGTGTTTGAGGTTCTTGGTGTGCCACCTGCCCCTGGTTGGGCTGGACATGGCTGGAAGGGCTTGTAAACAACGGTAAAACCACTCACTATGTGGGTGGAGGCTGCAGATTGGGATTGTGACATCTACTGCATCCACAGTTCAGAATCTACACCCCCCCCATGGTTTATTGGGATTCACGCTTACACTGGCCCTAAATTCCTCATAATAAATTCCTCATAATATCCGAATCAGGCATAGCCCCCAAAGGGCATCTGGGCTTTCCTGATAATGTCCATGTATTTTGAATATTGAATAGAGAGATAGCTCTATCCAGATACTTCTCGCAGTAAATGCTAGCAAAGATATGGAAAACTGACGTCCAGTTCTCCCTTGCAATGGGTACTCTGAGCCATCGCGCTAGCTCCCACTCTTCCTCCTTAGCCCCCTCCTTAGTCTGTATGTCCCTATGTAACAACTTGAATACATCCACATATTCATGTTTCCATATTCTGGTCTTAAGTTTTTCATGTGACCCCAAAGGCATCGCTAAGCCCATGTATGGCAGCATCTTCTTGTGCCCCTGCCGTCTTTACAGTCCACGCCTGCCTCATCCTCGCCTTTCTAATCCATAGCTGAGGCCTCTGTCCCTATCTTCACCATACCAACCTACACCTCTTTATATTGGCTGTCAGTGACTCAACCCCCCATCTCAATTACTCCAACACCCACCCCCACTGATTTGCACTGCACCTTCCCCGTACTCGTCTGTGAAGTCTCCCACACCGACCACCACTCCCTCTTACCTTGGGAAAATCATCTAGGTTTCCGGTTCAGCTTGCGACTTTCTCCGCAACTCTCTTTCTGTCTCCCAGCAGTTTCACCAGGATCACCACTTGATACCTGTAAAACACCAGCTGAAGAGACCTTCTGCACCATCAATTAACTCCCCCCCATCCTGCCACGTACTTCACCATCCTCCCACTCATCACTTTCACCCCTGCAGTCCAGCTCTACCTCATCCACACATTCTTTTGCCTCAGCCATCATCCACCCATTTACACGCACATTCCCCTCTCAGGCCACCTCCCCGCCACCAATAGTGTAAGGTGTGCCTGGGAAAGATCCCTTGACCTAGGGAAGGCAGCTCCTGACCCCCCTATTTCTTCAGACCTATGTCAAGAAGCCATTGTATGCCCTGTTGGTGTCTCCAACTGTATGCCAGTCTCCATCACTGGCCTAGCTATTCCTTTCTCCGCCTGACTGCATGACCATGCAGGCCTCTCACACTACCAGGCCTGTGGGCCGCACAAGCCTCCCTATCATCTCAACAACCTTCCTCAGATATCCAAACCCAGCACCCTCCACTGAGGCATGACCAGAGGGGTCGCCACCGTCCCAAGAGCAAGGCACACCCTTCACTCTCTTAGACTGCCCCTTTTGGTTTGAGGTGCCCTCTTTCTCCCTACAAAGCCTCTCCCATCTCTTCTCTGTCCCAGCTAGCAGCCTGCGTTGCTCCCGGATCCTGGCCTCTAGGCCAACCCCAGCCATTCATTAATTTGACCCCTCCCAGGCCATTCCCTCCCCACCTGAGTCCCCACAACACTGTTGCCCTGCCCTTGTGAAGTCAGGGGCCCCAAAACGGCCTCTCCTGTTGACCCTGCATACTGTGCCGAACCCCCAGCACCTGGAGATGCCCTGTGACTCAAAAGGCCTATTGGTCTAGGCCTTCTGTTTCCCCACGTGAGGTTGGCATGCCCAAGCCCCTTTTGTGGACTTAACTGTGAGATCAATAGGCTCCTCAATATGCAGGGGCCTACTCACCACTGAGGTCCCTGCAGCAGGAAACACTGCGTCATTGCACTCATCCCCCGACACATGCCCCGTCCCCTGGTAAAAAACACCTAAAACAGGCAAACTACCATCTAAGGCAGCCTGCCACAGGGATGCTGAAAGGCTCCGATGCCTTCCAGCAGGCTTGGACTTAGCCAGCACAGGGAGTGCATTACAGGCCCGCCCCATTTTGCAGAGTCTTTGTCGTGCGAGGATTTACAAGACGCCACTGCTGCAGATATCCTGCCCAAGCCAGGCCTGGTTGAGGATTCCAGGCCCAAGAAGGTCCGCCTGTCCAGCCTCACCTAAGGTGCGAAGCGTGGAGTGCAGCACCTCTGCCTACTCACTGCCAGCCATCACACCATGGCTAATGAAGGGGGGACAATGAGACCTGCCACTACACAATTCTCCCTCCAAACTATGCTGATAGAGTGAGATGCGAGCCCAGGAAGAGGACAACCCCCCTCCTGAGGATCCTTTGTGCATTTCTGCAAACTCCTCCCCTGCCCAGCTACCACCTGTTCCAGGGGTCTTCAAACTGGGTGCAACCCCCTCTAAAGGAGCCTCAAGTGATCTCAGGGGGCTGAGAGGCTATGGCCAACACAAGCATTTAGCTGATACCAGGGCTTTGTTTTAAGCTGAAAAAATTGAGCACCAGTAAACTCGAACATGTTTTGTCATTTAAGTCCAAGATGGAAGTCTGTGTCAAAAGGAAAGGGACTCCAAATGCTCTTCAAAACCCCCACCCCCACCTCTAATAATCACACTGTGGATAATGTTACATGTTAGTAAGGCCTCCCTGACCAGAATAGTATGTTTGCCATCATGATTGCATTTTTTAAAACACTATCAGAACTTAACTGCAATGTTTAAATACGTGTATACATATTTAAACTTTGCCGAATCAATAGAATAATTGTGAACATTTGGAGGGGGGCCACATGATTTTTATTTCACTAAGGTGTGAAAGCGATGAAGAATCTCTGCTTTAAAAGTGATTAATTTCTATCTCTGACTGCAGAAATTTCTGCAGCACGTTTCTTCCATTGCCATAGACTGGACTAGAATCATCCTCTGCATTAATCTTTTCGGTCTGATATCTGCCTGTATTCATCCAAACCAGGTAAGGGGGAAGGGCAGACAGTCTTATTTAAGCTGCTGCAGCAGTGAGAGCAGCTGCTCTGTTCTGCAAATGGCACAAAAGTGCATCTGTGCACGTCAGAAATGCCACTTGAATTCCTGTAATGAGAAAACAGTTTAAAATGCATGCCACTGCCATAAAATATCTTCGTATGTATAGTACTAATATAAGAGAGCTAAACGTCTTCAAAGCCAAACTTAAATAAAAACTGATAACAGTGCTGCTGCCAGATTCGGAGTTGGCGTGACAGAAAGCCAAGTTGAGGAAGGTCTCTGCTGCCAGTTAGGGTATGTGGGTTGGCCAGTGCTTAACTTGTGCTTGTTGTTTCCGGTGCGCAGCACCGGCACTTATTTTTGAGGGATGGAACTTATTTTTTGGCTCAAGCATTTACTGCATGCAAAGAACTCAAATGGGAAAGACGGAGGACGAGAAAAATGAAAAAGTGTCACAATGGGAGAAAGCAGAAAGCTGCAAGAGTGAGCTGAAGGGGCAGGGAGTGGCTTTAAATGGATTGAAGAGGCTGGAGATTGCTTCAGGATTACGCTGGCTGCCTCAGTATTCCGTGTGCACACATTTAGTTACAGCAGCTGTGTGTTTAAGAGGAGAGCTTTGGGCACGGCACGTTTTTATTTACAAATTAAGCACTGGGGTTGGCCTATTTCCAGCGTGAGATCTTAGACATCCCTCTCATCTTGGACATTGCTTAATTTGTCTTAAACGTGGCTGACACAATGCCCGGTTGCCGTGACCCCGTGGCAACAGTCCCAAGGTGAGGAGTACAGAGACAACTGTAAGGTATCTCACTCCGCATATTCAGTTCCTTTCTTTTCTTGTAGACTGTTTATTGTTTGACTGCCATACCTGGTGGTGTGTTAGTTGTTTCCTCGCCTTCATGTCATCCCTTTAGTGAATGAGCCCTAAAACCTGTTTATTGTGTGTTTCTGCCTACAAAAACAGGTTATTATTTAATCTTCAATGTAATACTGGGAAGCAATTAAGGCGCCATTTTTTGTTTTAGGAATATCTTGCGCTTTCTTTCTGCTCCTTTCACATACCTTTCCTATTGTATTTTAACTGTATGTCTTGGAAGGGTACGTACAGCCCCGAAGGCGTACTTGGTGGCATGATTATTCATAATCCTGGCCTATGCACAGTTACCAGCAAAGTTGGTACCAGTGGTGCTTTATTTTTATTAAAACAAGAGTGTCAGGGTCCTTCTGAGAAGGCCACTGCAACTTGCTCCAACCACTGCCCCTGCCAGAACCACCATAACTTCTCACCATCAGACTCCAATTATTACAATTCGGCCTTTTCCAGGCACCCAAAGCTACAAAAATGACCTGGGCATCTGATATTATTATTTTTAATGTATATTGAGTTATTAAACGCTGTTGATGTGCTCACTTTAAAAGTAGACAAACAGTGCCACCTTGCAGTGGACTGTCATATGTGTTAGGGTTGAGAACTTGGAGCTAGATGTACAAAAAAATAGTGACTCGCAAATTAGCAAAGTGGTTTGCGAATGGAAAAGTGGCTTTTTGCAATATACGAAAGCCATTTACAAACCAAAATTTGAGATGCAACTGTTTTGCATCTTGGTATTTTGTGCAACCCCAAATAGCAAATCGCAATTATAGAATCCCTAATCGAGAAATGAAAACAGTATGTTGGGGGCTGTTGCATTATCATCTAGGGCCAGATGTAGCAAACTTCCAAATTGCGACTTGCAATTTGCGAGTCCCAGCGACTCGCAAATTGCAACTCGCAATTTGGAATGCAGAAAGTGTCTCAGACACCTTCTGCGAGTCGCTATGGGGTCGCAAAGACCCACCTCATTAATATTAATGAGGTGGGTCGCAATTTGCGACCCCATAGCGAGTCAGGGCACTCACGGGGATGGTGGCCTGCTGGAGACAGCAGACCACCATGTCCGTGACTGCTTTTAAATAAAGCAGTCTTTTTTTTTCAAAGTGTAGCCACTTTCCCTTAAAGGAAAACGAGCTGCACTTTGAAAAAAACCTGAAACCTTTAGTTTCGGTATTTTTCAGAGCAGGTAGTGGTCCCTTGGACCACTGCCTGCTCTGAATTTTTTTTTTTTGGTCCAGACACAAAGGGGAAGGGGTCCCATGGGGACCCCTTCCCGTTTGCGCCTAGGTTACCATCCACTTCAAGTGGATGGTAACTGCGCTTTCATTTGCGACCGCAATCGCGGTCGCAAATCAATATACATAGCATTGCGAGTCGCAAATAGGAAGGGAACACCCCTTCCTATTTGCGAGTCGGAAATGCATTTTGCGAGTCGGTTCCGACTCGCAAAATGCATTTCTACATAGCAATGAGGCTTTAGCGACTCGCAAACGGCGATTTTTGCCGTTTGCGACTCGCTAAACCCTTGCTACATCAGGCCCCTAGTCTCAAGGCCAGTTTGTACATGCAGTTTAACACCAATTCAATCCAGGTGGTAGCTGGGTGTAAAGTATAAAAGCAGGCCTCGAGTGCATCAAAGATTACCCCAATGGCTGCTCTGTAGGTGTCTGCAAGGAGGAAGAAGAGATAAGAGAGGAGTTTCAGAGTCAGGCTGACCATTTTTCATTAAACATGAAGAAATATTTGACAAATCCAGGCTAAGTGGCAATGCCATAATGGAGATTATTGCCCTTTTAAAGCCTCATCTAGAAATCAGTTCTCTGCTCAACAATTTTATCCCTAATCATGTTCAGGTGTTGTGCGTGTTACACCTATTGGCCTCTGGCAGTTGCCAGTGAGTGATTGCTGTTGCAGGAGGGATGTCTCAAAGTGTGTCTTTACATTTCTTCTATGCATTCCTAGATGCAATGCTTTTTTATGTCCACTACCACTTATACCTACCCAGGAATGCTCAGGAAATGCAAAGTACCAAATTCCCCATGTCATAGCGTATATAGATGGGACACATGTGCCTCTATATCCTCCATCCCATCTTGCATATCTTTTTTGGAACAGATGAAATAAACCTTCCCTAAATATTGAAGTGGTATGCAATGCCCACCATATAATAACTGATATTTTGTCACAATATCTAGGAAGTATAATAACTGATATTTTGTCACAATATCCTGGAAGTACCAATGACTCCTTCATGTTTAGGTACAGCGGAATATACAGACGGGTGGAAAGAGGGGAGTCTGATGATGGATATTTATTAGGTACTGAAAAGAAATGCAAATACAGATTTTTGTTTGGTGTTTCCTTAAAAATTTTTGTAGGTTCACACGAATTTTTATTTTTCAGGTGATAGTGCATATGCCCTATGTCCCTGGATTCTGATACCATTCCTTTCCCCACCTCCCAAAATGAACCCAGATACAACAACACACATTATCGCACCAGGACTGTGATTAAGTGGACATTTGGCCTACTGAAAGCTCATTTCTGGAATCTACATAAGATATGTACCGGAAATTGCATGTTAGATAGTAGCAACGTGTGCCATCCTACACATTATTGCCACCAGGAGAGGCCTAAGCATCGTGGTGTCAGACTCGAATTCAAGGAAAGAAGATCCTCGGTAACCTGTTCAGCAGCCTACAGACAGATGTGATCAGAGCAGAGCAGTGGAGGGGAGAAGGCACACACTACTTCTCAAAGTAAGACACATCTGCTTCTACAAACTGGCAAAAAAGTGTACCCTACTTGTTTGATGTTCCAAAGTAAAGATACCTTTATTGTCAGGTGTTTCACAACTTTTCTGAAACAATCTGAACATTCACAAGAAAATGCAACATAATGTCATTATGAAAGTCGCTTACAGCACCAGCATGAGAAAACCACATCAATGTAGGCACTCCCTGATCTGTGCCTGTCAATGCTTTTTGTGACTCACAGAATGAGATGTGCACCATGTTGCGGTGCAGGAGTATGGCTGCTACTGCGTCGCTGCCAACATACATCTGTGGCAGAGATGCTGCTTACGCTGGACATCTCCTGCCTATCAGGATGTTCTGCACCTACCCCACTCGTAATTTGGGCAGTTTGATGGCGTTTTGACCCTTATAATTTGCTGGATCATCATCAGGAAAAAAAGAGTTTTGGGCAGAAAGAAGGTAAATGTTGATGACCACTGAACACAACACCTAACCAGATTGGATCTTCCTCCACTATTTGTGCCTGTTCTTCTCCCTCAAAATTTGTACCACAAATGTTTTCCTCAGGTGCATCTCTTAGGATAATGGATACAATATTAATGCTATTAAATGGGGAACATACTTCTATTCGGTTAGTACCATTTCTTCAATAAATGTCTGACACTGAATACAGTGAGTTTCTTCTTAACTACTAGTCTCATAATGCATTATGAGGAGTTATTTTGCTATGGAATATTCCCACACTAATATGTCTGTATTAGGTAAATTATAAATGCATGTAGAAGTCAGTTTTAAGGTAATGCATGTTACCAATACAAACAATATACACTTACTTTTCGATAGTGCAGGTGCAGAAGTGCCAATGTTGGCAAAATCAACAACCGCCTCTGGTTCCAGGGTTGTCTCTACCATTGCTTCCTGTGTAGTAGGTAGAAGTAAAGTAGAGAGACCACCTGCTGTTGCCCAGGACTCATTCATGCATATTGCGACCTTTTCTTCAGTACGGCACAGGAGGTCGTGCCACCTCTTTAGTATCTCTTCGGTGGAGCGCTGTGCCACACCTACAGGATTTATTTTCTGCTGCATCTCCAGCCAGATTCTGTGCTTAAGTGCCTCCGACACAGTCAAATAGGTCATCGCAAATCGGAAGCTTTGTACATCTACCCTTTAGTGTCTGTGGCGAGCACTGGTAAACACTGGCTCAAATTAAACATTTAGGAGGTTATCACAACTTTGGAGGAGGTGTTAATCCGTCCCAAATGTGACGGATATACCACCAGCCGTATTACGAGTTCCATAGGATATAATGGACTCGTAATACGGCTGGTGGTATATCCGTCACTTTACCGTCACTTTTGGGACGGATTAACACCTCCTCCAAAGTTGTAATAACTCCCTAAGTACCAGAAATCATAGCATTACTAGTTGGAATTAGAAACTGCAGCGTTAGAATAAACGACCCTTTGCCTCCCATCTGCACCCTTTAGCAAGCACAGTTCTAATTTACTGGCTTTGTCACCGTTGTTAAACATGTTTTTAAGAGGGGCTAGGTGCATATTGATACTGTGTACAATAAATTGTGGAATGCACTTTAAAATATATAATTGTTTTCACAAGGCTTTAAGGTGTACAGGGCATTAATGTAATTAATCAATACAAAAACAAAGAGAACATATTAGCTCACATGTAAGCCACTATAATAGCTCAGTTATCACATTTCTCCATTTCCCTCAGTGCAGCTTCTGTTAATCTAAGATGACCAGTGCATTAATGAAAACAATTATAAGCACTATTTTATTCCGGTTCCGTTCAGGCATATAGACAAGTGTTCATTGTATGTTTAAGGTTTTCAGCCTTTTTCGCTAATAAGACCTTGATCGCTGCAGTCACCTGCTTGAAGAACAAAATTTGAAATATCTTTAGACTGTATATGTCTGAGTTCCTTGGCAATGGTCACTGGCAATGGTCACTTGGCAATGGTCACTGTCAGCACCACCTTCCTGAATCACCCAGTAAAACCACCAGAAAACTATGAGATGCCTGATGCCTTTTAGCCAACACCTCCCACCCATGGGCCACTTCCTACAAGTCACTGTTGTGTGGGCTTGGAGAGAGGACGAATGGGTTGAGGTCACACCTAGACTCACCTAAAAGGACGGCCATCTCAGAAGTGATGTTTTTAAGGCTGAGTGGTCGAAGTAGACTAATTCTTAGGAATGGTAAATTCCAATCAGTGGATAAGTGCATTAAAACAAGTATGTTTTTAAATTTGTTGCACAGCATTGAGGGCTGCTATGCAACATGGCTTAAAGTAAATAACAATAAAGCGCTATGGCGGGGCCAGCGTTGACTGTGCTATAGGATTTTGTTTTTGTTTACTTTAAGCCATGTTGCGCAGCAGCCCACGGTTCTGTGGAATATGTCTTAAAACAGAATATGTAGCAGGAGGAGGGCAGATCAGATTGTGTTAAAGAGAACAACACCAAGTGGTAAGTTTTAAAAGAGTGGACAGTGGGAGAAGGGTGGGTTAAAAGGATTGGATGGGGAGGATTAACACCAAGAGGCCTAAAAGGGGGTTGGCGTGAGGGAGAGCAGGAGGAAGAGGCCTGGGGTAAAGGGAAAAGATTGCAGACCCATGCACTCTCTAAGACTAAATGCGAAAAGTTTATAGGGAGCCTGCAGCCAGTGGAAGGACACTGGCCACAAGAAGCTGTACTTGATTCAAGCTCTATGCAGCGACGAAGACTTGAAGCACAGGAGGAAGGAGGAAGCCAGAAGCGAGGTGAAGGTGCTGACCAATAGGAAGCAAGGAAACAAGAGTGCCATGGGAGCCAACCAATGGTACTTAAAGGTAAGTACTGGGTAGGCTCTAAGCCCCTTTTTGATAAATATTTTGTATACAAAAGATTTTTTCAGCTCTGTGCAGGCAAAACCTAAAAACAGAGCAGCCTGACTGCAAATTGCAGCTGCCTGGTCCTACAAAGAAGCAGTCAACACTGTCGGGAGGCAGGGGAGCACTAAGAGGATCAGTGATGGGAAAAATCAAAGGAGGGGAGAACAAGGAATGGGGAAGGTGAGCAACAGTGGAGTTTGAGGCAGCGTGGGACAAAATAATAATACATAAAAGGAATTCAACAGAGATGCTGGAAAGGTGGAAGAGGGAGCAATACAGAGCATAGGGGCTGGGCTGGGTATTGGATGGGGGAAGGAGACATTTCTTAGTGCTCTGAATTCCACAGATTTTTACCTCATTCTGAGCAGTCTATGCCAAATATATTCCATTTGGTTTTCACTGGTGTTATGTGTCCATAGGAAAACAAAAATGCATGGGTTTTTCTACAAAACTCAGGGGCATTTTTATGAACTCATTGCGCCGTCATTGTGTCACTGTTAGTGAAGCTATGGTGGTGCAAACCTTGACCCCATATCTATCAGGCCAAGAAAAGCCACTTTGGGGGCTTTAAATGGCCTCATAGATATGGAGTGAGGCAAGGTAGTGCAAATCACTGCACTGTCTAACTCTGTGCAAGGGAGTTGTTCCATGGGTATTATGGTGGGTGTTCCCATGCAACACCTATGGATTTTGATGCATCCACAGATTTACAAGAACGTGTTAGCCTAGGGAATACACCAAAACCTTCCGCCTCCCTAGGGGTGGTGCATTAAGGAGAAATATCTTTATTTCTCCTCGTTTTCCCTCTTTCTAAGTGTTCTGCATTGCGCAGCACACATAGAAAGAGGAAAACACAGCTCAGGATTTTCTTTTTTTGCAGAAAGGTGCCCCATCCTCCACAAAAACAATCCTGCATGCAACTCAGGCACCCTTGTACCACAGGAATTGGTGCCTGCGTTGGTGATAGGCAGCAAAAACTGTGCAAGCGCAGTGGGAAAGGAAAGGAATGCACTGTATGCCAATCAATACAGCGCATTCCTACCCTTTCACTTTGACGCAGGGCAGCACAGTAAGGTGACTTGCTGCGCTTCCCTGCGTTAAAAGCCCACAAATATGGGCCCCAGAATATTGATTCACATGTAAACATCGTTTTCGTCCATAATCTTGATCGTCAAGAAATATGCAATGAGGGTTTGATGGACGCATATAAATGCTCGGTTTTTCACAATGCAGACAGTAGCCATTCACATTATAATAACAGGCAAAATGTGGATAGAAAATGATCCACAAAAGAAGAATACCATTCAGGAATTGGTGCAGAAACCATTGACGTGTTACTCCCCATTTCTTTGTTACAATATTTGAATAGGTTGGTATTCCTGATTCCTGTAATTCTTCTTAGAATATGTAATACCAATCCTAACGCGTCTGTCCTTATTTTATCTTTTATTATTTAATTTATATGGGATTGCGTTAGAGGTTCGATAGACCTTTTGACTATGCTTAGAGTGATTTCACCATTAATCTTTAATACCATGCAATTACACTATCATAATCAATAAACATCATCAAATACTCTTTGGAGTCAGTGATCTTTACACCATGTCCCATTTGGCCATGAATAACCACATCTTTATATAGAGTTAGAAAGTTTATTTCACAATACTAACAATACTAATGTCATGTAAATTATTCTCAAAACCAAGTGGTAAACATACATAAACAACACCGGTTGACCAAATCGTCTAAGGAATCTCAACTTAGCTAATGCATTGACAATTAAGTATTCAAGAGTCACAGTACAAATAAAAAGCAAGAACAACTGCACAATAATAATAGCATACATCTAGATTCAGCAAATGAACAACATTAACCCTTTAGTGATTTGTTGTTAACACGTTGGTGTCTCCCTAACCAACCTTCAGATTAGAATAGCATGTTTGGGCTTCATGAAAAACAATTTTAGTCAAAGTTAATTTGAAAAAACATATAACTATGGCTCTATCAAAATAGAAGTTGGTACCAAGAAACAAAGAACCAACTTACAACATGAACAATAGCATTTGTTATTCCTCTCCTCATATGGATCAGCAAGCTGCGATTATCTTCATCAGTTGGACATCTGTTCGGTCAGCTTGAGCAATGGGCAGTGAAAGGGGATGGTTCAGACACAGGGGTCTCTAAGCAAATCTCTAAACTATTTAAGAAGCAACATCTAATCTCAGCATTAAAAATGTAAGCAATAAAGTTAAAGATAAAAATAAATCATCAGGAACTGTTCAGCTCCTCAAACAGAATAGAAGGAGAGCCTATCTCCTCTGTGCAGTCGGATTATGTTAAACTCACCTAAAAAAAGTCCCACGTTGCCATTGGTCAGAAAATTGTACTTTTATAATTAGTCCAATAGAAATAAAAACCCATATCTAAGATATAACTAAACTGTCTTTCACATGTTGATGACTGGCTCCTCTTCTCCTGTTCCCATCGTCACACTCAACAAGTAACCTTTTTTGTATCCATCCATACTCCAGTCAGTGCCTCCATTGTTAGGTCCTGGGAACATCGCTGTCTCACACATCAAACTGGACAATGTAACAACTATTAGTACAAGACATTCTAGCAAGCAGTTCTCATGAGAAAGTTAAAGATATCTGCTAACATTTCGTCAATGAGTATGAACAATACATTTCTTCATCTCTGAACATACATTCCCACAATTTTATTAAACATTGCAGCTTACTATGAGACTATGCATACTAGGCCCAAACCTTCCTAATTTAAGGCCTACAATTAATAAGCTAATACATAACATGAAATCATAAATATAACACACTAATACAATTTTCTTAATACATGTACTTCCATAAATATTATTATTAATTTAATAAAAGCATTATGTATTTTATGCTGGCCACTCAAGTAGGCACATTTTCCCAGTCGCACATTATTTTCTGTAATAGTCAAATTCTATGCAAATTCTTAATCCAAAATACATGAAAATCGTTAGTAATAAATTCATCTTTCACAATCCCTCCTCTGATGACTAAATATGTCATCACACTTTACATCATTCCAAATTTTTGGTCCCCTAAAATTTCTTTACCCCGTAACTTTTATTTCTTGTTTTCCCCTTCGAATTTTCTCTAAATAACCTTTCCATTTTAATTTCTCACCTCTGCTGATAATTTTTCAGTTTCTTCATTTTAATCACATGAAACATTTAATAAATTTCCCATGCTCCAATTAATGCTTACAATAATCAATATTATCTGTATTATTTTCAATAGTATCCCTTTCCCCAGGTTGTCAAGCCAGTTCCCCACAAAAGCAAAACTTTTGCCAACATTTTCCCAAACTCCAGATTCTTTCAGATCTTTCAAATCAGTGCTACCATTAGTTAGATTGTTAATCAGGCCTCTAATTTCTTTACTATTGTTAGGTATGTATGAGCAACAATGTTGCGAGTTCAGCATTTTACAAACTCCGCCTTCCTTTGCTAAAACGATGTATAATGCAAAGAGGTTCTGAAGAGTCATTGATCTTACCACAGCCATTTCTGTATCCATTAGGATCAGGGCTCCTGAAAAATTGATCAGCATGTTATCCACAATAACAACTTTCGAATTTTCAAAGAATTCAGAATAACTCCCACTGAAGGAGTTATTGCTCCAAATATGTCTCCAACTATGCCAGAATAACATTCTCGCTTTTGTCTAACATGATCTAATTCTGTCCATTTAGATATTTTATTCAGATCCTAAAGTTGATAAATCTTTGGTAAAACTATCCCCAAGTAACATGTGCCATACCATCCTCTTGAAAGACGGTAATACGCATTTGGTCCACAGATATAATAAACTCCTGCAATTGCTGGGTCTTGTCAATTTAACATGAACGTCCATTTACTCTGAAACAAAAACACATGGCTGCATTCACTTGTCTTCACAAACGTGTCAGTTCTAGATTTAGGCCTATACACACAAAGCTTTCCTAGGTATTGTGCATCTAAAGCTAATTTACCTTATGTCTTTATGTCACTAAATGCATAATAATTCATAAATGTTGTTTTCTCCAAGCCTTTCTCTAATTTCTCCTTTAATGCCTTTCTCCTACCATCTATATGATCTAAGAAACTCTTTTCTATAGTTGTGAGCAAGCATGTGAGATTGTTCCGGTGCACATAAGCTGTGCCAAATGTCAATCTAGGTTCAAAGGATCCTTTCACTATTTCTATGGTGTTTTCCTTAGCTACTCTACTCAGGTACTTAATTATAGGAACAAACTAAAATACCACATTGTGGTTTGAGTGGAAGTATTGAATGTACTCCTGTTTATAAAATCTTGTTAGTAAAAGACTGCAACTTATTCCGCAAGTAAGGGGCAAACTATGGTAAGTAACTCCTTCTTCCACTGATGAAGGAATTAGACATAACAATCTCTCGCATCCATTGTCTCAACATACTCAGGCATTAAGCGATAGAAAACATTCGAAGAAAGTTCTCCTTGGATATTGTTGAAGTACAAATAGTTCTCATCTATTCTGCACCTGTCCACTTCTGTGAGTGCAGTAGTTCTCTCTAAAGCAGAGGTATGGTTGGCCTCAATTTTGTCGAGAAGAGTCATGCTCACAATCAACACCAGGCACAATATCATACATACAATCGCCAAACCAATTCCTATGTATTTACAGCTCCTATTCTTCCTAATCTGTTGGCTATGGTTATTCATGACCTGTATAGAATCAGAAAGCAGAAGAGGAAAATTATAACTATGCAGCAAAACAAAACGAAAATCGTTAATCTTCCTTAGCAATTATTTACAACTTTCAGTCTTTCTTTCAGGATCCTTTGTCAAAATAAGGTAGCTTGTCAAAATCGGTTTAGCAGCTTGTCAAATCAGATTATTTCAAAAGTCTTTTCTGGTTACTTTCAATAGTCTCTTTTTCTCTTTTCTTAGATTCATAGTTTTACAAAGTTCAGTTTATTGATCTTCTTTAAGTGCCAAAATATTGACCTGAAATTTCTCGATCAAAACAGAAAGACAAAAATTCACTCTGCCATTCCCTTGTCGTTGCATATGCCCATTCAGGACCTGCATACCTTCTATTTGCAATTCACTTTCTTTTCAATCTCTGAGCCTCATTTAATTCTCCATCACTCATATCTTCTCTTCTTTTTGTGTCTATTTCTTCTTCAATTGTTGTCACTGTAATTGCTTCTTTTCTTTTTGCTTGTGATTTCGGCCCCTTATCTCCTTTCCATGGACCTTTTGTCAATGCTCTTTTCAGTGCTGGACTTGTAACTTCTCTTTGTTCTGCAGGATTTTCTCTTGATATGCCTGCAACTGGTTCAGGAGGAGACAGATCGTTTTGGCTTTGATCTCCTCAATTCCTTCCACCTCGGGGTCTGCGGTTTGCTCAGGTTGTTTTTCAAGACCGTCTGTTTCTGGGAGAGCTCTCCCCTGACTAGTCTCTCCTGCTACCTCGGTTGAGGTTGGTTCATTGTCACTCTCTTGTAGGTCCTCCACTTCGTCTCTTACCGGAGTATTTGCACTATTTTCTGTTTGCTGAGATTTAGGCCCTCATTCTGACCCTGGCGGTCGGCGGAGAGGCGGCGGTCGGACCGCGAACAGACCGGCGGTATTAAAAATGGCATTCTGACCCTGGCGGGAACCGCCAACACAGCCCGCCAACTTAACACTCCGACCGCCACAGCGGTACAAACAAACAGCGCGGCGGTTCCCGCCAACAGCCCGGCGGCAGACAAAGTACCGCCCACCCTATTACGACCCACCAATCTGCCACCTTTTCCGGGGCGGGAGCACCGCCGATAAGAACACGGCGGAAACAGACTACGAACGGGAAAACGCTCACCTCTACGCACTCCACGGGAGATTCCGGCAGTATGGAGCCAGAGTTGCAGGTCATCCCCGCACTCCTATTCCTCCTCATATACCAGGAGCACGCCCGGCGGCGCGGAAGACATCGGTGAGTACTGCACCTACGACACAGGGGAGGGAAAAGATTACCGGCACACACCCACCCACCCACACCCACTACAACACACACATCAATGCATTCCCACAGATCACTGTCACAACCCACAAACCACCCCCCTCCGAAATAATGCAAAGACCAAAAGAAGAGATCATAAACGGCCAGATATATTGAAATAAACTATGTACAAAATATATACAGCTACTAAATGTAGTCCAACCACTGTCCGTGGATCACAGGGGTCCTGTGCAAAGGGGCAAGGCCCAGTCCCACGACAAGAACTCCACGGAGAGAACACTGCAGGGGCATCAGAAAGAAAATAGGACAGGCACCTCAGGGGGAAGGGAAGGGGGGGCACCTCAGCCACTTGAGTACACGACGCCAGATCCACGAGGGGACTCCATGACCACTGGGCCATCCTGGGGAGAGCAAAGCCACAGTCCAAACAGTCCATACAGTGGGTGGCCTGCCCACTGGGCCATCCTGGGGAGAGCAAAGCCACAGTCCATACAGTCCATACAGTGGGTGGCCTGCCCACTGGGCTCTGTCCATACAGTGGGTGGCCTGCCCACTGGGCCATCCTGGGGAGAGCAAAGCCACAGTCCAAACAGTCCATACAGTGGGTGGCCTGCCCACTGGGCCATCCTGGGGAGAGCAAAGCCACAGTCCAAACAGTCCATACAGTGGGTGGCCTGCCCACTGGGCCATCCTGGGGAGAGCAAAGCCACAGTCCATACAGTCCATACAGTGGGTGGCCTGCCCACTGGGCCATCCTGGGGAGAGCAAAGCCACAGTCCAAACAGTCCATACAGTGGGTGGCCTGCCCACTGGGCCATCCTGGGGAGAGCAAAGCCACAGTCCAAACAGTCCATACAGTGGGTGGCCTGCCCACTGGGCCATCCTGGGGAGAGCAAAGCCACAGTCCATACAGTCCATACAGTGGGTGGCCTGCCCACTGGGCCATCCTGGGGAGAGCAAAGCCACAGTCCATACAGTCCATACAGTGGGTGGCCTGCCCACTGGGCCATCCTGGGGAGAGCAAAGCCACAGTCCATACAGTCCATACAGTGGGTGGCCTGCCCACTGGGCCATCCTGGGGAGAGCAAAGCCACAGTCCAAACAGTCCATACAGTGGGTGGCCTGCCCACTGGGCCATCCTGGGGAGAGCAAAGCCACAGTCCATACAGTCCATACAGTGGGTGGCCTGCCCACTGGGCCATCCTGGGGAGAGCAAAGCCACAGTCCATACAGTCCATACAGTGGGTGGCCTGCCCACTGGGCCATCCTGGGGAGAGCAAAGCCACAGTCCAAACAGTCCATAACAGACCCCACTGCCACTGGAGGAGGCAAGTTGGCCAGAGGACATCCTGCAGCCCTGCCCGAGATAGATCCTGCCCTGCCACGTCTGCCAAAGGGCCAGCGGTTCTTGCCTTGAAGGGCCCAGTTCAGCGGTTCTTGCCTTGAAGGGCCCAGTTCAGCGGTTCTTGAGACGGCGGGGCCCAGTTCAGCGGTTCTTGAGACGGCGGGGCCCAGTTCAGCGGTTCTTGCCTTGAAGGGCCCAGTTCAGCGGTTCTTGAGACGGCGGGGCCCAGTTCAGCGGTTCTTGAGACGGCGGGGCCCAGTTCAGCGGTTCTTGAGACGGCGGGGCCCAGTTCAGCGGTTCTTGAGACGGCGGGGCCCAGTTCAGCGGTTCTTGAGACGGCGGGGCCCAGTTCAGCGGTTCTTGAGACGGCGGGGCCCAGTTCAGCGGTTCTTGAGACGGCGGGGCCCAGTTCAGCGGTTCTTGAGACGGCGGGGCCCAGTTCAGCGGTTCTTGAGACGGCGGGGCCCAGTTCAGCGGTTCTTGAGACGGCGGGGCCCAGTTCAGCGGTTCTTGAGACGGCGGGGCCCAGTTCAGCGGTTCTTGAGACGGCGGGGCCCAGTTCAGCGGTTCTTGAGACGGCGGGCCCAGTTCAGCGGTTCTTGAGACGGCGGACGGTCTATGGCCAACTGCTAATTGCCTGGTGGTGCCCTCCTGGGCAGCGGGGATGGTGCTCCTTCACTGCCCACCTGGGCTGTGGGTGGTGGGGCCCTCCTGGCCAGCTGGGCTGGGTCCTCCCTGGGCAGCGGCTATGGGGGTGGTGGGCTCTCCCGGGGCAGCGGCTATGGGGGTTGTGGGCTCCTCCTGGGCAGCAGGCCTGCTGCCTGACCTCTCCAACTTGCTGCCCTTGCCCTCCTTAGTCGTCGGCCTGTGGCCCTTGCCTCCCTTTGGAGCTGTGGCTGGTGACTGTCTCTGGGTGGTGTCCGGGGGGGATGTAGAAGGCGGGCTCCTGCGGCGCCCCTTCCGCCTTCTGCTCCTCTTCCCAGGGGGTGGGCTGGCTGTCCCCTTGCTGCTGGGTGAAGATCCAGACATGCGGGCTGGCGGGCTCCAATACCCCTGCACCCTTGTCAAGGGGGCTGCAGGGCTGGTGGTGGCTGAGGTGCTCTTCTTACCCCGACGAGAAGGAGGGGGGGGCTCAGGGTCAGGAAAGAAGTTAGTAGTGGCGAGGAAGAGCTTCTTGGGACAATGGAGAGTGGTGGGTACAGTGGGAATGGGAGTGGAGGGAGAGGATGTGGTTGTAGGTGAGTCACGTTTGCTGTCTTTGGGTGCAGGTGCAGGAGGGATAGGCTGTCGTGAGGTGGATGGCTGTTGGGTGGGTGGGTGGCTGCGTTTGTGTGGTGTGGAAGAGGGGGTGACAGACACAGTGGGAGAGGACACAGGGGACGTGTAAATGGCAGTGGGGATGGTGACTGCACGTGTGCGGACTGCAGTGGAGGGTGTGCTGGTGATGGAAACACTGGCTGATGGTGAGGTGAATGGAGGTGTGAGTGTAGACGTCACAGGGAGGGAGGAGGGAGACGAGGAGGTGGGGGTCACAGAGGTGGTAGTGACTGTTGGCATGTCTGCATCGGAATGTTGCGTGTGTGAATGTCTGGGTGATCTGTGGTGCTTATGTTTGGATGAGCTTCTCTTGGGTGTTGAGGTGTGTGCAGGCTGGTCTGATGGTGTGGGTGGGACAGGCAGAGGAACAGGAGACTGGGAGGAGGGAGTTAGTAGAGGCAGGCAGGAGACAGGGACAATGGCTGCCGTCAGTGCTGAGGCCAGAGCCTGGAACGATCGCTGATGGGCAGCCTGACCCGAATGAATGCCCTCCAGGTACGCATTGCTGCGATGAACCTCCCTCTCCACCCCCTGGATGGCATTCAAAAGGGTAGTCTGCCCAACAATGAGCGTTCGGAGGAGGTCAATGACCTCCTCACTGAGGGCAGCGGGGGTAACAGGGGCAGGGCCTGAGGTGCCTGGGGCGAAGGAGATGCCCGGCTTCCTGGCAGAGCGGGCACGGGGCGAACGCGGAGGGGCTGCTGGGAGGGCGGAGATGGTGCGCTGGGTGGCGGCTGTACCTGTAATGGCGGGGGGCACGGATGGTGCCACCCCCGCAAGGGAGCCCCCTTCCGAGGACGTGTCCGTGTCGCTGCAGGCTCCAGTCGTCCCCGTCGTGGAGCTCCCCTCGCCCTCCGTCTCACTGGTCCAGTCTGACTCTGTGGCATGGCCCTCCTGGGCCATGTGAGATGCAGCTCCCTCCTGCCCCGATGCCACTTCTCCTCCGCCTGATGATGCTGATGCACACAAGCACAGAAAGACAAACAAAAAGGGGGGGGGAGAGAGAAATAAAGGGATATTGAGTACATGGATCTCCGGTACAGTTAGCGGACATGACAGACACAGATGCCCCCTGCACTAAGTTGCGCACTTGGGGTCCGCTACGCATTCCGTGGAACATGCCCTACACGCCTAGAGTTGTCAACTGCACCCATGGATGACACGGCCCAGGGATGGCTGTACTGACACACTACTGAGGGTGGTGGCTGGGGACACAGGGGCTTACGGGGGTGCCCAGCCTACAGATATCGCCCTGGCCTAGGGGGACCCACAGCCCTCCTC
The DNA here is from genome assembly GCF_031143425.1 of Pleurodeles waltl. Taxonomy (NCBI): domain Eukaryota; kingdom Metazoa; phylum Chordata; class Amphibia; order Caudata; family Salamandridae; genus Pleurodeles; species Pleurodeles waltl. Next base: position 764,383,361 of record NC_090440.1, read on the forward strand.
CCCCACCCAGACACCTCCACTGCACGACAACAGAGTAGATGATGCTTCTACTCACCCCCTTGTGTCTGCTGTGCTGCCCTCACGCGCCCATCCAAATCAGGGTAGGCCACCGCCAGGATCCGGAACATCAGGGGGCTCAGTTGACGGCAGGCACCCCGCCTACGTTGGGAGGCCATCCCCAGCAGAGACTCAGCGGTCTTCTTGGTCCCGCGGCGGATGTCCTCCCACCTCTTGCGGCAGTGGGTGCCCCGTCGATGGTGGACCCCCAGGCCCCGGACTTCCTTGGCGATGGCACGCCAAATCCCAATCTTCTCATGGGCGCGGACCTATGTGACACGTACAGGGAGGGAGAAATACCACGTTCAAGTTACTCAGCATTTTCCTTTCCAGTGGCCCAACGCCCACCATCCCCGCCAGGCCCCCCGCCAGGCCCCCCGCCATGCCCAACATGCCCCCCATCCCCGCCAGGCCCCCCGCCAGCCCCAACATGCCCCCCATCCCCGCCAGGCCCCCCGCCAGGCCCCCCGCCAGCCCCAACATGCACCCCATCCCCGCCAGGCCCCCCGCCAGGCCCCCCGCCATGCCCAACATGCACCCCATCCCCGCCAGGCCCCCCGCCATGCCCAACATGCCCCCCATCCCCGCCAGGCCCCCCGCCAGCCCCAACATGCCCCCCATCCCCGCCAGGCCCCCCGCCATGCCCAACATGCCCCCCATCCCCGCCAGGCCCCCCGCCAGGCCCCCCGCCAGCCCCAACATGCACCCCATCCCCGCCAGGCCCCCCGCCAGGCCCCCCGCCATGCCCAACATGCACCCCATCCCCGCCAGGCCCCCCGCCAGCCCCAACATGCCCCCCATCCCCGCCAGGCCCCCCGCCATGCCCAACATGCCCCCCATCCCCGCCAGGCCCCCCGCCAGCCCCAACATGCACCCCATCCCCGCCAGGCCCCCCGCCAGCCCCAACATGCCCCCCATCCCCGCCAGGCCCCCCGCCATGCCCAACATGCCCCCCATCCCCGCCAGGCCCCCGCCAGGCCCCCCGCCATGCCCAACATGCCCCCCATCCCCGCCAGGCCCCCGCCAGGCCCCCCGCCATGCCCAACATGCCCCCCATCCCCGCCAGGCCCCCCGCCAGGCCCCCCGCCAGCCCCAACATGCACCCCATCCCGCCAGGCCCCCCGCCAGCCCCAACATGCCCCCCATCCCCGCCAGGCCCCCCTCCAGCCCCAACATGCACCCCATCCCCGCCAGGCCCCCAAGCCAGCCAGTGGCCCCAAATCCAGATAGAATTAAACTCACTTGTTGGTCTGGAGGACCGTAGAGTTGCGCATACTGGGGGAGGACCCCATCCACAAGTTTCTCCAACTCCTCTCCAGTGAAGGCAGGGGCCCTTTCCCCAGTCGCAGCAGCCATTGTCCCTTCCAGACCGAGGTCACAGCAACACTTGCAGTATAGGTCCTCTCCTGTGAAAGTTCAAGTCGCAAGTGGATAAGTAGATAGAAAATGGCGGTCACGTCCGCGGCGGTGCGTACCGCGGCGGTGCGTCCCGCCACCGCCGGCGCCCTTCGCCATTGGCTCCTGAAACCCATAGGCTTCAATGTTAACCAATGCGGCTTCGCGCCGCGGTCTTGGCCCGCCGCCCGCCGCGGTGTGCCACGCCAGCGCATTGACCTCACATCCCATTGTCACACTTCACAGGTCAGGCAGCCGCCATTTCCAGGGCCCACATGGCTCAATTTCAACTGCGTCACACAGGCCTAGGCCTTGCATAGCCACTCATACACGCCATTCACTGCATAGAGAATCGTATACTGTGCTAGCTGTGAGTACGTACCTGTGGGTTGCCTGACTGTGTGCTCCATGTTGTCCTTCCTAGGCACCGTCCGCTGGGTTGGGCGAGGAGACGGATGAATCCTCCCGTGTACCGACCGCTGGTGGACCTGTCGACAATGGAAGAACGCCACATTATCCTGACCTACCGTCTTAACCGTGCCACTATCCATGAACTGTGTGCCCGGCTGGAGCCCGACCTGATGTCCCCCATCCGCCAACCCACAGGGATTCCCCCTCTGGTGCAGGTCATGTCAGTACTCCATTTCTTGGCAAGTGTGTCATTTCAGACAACCGTGGGAATTGCTTCTGGGATGTCTCAGCCCATGTTTTCAAAGGTGTTATCCAGAGTGTTGTCTGCCCTGATGAAATCCGTGAGGAACTACATCATTTTCCCTGAGGTGGGCGAACTGGCTACAGTGAAGGGTGATTTCTACGCCCTTGGACATATTCCCAACGTAATTGGTGCCATTGATGGGACCCATGTGGCTTTGGTTCCCCCAAGAGACAGGGAGCAGGTGTACAGGAACAGAAAAAGTTACCATTCAATGAACATCCAGGTGGTGTGTTTGGCTGACCAGTACATCTCGCATGTAAATGCCAAATTCCCAGGGTCAGTGCATGACGCCTACATCATGCGGAATAGCAGCATCCCTTACGTGATGGAACAGCTACAGAGACACCGTGTATGGCTAGTGGGGGACTCTGGGTACCCCAACCTGTCGTGGCTACTGACCCCAGTAAGGAATCCCCGGACCAGGGCAGAGGAACGGTACAATGAGGCCCATGGGCGTACTAGGAGGGTGATCGAACGCACCTTTGGCCTCCTAAAGGCCAGGTTTAGGTGCCTGCATATGACAGGTGGATCCCTAATGTACTCACCTAAGAAGGTGTGTCACATCATCGTGGCCTGCTGCATGCTTCACAACCTGGCTTTGCGCCGCCAGGTGCCTTTCCTGCAGGAGGATGGTCGAGACGGTGGTGTTGTGGCAGCGGTGGAACCTGAGGAGAGTGACGAGGAGGAAGACGACGGGGCTGAAACAGACAACAGGGACAGAATCATTGAACAGTACTTCCAATAGGACACAGGTAACATTTCAAAGATAATTTAGTAAAAGTTAACTACTCTGCAGCATCTCTGCTGCCTGTCTATTTGCCCCAGTGTATGATGACTGAGTTTTGGCTTTTCCCTCCCTATTTCAGATCTGGGGTCCCCACTACGAGTCCTGTGCTTCGTTTCCCCATGGACTACAGCTTTGTGGCAGCTGTTTGTTGACTTCACCATGTACAAGGACATATTTGCACTGTCATGTCAATTACAATCTATTGAAATCACAGCCAGACTCCTGATATTTTGGTGCAAAATAGGTGTTTATTGAAGTGCTCAAAATGGGATGGGTGGTTTCAAGTGGGTGGGGGCTATGGTGAAGGAATGTCCATGGCAGAGTCCAGAGTAACAGTCACACAGGTGCATTGTCCAGAGGCCTGTGGAGAGATGGAGCATGGGCAGTTCGAGGATGGACAGGGTGACAATGTGGGACAGTGGGATGACATCAGGTGGTATCCATTGCTGGCGGGGGTCTTGACATCCTACTCTGTCTTGCGAGATCTCAGGGCCCTCTTGCGGGGTGGTTCTTCTCCTGCAGGAGGTGGGGGTCTGGTGGGCTGCTGCTGTGCGGGGGCCTCCTGTCCACTAGCGCCGGCGGAGGTGGATGGCTGTTCTTGGTCCCGGCTAGTGGCAGGGGCCCTTGGGTGTTGTTCAGTGTCCGCCCTGCTGTTTACGAGGTCCTGCAGCAGCCCTACCATGGTAACCAGGGTGGTGTTGATGGCTCGGATGTCCTCCCTGTACCCCCGATAGTGTTCCTCCTGCAGCACCTGGATCTCCTGGAACCGGGCCAGTACCGTCGCCATCGTCTCCTGGGAGCGGTTGTATGCTCCCATGATGGTGGTGAGGACCTCGTGGAGAGTGGGTTCCCTGGGCCTCTCCTCCCCCCCCTGTCGCACAGCTGCCCGCCGAGTTGCCCTGTTTCCCTGGGCCTCTGCCCCCTGGCCGGTGTGCCCACTACCACTGCCCCCAGGTCCCTGTTGTTGTTGGGGTGGTGGGTTATCCTGGGTGCCCTGTAGTGGTAGACACACCGCAGATTGACGCGCCCTGGAGACAGAGGCATGGGCCCGCTGGGTGGGAGCTGTGCTGGTGTTCCCAGAGGGGTTAGGGTCTATAGTGGCCTGTGCCTGTGTGAGGGGAACCGACTGTCCAGAGGTCCCCGATGGTCCGGGCTGGTCATCGGTGTCCAGATCGACAGAGCTGCTGTCATCGCTGACGGCCTCTTGGGTGGGGGGTGTGGATAATTCTGGCCCCTCCGCCGCGGTGTGTTGACGGTCGGGTCCTGCAGGGGTATAGAGGTATGGTTATAGTTTCAATGTGTGGCATATGGGTGTATCTGTGGGTTCCCGTGTCCCCAAGTGCTGGCATTCGTGTGTGGGGGCTTTGGTGAGGGTGGCTTGTGGGGGGGATGTGTATATGCATTGGGCATGCTTTGGTGATGGGTGTCCATGCTTAGTGGACGCATGCAGGCCTAGGTTTTGGGATGTGTGGGTTGTGATGGTGAGACATTGGCGGGGAATAGGTGTGCTGGGGGTGGGGGTGAGGATGGTGGTGGGGGTGAGGATGGTGGTGGGGGTGAGGGTGGGGGTGAGGATGGTGGTGGGGGTGAGGGTGGGGGTGAGGATGGGGGTGGGGGTGAGGGTGGGGTTCGAGGATGGGGGTGAGGGTTGGGGTCTGATTTGGCATGCAGGTGGGGGGGAAGCAGTATTGAAGCTTCAACTTACCAGTATCCATTCCTCCGCCGACTCCTGCGAGGCCGTCAGGATGCAGGATGTTCAAGACTTCCTCCTCCCATGATGTGAATTGTGGGGGTTGAGGTGGGGGTCCTCCGCCAGTCTTCTGCACGGCGATGTTGTGCCTGGATACCATGGAACGCACCTTCCCCCGTAGGTCGTTCCATCGCTTCCTGATGTCTTCCCGATTTCTGGGGTGCTGTCCCACTGCGTTCACCCTGTCGACAATCCTCTGCCATAGCTCCGTCCTCCGGGCAATGCTGGTGTATTGGACCTGTGTGCCGAACAGCTGGGGCTCTACACGAACGATTTCCTCCACCATAACCCTGAGTTCTTCGTCTGTGAAGCGGGGTTGTCTTTGGGGTGCCATGGGGTGGTGTGTATGATGTGTGGGGTGGAGTATGTGTATTTAAGTGAGTTGAGTGTGGTGGTGTGTGTTGTTTTGTGGGTGGATAGTGTGTGGGTGATGGTGTTGAGTGGCTGTGGCTGTTATGTTTTGGATGCTGGTGTCTCTCTCTTGCCTTCTTTACGATTTTGTAAGCGTAGGGGTTTGTGGGTGATGTGGGTGGGTGTTTTATATTGTATTGTGTGTGTGGGAGTGGTGTGTGTATGTGTATCAGGTGTGTGGGATTCAAATCGTCCAATGTGGGTGAGTTTTGTTCGTTGGTGGGTATTCTGACCGCGCCGGTGTGTCCCGCCAATGGAATACCGCGTTTGAATGACCGCCGCGTGGATTCGTGGGTCGTAATGGGATGGGCGTATTTCTGTTGGCGTGGCGGTGGAGGTTTGGTCACCTCCACCTTTCCGCCGACCGCTGGTCTGGCGGTCTGTTGTGGCGGTCGGATTTTCGGAGGTTTGCCTTCTGCGGGTCAGAATGACCGTGGCGGGTTTCCGCGACCGCGGCGGGATTATGGAGGATTTCTGACCGGCGGTAGGCGCCTTTTACCGCCGAGGTCAGAATGACCCCCTTAGTCTCTGATTCTCCCATTTCTTTCTCTGAGCCTGGGTTTCATCTGGAAGCTGTTGGTACTTTCAACAACTCTTCTTCATTGTCCAAGGGACAGGGTACTTTCTGAGTATGGCTTGCGTGGATCCAATTCGGAACTTCAGCGCACTTCACAGCTGTAGTAGTAATCAGTACTACTTGGTAAGGGCCTTTCAACCGAGGCTCCAGACAAGTCTTCCTCACATGTTTTCTGATCACAACCCAATCTCCCGCTCCCAGGTTGTGGCTTTGATCTTGAGATGGTTGCAGTGTGGTGTCTTCCACATGATGAGAGAAACAGCGAACCACATCAGCCAGACTTTTGCAGTAATCCTACACCGTATCATCTGTCATGTTCACAAGAGCATTGGCAGGAACCACTGGCAACCTCATTGCTCTGCCCTTGAGGATTTCATGCAGTGACAGTCCAGTTTTGCTGCCGGGTGTGTTTCCCATAGTCATCAGAACTAACTGCAGTGCATTTGGCCATTTCAGATTAGTGGACACACACATATTTAAATTCTTGACTTCCGGTTACCAGTCATTTGCTCAACAAGTCCTGAGCTTCAGGGCGGCAGCTACAATGAAACTTCAGCTAAATGATCAAAGCTGAACACAGTAATTGTTGGACTTGGCCCTTTTTGCAGGATCATCCCCAATCTTTTTTCCTCCTTCCTCCTATTTTTTCTGTCCTGTTTTTGTTGGCTTTAGGACTCTGGGCACTTTACCACTGCTACCAGTGGTAAAGTGCATATGCTTTCTGTGTAAATTGTATTGTTGATTGGTTTATCCATGATTGGCATATTTGATTTACTAGTAAGTCCCTAGTAAAGTGCACTAGAGGTGGCCAGGGCCTGTATATCAAATGCTACTAGTGGGCCTGCAGCACTGGTTGTGCTACCCACATTAGTAGCCCTGTACACATGGCTCAGACCTGCCACTGCAGTGTCTGTGTGTGCAGTTTTAAACCGCCAATTTGACTTGGCAAGTGAACCCACTTGCTGGGCCTAAATCTTCCCTCTTTATACATGCAAGGCACCCCTAAGGTAGGCCCCAGGTAGCCCAGTGGGCAGGGTGCAATGTATGTTAAAGGTGGGCCATGTACTTATGTATTTTACATGTCCTGACAGTGAAATACTGCCAAACTTGGTTTTCACTGTTGCAAGGCCTATCTCTCTCATAGGTTAACATGTGGGCTGCCTTTAAATATTATTAAAGTGCAGATTCCCTTTGGGAGCAGATAGAAATGTAGAGTTTAGGGTCTCTGAACTACTCACAATTTAAAAATATATTTTAGTAAAGTTTGTTTTTATATTGTGTGCTTGAAAATGACACTTTTAGAAAGTAGGCATTTTCTTGCTTATACCATTCTGTGACTCTGCATGTTTGTAGATTCTCTGTCTGGGTCGGTTTGACAGTTGTGCTGTTTGCACCTCTCTCTAGACAGTGATACAAAGGGAGCTGGGGTGTAGCCTGCATATCCTGATGAGCCATCTGTGCTGGGAGGGAGGGGAGGAGTGGTCACTCACCCCTGAAAGGGCTGTGCCTGCCTTCACACAATGCAGTCCCCAACCCCCTGGTGTGTGTCTGGGGCCTGGCCTAGGCAAGGCAGGATCTTGAAAACAAAAGAGACTTCTCATTGAAGTAGGCCTACTTCAAAGGCAGAAAGGGATATATAGAAGAGCACCCCAAACCCCTTAAAATTAGATCACTTCTGAAATCAAGAGGAACCTCTGCCAAGGAGAAGAGCTGAAGAGAAGTGCTGCCCCTGCCTGTTACTATGTTTTGTTGGGCTACCCTGCAGTTTCTGCTTCTGCCTGTGAAAGGGGACAAAGACTGGACTGTGTTGTGCATTCCTGCTTGAGAAGATTCTCCAAGGCCTTGAACTGAGCTTGCCTCCTGTTGCTGAAGTCTCAGGGCCATCAAAGACTTCCAGTGCCAGCACCTGGACTCACTGCTGAGACTCCTGCACTACCAAGTGGTGCCCTATCCAGTTCCTGGTCCCTTGAAAGGTGAAGTTGAAAGACAAGAACTGAAAATCCACGCACAGACTGCCTTGTGGGGAAATTTTCACTGCACCTTACGTGATGCGGCTGATAAACGACACGCCACCGGCTTAACGGCTGAAATCAACTTCCCATCTGCAGCACGGCTTGAAGATCGACACAATGTGGCTGGAGAAACGACGTGCAACACTCACTAATGGAGGCTGATAACGACACAAATCCCCCACTCAGCGTGGTTTCGTGATACCGTGCAACCAGATTTTCAAAGCAAACATCCCTGGGCGCGGAAAATCAACGCAAAGCCTGCCCGGACCCAAGGTGCCTGCCCGGACTGACGCATCGCTCTCTTGCAGGAGAGAAGGAACGACGCATGCTGACCAGTCCGGTAGAGGAGCAACGCACGATCTCGCTTGCGAGTGAGAAATCGCTGGCCTTTTCCAACACACTCTTGCCCGTGCAGCTTTATTTTGATGCTACCCAGGTACTTTTGTGCACTAACAGCCTTCTCACTGTTTTTTAAGACTGTTATTTATTTTTAAATTCATATCTTGACTTGTGTATGTTGGATTTGTGTCATTTTGGTCTTGTTTTGTTTAGTTCAGTGGTTCCCAACCTGTGGTCCGGGGACCCCTGGGGGTCCGTGAAGCCTCCGCAAGGGGTCCGCGACTGCTTCAAAAAATAAATAATTTTGACAGATTAGGCTCCCTGCTTTCAGTAATGACTCAGTGGGGGGCCCCGGATTCCAATAATGATTCAGTGGGGGTGCCTGGGTTCCAGTATTGATAAAGTGGGGATCCACAGAAGTCAAAAGGTTGGGAACCACTGGTTTAGATAAATATTATATATGTTACTAAACCTGTGTTGTGTCATTTTGTAGTGTTTTCACTGAGTTACTGTGTGTGTTGGTACAAATACTTTACACATTGCTTCTGAAGTTAAGCCTGCCTGCTCCTGCCAAGCTACCATGAGGGTCAGCAGGGGTTAACTGAGGGTGATTCTCCTTTACCATGACTAGAGTGATGGTCCTTGTTTGGACAGGGGGGTAACCTGACTGACAACCAAATACCCCATTTCTAATAGTAATTTAATTACTTCACTGTTAAAGTGACTTCCTCTATCTGATTCTAAAGAGACCGGAAAACCAAGATGCAATATCAGCTCCCTTTGCAGTAACTTTGGTACTGTAAGGCTGTCATTCCTTCTGGTAGGGTAAGCTTCAATCCAGTGGCTAAAGATACAATCACCAGCACAAATCTCAAACCTCCGCACACAGGCATCCCGATAAAATCCATCTGCATTCTGCTAAACAGACCTCCCGCTCTTCCAATGTGGCTCATATTTTCCACAGTCCCTTTACCCATGTTCATCTGCTGACAGATGATGCAACAATGGCAAATTGTTTCGGCAACTTGTCTAAACTTTGGATTGAACCAGAATTGCTTGAACGTATGAGCCATGGCACCCCTCCCAACAAGTGCTTGAACATGATCATATCTAGCCATTTGAATCAACAAACTATTCGGAAAGACAACCTGTTCCTCCCTGGACACCCATATGTCGTCCTCAAGCTGAACACAAATTAATTTTTGCCAATTTTTCTTTTTATCTTTGTCAACATTATGCGGAAGTGCCTTTAGTTCTTCCAATATATCTATAACATGTAGTGCATAATTTGGGCACATATCCTCTTCAGGTAACAACTCCCATTTATCTTTGAACAATATACAGTTCAGTGCGCAAAACCTTGAGACTTGAACCGCATATCCATTTCCCATTGACATAAAATCTAGTAATTTCAGGTGTGCACTACATTTCACCACAGCAATCTTTTCAGCCATTTGAATAGCTTGCAATGTCATGGATTATTTCACCATTTCACCATTTCTAGCTGGTTTACCTGAAGAAGTCAGGAAACCTCTCTGTGACCACAGCTAGCCAAGGTCCTAGACTATTCCAAATCCGTATTGACTGTCTATATAAATGGTAACGTTAAGCTGTGCAGAGATATGGAATGCTCTCATAAGGGCTACCAATTCAGCCACTTGTGCAGAATACACTCCTCGAAGCCAGGACACTTTGAGTATACCAGAAACTGTGCACACAGCATTTCCTGCTCTCGGTTTTCCCATATTATCTCCTAAACTGGAACCATCAACAAAAAATGTTTTGGTCATTTTCCTCTGATCGACTATCTCGAATATCAGTCTCGGTTTTGTGCACAAATCAGTAACCTCCAGACAGTCATGTTCAACTTCTTTCAATTTGTCAACCTCAATCTTTTCTTTTGGAAGTAAAGTTGCTGGGTTAAACACTGTACACCTTTTTAATGACACATTGGGGGTGCCCAGGATGGCAGTTTTGTACCTCGTCTACCTGGCGTTAGTCAGGTACTGGGTCTTAGATCGAGTAAGCAAGACTTTTATGGAGTGAGGGACCATAACAGTTAAGGGGTGTCCCATCACAATGCTCTCACTTTGAGTGAGGCTCAGTCCAACCGCTGCAACTGTACGTAATCAGCCAGGTAAAGCTGCAGCAACTGGGTCCAAAGTAGCTGAAAAATATGCCATCTGGGTGGTTTACACCACCATGGACTTGTGTCAAAAAAGACAAAGAACATGCATCACGCTCATGACAAAACAACATGAAGGGTTTTTTGTAGTCAGGCATACCCAAAGCCAGGGCCCTGCACAGGCTCTCTCTCAACTCAGTAAAGGCTTTCCTGCAGGCTTGGTTTAACATTAAGGGATCAGTAAGTTTTTTGTGAGTCAGTTTCTGCAATGGCTTTGAAATAACTGAAAAGTCGGGAACCCACTAACGACAATAACTCACCATTTCCAAAAATATCCTGACATCTCTCTGTATCACTGAGGGGTTCATCTGCAATACAGCTGTGACCCTTTCTCTAGACGTTTTCCCAATTCCTTTCTCAATTATGTGTCCCAAATATTTAACTTCCTTCTGGCAGTACTGTAATTTCGCGGGGTACACTTTATGCCCATTCTTCCTTAAGTGATTCAGTAAGGCAATAGTATCATACTTTCATGCTACCCTTGTCTTTGACGCAATTAACAAATCATCAAAGTACTGAACTAGCATCGATTGGGAAGGCATTTCCATTGACTCCAGGTTCTTTTTCAGGATCTGGTTGAAAATTGATGGTGATTCTGAAAACCCTTGAAGAATTCTACACCAACAGTATACCCAATACAAAAATTTAAAACAGAAAAGAAGGTGACTATCCTCATGAAGGGGTACAGAAAAGAACGCTTTTGAGAGGTCCACTACAGTGAACCATTCAGCATCACATGGGATCTGAAACAATATCACTGCTGGATTGGGCACCACGGGACAACACTTAATCACAATATCATTTACTTTTTGCAAATCCTGAACAATTCAGATTTTCCCATATGGCTTCCGCAATCCCATTATTGGTGAATCACATGGGCTGCTCAGCACTTCTTTTTTGGGTGCAATATCTTCTATTGTGTCATGTGATATTGAGGAATCTGGGGGGAAATCACATTTGGCTTAAATGGGACCTTAATTGGCTCAACTCCTTTGATTAAACCAATGTCTTTTCCTGTAAAATCCCACACTTTTTATTTTAACTGTTCCCTGTAAGTCAGAATGAAGATCTCTCACTATGAAAACTGGAAAGAAACTGATCAAGGGGTACTCCTTATTCACTGTATCACAATCTGTTTCAGTGAACAAGTCATCTTCATCATCACTGTTCATCTGAATGGCAATCCCATTATTTGACAAAGTAATTGAACATCTTGTTTTGCCTAGCAAGTCCCTTCCTAGTAAGGATACCGGACTTGAGTCACAAACTACGAATTTGTATAATCTTTAAAAGTTTCCAATCTTAACCTGAACTGGTTCTGTAATCAGGTTTCTCAAATATTGGTTTGAAACTCCTTCAATCTGCACTGTTTTCCCTGAAAGTGGCAGGTTTGGAACTTCTTCAGTTCTCACTGTAGAGCGTGTATCTCCTGTGTCAACTAAAAATGAGAGTTTGTGACGCATCGCTTTTTCCTTCACGTATGGACCTTTTTAATATACTTCTAGTGAAGCTGCTAGCACGCATTCCTCCTCATCCGAACTCTCGCTCACCCATTCATCATTCGCTTCATGCTCACTGTGTAGTGGGAATTGGTGTACTGTGTTATTACTCTGATTAAACCTTTGACCTCTGACCTGCTGAGGAAGCATCACCTGCTTCTGCTCCACTGGGGCTTGAGATATTTGAATTTGTTGTCCAGGTACCATTTGAACTTGTGGTTGCATTTGCTGCGACTGGGGCATCTGCAAACGTGGCATCTGCATCTGTTGCATGGGCTGAAAGCCTTGCACTTGATTCACGTTACTCTGGAAATTTGGATTGAGACCTCTCATTCTCGGTCCTCTCATATTTGTAAAATAATTGATTTAATTTGTTTGCTGAACAACACCTTCCTCACCTAACATTAAACACTCCAGTTTCCAATGTCCAAGGCCTCCGCAAGCGTGACATGGCAGCAATCTCTTCATTCCCTCCACATCATTCTCAACAACCACAGTATTCAAATCAGGACTACAGTTCACCTTTCCAATTCCACCACAACCTCTACCTTTCGCTTGGTTCTGCAACCATATGTTTCCTTGCTGCTGCTGCTGTGGAATACTTCCCTGCATTTGTGCTGTTTTAATCTGCATAACCATTGCCTTCTCCTTCAACTTTCTCTGCTTCAACTCAACCTTGTCACTACAGTATTTTGAGTACTGCAGTGCTTCATCAATTGGTTTCACTTGCCAACAAATCAAATGACTCTTAATCATCTGGCTAATCTCGGGTCTCAGTCCTTCAACAAATCTGAACACAAAATAAATCATGTCTTTCAGCTCATTTGTTTCTGTCCCACTGTAATGTTTGAACGCCTGTAACAATTTCTCATAGTAGGCATGTATTGACTCTTTCCTTCCTGAGCTGTCCTGTCTATTTTCTGCCAGTCAATATTCTTGGGTGAAATTCTCATTTTCAAAAATTCAATCACCTTGTAGTAGTATTTCATTACGTCAGGAGACGTGGACCGGTTGCTGGATCCCTCTGAGGTTCTCTTGTCGGCCAATCTACACTCCTCTTGCATTCGACCCATAAGTGTGTTGGAACAACTATTTCTAACAGGGTGTTCATATCCTCCCACAGGCATTTTGCGAGTTTCACAAACCTATTTGTTTGCTGATACCACTCTTCTGGCTTCTCTCTCAACCTGGGATAGTCATTTGTGAAGGATAAAATGTCACTTCTGCTCCACAGGAATCTCTCTGGTAGGATTTTCACTGGATCCTCAACCTGCTTCACATTTGCAGTAATATTTGCAGAATCCCTTTCCCTCTTGTCTCTTTTCTTTGCCCATCTGCCTTGCCATTTAGCTAATGCTTTCCATGTTTGAATGCTCTGAATTAATGTGAATTTTCATTCCCGGGACTCTCACGTTCTCATAATCCTTTGAATCGAACTCCAATCTGCAACTCCTCTTTCAATGCTTTGTTTTTTCAAGTTCTACTTCATATTTTACTGACAAATCTGCTAATTTCTGGTGTGTTATTCCTGCTTTGTTGGTAATCAGTTTTAACAAGTAACACAATTTGTCTTCTCTGAAACAGTCAACCCTGCCTAACCCCATTGTTCCCTTGATTAAGTCTTCTGCCTCTAGACTAAGCCTGGTCAAATTCAGTGCACTTCCTCTGCTGGAATCTCCTTGGGTGCTACTCAGTTTTTCCAACCATTCGGTTAACTGCTGAGCTGTCAAACCTTGTAATGAAATGTTGTTATGGCTCTCACCGGGCACTTGCTGTAACATTAGGCTCAGGGTCTCTGGTGTCACAATGCTTGGATAGAAACCTATTTTTAATCTTCCCTGATTATTTGGAGGAGTTCGAAAAAAATAAAATCGAATAATGGACCTGTTCTATCCAATGTCGGTTTCATGGGGGTCATCATTCTTGCACTCCCTTCGAATCTTTCCCTCTCTATGCTTGGGTTAAGCATTTTCTGCTCATCTCTCTTATTATTTACGTGGGTGTTATTGAAAATATAGAAAGAGAGGGCCCATTTTTGCTAAAGCAAGAGTTGGGAGGAAAATGTGCAGAATCATATATGCTCAGAGAGGAATACAGGCCCCGAGTGCTCATGGCATCTAAGTAAAAGGCCAGTGCAGGAGACAGAGAAGAGAGACAAAGGCATAGTTATCCACAAAGCAGCTACACGTAGAAAGGCCTAGAAGCTTGCAATAATATAGTTACAGGAAAGGCACGCATTTCAAATCCACGTTAATGAGGAAAGGGAGTTTCTGGACAGGAATGTAAAAGCTTTGATGCTAGAAGGTCAGCAGCTGTGTGAGGGAGGCCAGACAGTCGGGGAGGGCTCCAAGCCTGAAGTTAGGAAAGGAGGAGCTACAGACAGCCTTTAGAACGTGAGATAAAAGGTATTGCTGTTTATTAGTAAATGTGCACGTGACAGATATGTAACCTTCTCTTTTCTGCAAATGTGTAATTAGATGCTTTCTCATGAGAAATGCGGCTTTATGCTGACGAAAGCAGTGACACAATGTACCACGTGAGCGCTTAAATCAAAATGCATGACAAGTGATAAGATGCATTCAAGGTAGCAAAAGTATATAAAAAGGGCTGCTTGAGTTGATGATTTTGAGAACAGTTTCAGACTTAGAGCTGTGCTGTCCTCCCGGCTGTTATTCATAAATGCTCATATTACTTGCCAAACTGAATCCTGTTGTTCTTTATTCGTGACTTGCCAACAACATGGGCAAACAACGGTATGACTGGATCTTTGGTAACTGGTACTGACACTGCATCTGGACTTGATCGGGCATTTGAATCTCTTGGGTGCATCGCTCCTGCACTCTGACTTATTAATGCAGACATTTCTGTCTGTGATCCTATTGTGGGAGTGTATCTCGGGGTCATCTGTGTCTGTATCGGGGACATTAAGTTCGGTGTGGCCTCACTCTGGACCAAAGTTGGCTTCTGGTAAACCTGTCCTGTCGGCACTACTAGGTTTGTTGCAGTATCTACAAAAGGTACATCTGGATAAATTCTGGGACTAACCATCTGCGGCAAAGGCCTGAATCGCTGAAGTAACTGAAATATTATGACTAACCGGAATCTGGCTCTGTGTGGATTCGATTGGTATCGGAGCTGTAGAGTTCTACAATGGTACTTTAACTTCTCTCATGTGCTGAATATGGTGTGGGACAATTTCCCAGTACCTGTAAAAACAAACTCATCATCGTCTGACTCTTCACCATGTGTTAAAGACTTCGTAGACTGTGGATTTCTGCTCTCTGTCGTCTGAAGGATAGGAATCCCTCTTGTTAGTACTCTTTTTAGCCTCATTCCCGTTCTCTTGGGTAATTGCCGGAAACAACTTGATTCCCTGTAAAGTCTCAGTTCTCCAGAATTTTTGCTCACTATCCCATCTCGCCTCTGCTAAAGTTTTTTCAGCTTTCCTCATTCTTGTCTCAAATTTCAGTTGCTGTTACTGTCTAGCTACTAGTTCCAAAATCACTAATGCCTCAAATTGTGCAGGTCTCGGAGGAGGTTTCAAATCATACAGTACTCTCCTCAAATTTTCTAAAATCCTCAAATTAAAGGCACCATGTGCCTGCACTGCTAAACTGCAATCTCTCTCTGTTTCTTTGTACCACTGCTTCAGCCCAAGACATGGTGCAGCACCTTGTTATATAGACAGATGTACCTTCTGACTGGTAATTTCTCCTCTTCTAGTTGAGAAGAATGTATCTCCCTTTAGGGAACTCTTTAAAGCTTTGAAAAATGTATTTCTGTGATTTACGCTGCTTTCAATCAAATCAGGAAGTGACTTTCAACCCCAAAATCCTTTTTGCCGACCTTCTCAACTAATTACACTTCACGGTTGTCCAACATTCCGTTCACAGCCCTTCTCACTAACCAACCTATCCCAGCGTGGCTCCAATGACATCACACTCAGACGTACAGCGGCTGGCAATGTCTTTTGGCTTGTCTTCCTCAATTCAAATTCATGCAAAACTAAATGCAAATATTGCAAGCATTTTACAAAATCAAAACCCAATTTCTCTGTTTACTATTGGTAGGGTAACACAATCACTTCAGAAACCTTACTGATTTTTCACTGTGGCATTTTGCACTAAATTATACTCCTAACATAACCATCGTACTCTGCTACCATTTCTGCTAGTGCATCTCTCCTTATTTGGTCTTTTATTATTTAATTTATATGGGGACTCTTTAGAGGTTCGATAGACCTTTTGACTACACTCAGAGTGATTCCACCATAAGTCCCTAAAACCATGCAATTACACCATCATAATCATTAAACATCATCAAATATTCTTTGGAGTCAGTGATCTTTACACACCATGAGCCATTTGGCCACTAACAACCAGACCTTTATATGGAGTTAGAAAGTTTACTTGGCTATATTAACAATGCTAATGCCATGTGAATTAGTCTCAAAACCAAGTGGTAAACATACATAAGAAACACTGGTTTACCAAATCGTCTAAAGAATCTCAACTTAGCTAACACATTGACAGTTAAGTATTCAAGAGTCACAGTATAAATCAAAACCAAGAACTGTGCAATAGAAATAGCGTAGATCTAGATTCAGCAAACAAACAACATTAACCCTTTGGTGATAAGTTGTTAACATGTCGGTGTCTCCCTAACTAAATTTCAGATTAGAATAGCATGTTTGGGCTTCATGCAAAACAATTTTAGTCAAAGTTAATTTGGAAAAACATCTAACTATGGCTCTCTAAAAATAGCAGTTGGTACCTAGAAACAAAAGAACAAACTTACAACAAGAATAATAGCATTTGTTATACCTCTCCTCAAATGGATCAGCAAGCTGTGATTATCTTTGTCAGTTGGACATCTATTCTGTCAGCTTCAGCAATGGGCAGTGAAAGGGGATGGTTCAGACACAGGGGTCTCTAAGCAAATCTCTGAACCATTTAAGAAGCAACATCTAAGAGATCAGCATTCAGCATTAAAAATGTAAGCAATAAAGTTAAAGATAGAAATAAATCATCGGGAACTGTTAAGCTCCTCAAACAGAATAGAATGAGAGCCTCTCTCCTCTGTGCAGTTGGGCTAAGTTAAAATTACCTAAAGAACTTCCCAGGTTGCCATTGGTTAGAAAATCGTACGTTTACAATTAATCCAATAGAAATTAAAATCCAAATCTAAGATATAACTAAACTGTTTTTCACATGTCGATCATTGGCTCCTCTTCTCCTGTTCTCATCGTCACACTCGTCAGGTAAACTTTTTTGTATCCATCCGTACTCCAGTCAGTGTATCCATTGCTAGCTTCTGGGAACATCACTGTCTCACGCATCAAACTATACAAGGTAACACTATTAATACAAGACATTCTAGCAAGCAGTTCTCATGGAAAAGGTAAAGACATCTGCTAATGTTTGGTAAACACAGTGTGTGCAATACATTTCTACTTCTCTGACATACATTCCCACGATTTTATTAAACATTGTTGCATAATATGAGGCTGTGCAGACTAGGCCCAAATCTTGCTAACTTTTAACTTAAGACCTATAATTAATGAGCTAATACATAACATGAAATCATTAATGTAACACACTACTACAATTTCCTTAATACATGTACTTATTCATTTAGAAAAAAACATTTCGTATTTGATTGCGGCCTCTCAAAATCGGCACTTTTTCCAAGTCACACATTATTTTCTATACTAGTCAAATTCTATGCAAATTCTTAATCCAAAATACATTAAAATCCTTTGCAATAAATCCAGCTTTCACACCAATAAGGGACACAAGCATATGTCGTGGTGGAGTCCTTAATATTCTCAATGAGTGACAAAAAGTCCTGAACACTACCTTATTTGTCTTTCGGTGTAAGGGAAGAAAAATATAGAAAAAAGTTATATATATAAATGCGCATTTCCCCCTTGCTTACCGACTCAATCATGCAGATCAGCATGAGCCAGTAAAGGAAGGAGGAAAATGCAATGGAAACTATGGCTTAAGTTGGTATATTCATGAATGCCAGAAAATTCAGATCGACATGCTACTTATAGAGCAGAACATACAGTGTGTAATTTTCTTTGTTTTGCACTAACCCTTTTTGTTGAATTTCAGCATCCTGAAATGAAATGTGCATGGGAAGACTTGCCGCATTTCCCCATTAGAGGTAATTCAGGTAAAATTGTAGGACAAATTTCTGATTTCGCTTGTGGTGTTGGTTGGTTTGGGTAGTCTGAAGAGAATATTTGCTATAAGTGCACGAAGGTTGCAATGAGAATTATTATCTCAGTCACCTTTAAGTATAGCTGACATTAAGCACTCATCAAATCTACTATTACCGCCACTGTGGGTGTGCTACATAGGATGTACTACATGAATACACACACTTGCACTATTCGGTTGACGTTGCACAGGTTTGTTTTGTTTTTTTGACTAGCTAAAGTAAAAACATAATGAAAATGTCTTTCAAACAAATAATAATTCTAGCCGTATACTGGTCAAAACAAACACCAGCTCGTTCTTTTATTTGGAGATATTTAAGACCACCAGTAGTGTGAGACTAAGAGCGTCATTATCAGTCCTCCGGATTTAAGTGCAGGGTGAATAGGGTGCTTATTAACTCCGATTAAGGCCGGCAGCCTTGAAACTAAATGCAGGAATTACAAATATTTCCTTCAGAATGGGGAATAGCATGCAGACCCTGGAATGATAGGTCTTAATCCATATGGGGTAAATACGGTGCCCAAATGCTCGTCTGTTTACCATCTGGTAGGAACAAGGGATAAATGGGTGCAGGGGCTTTCATGGGGCTTTGGTGTGGGCGGCATGTGACTTGGGGGAGGGCAGAGGAGGTGAGGGGGAAGCCAGGGCAGCGTTTGCAGCTCCTGCATTGTACAGGAGCAGAGCAGGCAGAGGATAGGTTCGGGAGCTGCCTGCAGCTCCCACAGTACAGCACACAGGTCTGGTGGCAATGGGCCGGAAATTACTGGTTCTTGAGTTTGCAGTGCTGGTGCTTCAAGGCCTTGTGAAATTGGGCATGTTTTAATAGCCCAAAGTAGTACCCACTCTGGGAAAAGTGTTTCGAGCAACTCCTTGTGAGGGGTGTGAGAAGTTGTGAGTAAACCACTTCCCATTGCTTACTGAACATCATAAGCTCTTTGGGTGGGCTGAATGCCAACACTTCTGTTGATCTTTGACTGTTTTTTCAATGGGTGGAAGCTATTTAATTTCATTTTTAGGTCTTGCCTGCTGACAGTGATTGCGCTGTCACTGCTGCAAGGGATATTGTATACAATAAAGAGTTTGGAGCACGCCTACTGATTACCATTGCTTGGCTTCAATGTCACTCTTCTTTAATGCCTTCTAATTGGACACCAGGTGCGGGAATCAATTCCTGTTTCTTCTATGGAGCATGGACCAAGCACAGATTCTTTCCTCTTGATTAGTGTCAATCCACTGCTCGCACTGTGATTGAGGTAATATTTTTTCTTCCACTCCACCTTACCGATGGTGCTTCTTCCCACCTCCCACCTATTCTTTGTGTTTTCACGGTAAGTTTACAGAATTCAGCTAACATTCTTAAAATGCCCCTGTAAACTTACCCGTCTTGTCTATTAAAATATATGCTGCTATGCTCATGCCATATCTTACCATGAAACTGGTATGCCATTTCATTAATCAGCAGATGCTGCTGTTTCCTCAACATCTGCAGTGTGCAACTCGTACATCCTGCATGTTGCATTTCATTGCTATAATTTATTCTGTGAATAGCTGGAAAGTTTCCGGATTGGTCGTATGTGACTTTACCATGGTTTAAGGGTGCTTATCTGTGACATTGTGAGCCTTATGTGTGACACTGTGAGTGAAACCTAATTGGGATTAAATGTGATCAGTAAGAGTTCCCTGTGGTGCCACATAGAGCTTTACACTTGAGTGCAGAGGTGGTGCTACTCAGTGCCTTTAAATATAAAGTTACCTGTTTCTGCACACAATAGAGAGCACCAACCATTTGCCTAATAAAACAATGCACACCGCGACTACCGTCAAACTTTCTTCTACACCTTATCGTCCAGTGGGGATGCAGACACTGGTAGCATCTGTATGTTGACTGTCAGAAACTTCCTCTTCCTACTAACAAATAACTTTTTAACACGGGGTGACTTGCAAAGAAAAGATACTGGTAAGCTCACAGGAGCTCTCAAAATTTTGTGATATTATTGCAGTGCAGGAATGCGAGAAAGATTACCGATTTGCATTCATGTGATGCTGATGTGTGGCACTCGGCAAAGCTGTTACAAAATGAGTGGTGCAAGTTAGCACTACACATGCATTTTATTCAAGAGTCCAGAGCAAGATCTTTCTGACACTTCCAAGGCTCTCCATTCTCGAGATATGTTATTTAAAATATATACACCTATTTTTATAACCTGTACCTTTAGTAAACGTGTGCAGTAATCTATAACTTTGCAGGATATATAGTCATATACAAAGGCAACAGACTTAAAGGCGTCCCATGTAACCTCAAATAAGTACTTCTTCAATGTTGTAGCCAAATGAATGAGGGTTTTTTCCTTTCTGAAATGTTTTGCTCTTTTGATGGCAATATGATCATTATAAACCAGAAGGAAGCTGGACTTATGTGCCTAACAACTTATAATATGGGCTCATAGCTATAAAACTGCAAGTTGCGTTAAGAGCAAGCAGCCCTCAGCTCTCCTTGGAGACTCTGGTACACACTCAGGGCCTTACTAGACTTACTACACTGGTACATCTGGTGCTGTACTGGGGTCTACTGCTCTGAGTGTCTCAACAAATACTAATGAAGACTGATTAAAAGCAGGACTTTGGCCTTCCTATTTTTTAAAATATCTGTTTGTTTTTTACTATCATTGCTCCCTTCCGATGTTGCGGTTTCTACTCTTTGTTGAGTTTGTATTCCCTCCAGTATGGTCCTTAGGAAATTGCTGCGGTGCTCACCAGAGGCTCTTTGGGCTCAGTGCCCAACTACTGTTCGTCTGCCACTCTGGGGGTCAATCAGACACTGCCTGGTCACAGTGTCCCTGCACTCCACACAATGCCATTCCACTCCACTCCACTCTACTCCACACAATTCCACTTCACTCCATGTCACATAATGCCATATCACCTCACTCAATTCTACCCTAATCTTTGCCACTCCACACCATACCATGCCACTCCATTTCACCCCAAACAATGCAACTCCACCCCACACCACTCAATGGCACTCCATATAAAACCACTCCACTCCCCCATGTCACACAATGTCACTCCAAACCACACAGTCACACTCCACTCCATACAACACAATGCCACTCAATGCCACTCTACTCTATGCCACGCAGTGCCACTGGAATTTTAGTTAAATAGCATTTTTATTGCCACTGATGAGGAGAAAAAGTGCTTTGTGGCATGCCTCTCCATTCCACTTAATGCCACTCTGCTCCACATCACCCAATGCAATTACACTCCACACAATGCCACTCCTCTCCAGGCTACTCCACTCCACACAGTGCCATTTCACACCACACAATTCTACTCCACTCTACTCCAAACAATGCCTCTCCAGGCTACACAGCGCCTCTAATATTGTATTTACATAGTTCTTACTACCTCTGGTGAGGAGGTAAAGTGATTTGCAGCATTCCACTCCACTTTACTCAATGCCACTCCACTAAATGCCACTCGATTCCATTCAATGTCAATCCACTCCATGCCACATAATACCATTCCACTCCACACAATGACACTCCATTCCACTCAATACCATTCTACTCCTTTTAATGCTACTCCACTCCTCGCCAAACAGTGGCACTAGAATTGTATTCATATAGCTCTTACTAACTCTGAAGAGGTTCTGTAGCATGCCACTCTGCTCCACTCAATACCACTCCACACCACACAATGCTAATCTATTCCCCTCCATTACACGCCACACAAGATTATTCTACTCCATACCACACAATGCCATTCCACCCCACACCAAACAATAAAACGCCACTCTGCACAATGCCTCTCCACTCCACACCACACAATGTCACTCCACTCCACACACTACCACTCCATGCCACAGAATGCCACTCCACTCCACACAATGCCACTCCACACCACACAGTGCCACTCCATTCCACATACATGCCACACAATGCCACTCTGCACCACACATTGTCACTCTATTCCACACAGTGCCACTGCATTCCTTCTAGGGACGTCACCAAGCTCCAAACAGAAGTTTAAAGAGCCCTTGCAGGGCATTAAAGGGAATTCCTCCAAGGAGCAGTGAAGAATAAATCAGTGGCTCCTGCAACTCATTTATTTTCATATATTTTTGCTTTTATTTTGGGTGTTCTTTGCTCACTGTGGACATCCAGATCCTTATTTTTTGTTGGAGGCCCTAGGGCCTCTGCAGCTTCTCTGCCTCACCTGCCAGCAGCCATTCTGGATGCAGATGGGAGACAACAATTCTTGTCGTTTTTTTGGATTGATTGGGAATCACCCCCCTTCCCAAGCCATTACAGTCCCGGGTACCCCATCCCCAGAGGCTGTATTCTTTTCTTTAGGGGGGGGCAAAGCACCCCTCACTTAACTGTTACTGACCCCGGAGGACCCATTTCCCCAGTGCCATATTCTTACTTTAAGGGGAGGGGCATGTGGCCCCTCCACTTGAGCCTTTTCAGATCCCAAGGACCCTATCCCTGGGGGGCTTACTTGGATGCCTTGGTGCGCACCTGGGATACCCACAGTACAACTTTGGAGCCATAGGGTGAGCCCCAGGCCCCCGTGTCACTGCTGGCTCCCCACATGTACCCATCCTGGGTGCAGCTGGAGCCGGCTTTGCTCCCGCCTGGCAAGAGCAGGTTTTTGTTTCTGTTCCCAGCAAGTGGGAGCAATTTCTGTTTCGCTGCCCACAAAAATGTGTGCTTCCACCTGAGTGGGAGCACTTTTACAGCTCCTAGTGGGTGGAAGCATACATGTTTTCCCTGTCCGTGGTCTTACAGGGAAACTGTGGCTCAGAGGTGGGCTTCCTCGGACAATACAATGGAACTTGCATGGCAGTTAGGGTCCACCTTAATTTTTTAAAAATTATTTTTGGCCCTGGAGGCATCCCTCTGGGACTCCCCCTCCCTGCCTTGATTGGCAGGCTATCCCTACCCTGCCCCCTTACATCTTTGTTTAAAGTGCTTTCTAAGACTTATGACTGAGTTCTGAGTCCTAACATGGCTGCTGCCACTTTGTTGTTATGCGGTGGCAGCCAATCAGATCTCATCTTCAGATCTGTCACAGATGTGGATCCTCCACAGCATGAAATATACAAAGATTATGAGCCTTAATATGTCAAAAACTACTGAAAAGATGTATACCAAATCACACCAAAAAACACTTTCTGGGCCAAGGTGCCCCGTTTTCAATTCCATAGTCACAACTGCAAGCATTATGCCAGAAAAGTGATAAGCTGGCTGGGTTCTCCTTTCCCAACAGTGAAAGATGAAAGAGGCCTGCAACAGCCGACAGCTGACCTTTTTCACTACTTGCAAATGGAAATGTGGCACTCTGGCTGATACCTTAAATCACAGGCATTTTTGATCTGTCAGTGGTATGGGCCAAGGAGGACCATGGCAGCTGTCAACTTTCATATTGGCCTGGCGGCTATGGTAACTATGGAGGAGGAAAAGCTGTATCCTCCTTGGGCTGAAAAATGAAGACCCTAGCAGTGGGCACCTCCCTTGGTGGCTATGGCAGTCAAAGTATGTGGCAGGCCTCTTTCACCTTTCAAAGTTTGAGGCAGCCGCCATAGACCTTTTTCACCTTTCTTTTGTGACTCATCAACAGACAGCTTTTACCTTTCCTCTCTTGAAAGAAAACTTGAGGACCTTACAAAACTAAGAGTACCCAATGCCCAACTGCTTCACTCTATTTGACCATGACAAATGATGAAGGATGATGGTGCAAGAGACATTTGATGTCATGGCAAATGCACTCATAGGGATTGGGTGTGCGAGGCAACAGTAAATTCACGTAACGATCTGCCCAGAGATCTAAGTAGGGGAGGGTAACACAACCACTTCAGAAACCTTACTGATTTTTCACTGTGGCATTTTGCTCTAAATTATACTCCTCCTATCTCAGTTTCCCTGATTCGCAAGCAATATTCGAGCAGCAAGTTTCACTCTTAACTGATCATTGGATCTATCCTGGTGCACATACGACTCATCAAATCTCCGTCGAAAACCTTTCACTCATTTTAACACGCGTTCTTGAGTTTGTCAACCATGACCGATTGAGCTATTAAACAGACAAATTACAACATAAACCAGGTTTCATATACACTTATTCAATACTCCGGAGTCTTAGACCACACAGGGTCTGTATAACAACAACCATGTGGACATTTTTTTTACCCAAAGCACCACACACATGTGAGGTTCGCCGACTTAACTACTCTCACACTTTGGAGTATGCAAACTCCCTAAACAACTTCATCTGGAGTACGCAAACTCCCTAACAACTTCATCTGGAGTACGCAAACTCCCTAAACACTCTCAAACATCACAATTCACCTGTGATTTGCTTAACTATTTCATTCACACTGTCACTAGAACGCTGAGAACATCCTCAAACAAGCATTGGCAAGCTCCAAGGTTCTGGGAAAGTCATGGTAGGTTCTTAAGAAAATAGTGGTGGTCATTCTGACCTCGGCGGTAAAAGGTGCTTACCGCCGGTCAGAAGACCGCCATAACGCCGCCGCTGCCACGGGAAACCGCCACGGTCATTCTGACCCGCAACAGGCAAACCGCCAAAAACCCGACATCCACAAAAGTCTGCCACACCAACGGGCAGCGAAAAACTGGCGATGACCAAACCTCCACCGTCACGCCAACAGAAATACGCCCATTCCATTCCGACCCACAAATCCACGCGGCGGTCTTTCAACTGCGGTATTCCATTGGCTGTACACACCGCCACAGTCAAAATACACACAAAGCTCCAAAACACTGCCACATTGGTCATTTTGAAACACACACACTTGATACACATACTAACACCACCCCCACACACCCAACACAATATAAAACACACACCCACATCACCCACAAACCACTACGACCCAAAATTATTGACGAAGGCCAGAGAGAGAGCACAGAATAGACAATCCCACCTCACAGAGGCACACAACACCATCACCCACACAACATCCACGCACAAAACACCACACACCACCACACGCACCACACTCATCACCACAAACGCCACCCCACACCTCATCCACACCACCCCATGGCACCCCAAAGACACCCCAGGTTTTCAGACGCTGAACTCAGGGTCATGGTGGAGGAAATAGTTCGGGTAGAGCCCCAGCTCTTCGGGGCACAGGTGCAGCACACCACCATTGCCAAGAAGATGGAGCTATGGCAAAGAATAGTGGACAGGGTCAACGCTGTGGGACAGCATCCACGAAATCGGGACGACATCAGGAAGCGGTGGAACGACCTACGGGGGAAGGTGCGTTCCATGGTATCAAGGCACAACATCGTGGAATCTCAACTACTTCATCCCCCCCTCCCACCGGCATGCCAAATCATACCCCCGCCCTCCCCTCCACCCCCATCACACATCCTCCTTGCTAATGTCTCACCATCACAACCCACCCATCCCAACACCAAGCCCTGCATGCGACCACAAACCATGGACACCCATCACCTAAGCATGCCCACTGCACATACCCCCCCCCCAAACCACCGTCACAACAGCCCCCACAAGGGAATACCAGCACTGGGGTACACGGGCACCCACCCATTGCACGCTATGGCACACACAGAAGCAATAACCATACTCTTATACCCCTGCAGGACCCGAACGCCACGACACCGCCCAGGAGGGTCCAGAAATGTCCATTCCATCCCCAGAAGAGGCCCACAGTGATGACAGCAGCTCTGTCTCCCTGGACCCAGATGACCAGCCCGGCCCATTGGGGACCTCGGGACAGTCGGTTCCCCTCAGACAGCCACAGCAGACCTAACCCCCTCTGGGAACACCAGCACAGCACCCACCCAGCGGGCCCATGCCTCTGTCTCCAGGACACGTCAATCAGCGGTGTGTCCACCACTACAGGGCACCCAGGTTAACCCACCACCCCAACAACAACAGGGACCTGGGGGCAGTGGTAAATGGCACAAGGTCCAGGGGACAGAGTTCCAGGGAAACAGGGGAACTGGGAGGGCTGCTGTGCGACAGGGGGGGAACAGGCCCAGGGAACCCACTCTCCACGAGGCCCTCTCCTCCATCATGGGAGCATACCACCGCTCCCAGGAGACGATGGCGACGGTCTTGGCCAGGTTCCAGGAGCTCCAGGTACTGCAGGAGGAACAGTTTATGGGGTTCAGGGAAGACCTCAGAAGCATCAGTTCCGCAATGGGCACCATCGTACTGGCTCTCAATCAGATTGTCAGCACATTGCGGGACCATGTGGCACCACAAAGGGCCCCTGTCACTAGCATGGACCAAGAACAGGCTACCACCTCCGCCGGCGCTAGTGGGCAGGAGGCCCCGACACAAGAACAGGCCACCAGAACCCCACCCCCTGCAGAAGGAGAAATACCCCGCAAGCGGTGCCTGAGAGCTAGGAAGAAGACAGAGTAGGATGCCAAGACCCCCGCCAGGAAAGGATACCCCCTGATTGTCGTCCCACTATCCCACATTGTCACCCTCTCCAACCTTAAACTGCCCCTGCTCCACCTTCCACAGGCATATGGACAATGCACCTGGGAGACTGAAAATCTGGACTCTGGCATGGACATTCCGCCACCATCACCCATCACCGAATTGCAACCATTTCCCTAAATTTTACACTTTAATAAACACACTTATCGCACAAAAATAATCTGGAGTCTGCCTGTATTTTTGAACAAATGTATTCCACAGACCTGTGCCAAAATGTCCAGTTACATTGTGATGACAACATACCACTGTCACACAGCTGTAGTCCATGGGGAAACAAAGCAGAGGTCACGGAGTGGGGCCCACATCTCTGAAATTGGAAGGGAAAGACACAACTCAGTGAACATACACTGGGTGGAAACTCAGACAGTAGAGAGGCAGGAGACTTTAAGTAAATGTAAATTCCGGTGTTGATTCTTACCTGTATGTTATTGAAAATACTGCTGTATTACTCTGTCCCTGTTGTCTGTGTCGTCCTCTTCGTCTTCCTCCTCTTCACTCTCCGCAGGCTCCACAGCTGCCACAACACCACCATCTGGACCATCCTCCTGCAGGAAAGGCACCTGGCGGCGCAAAGCCAGGTTGTGAAGCATACAGCAGGCCACGATGATATGGCACACCTTCTTTGGTGAGTACATTAGGGATCCACCTGTCATATGGAGGCACCTAAACCTGGCCTTCAGGAGGCCGAAGGTCCGCTCGATCACCCTCCTAGTCCGCCCATGGGCCTCATTGTACCGTTCCTCTGCCCTTGTCCTGGGATTCCTCACTGGGGTCAGTAGCCAGGACAGGTTGGGGTAACCAGAGTCACCAATTAGCCACACATGGTGTCTCTGAAGTAGTTCCATCAGGTAAGGGATGCTGCTATTTCGCATGATGTACGCATCATGCACTGACCCAGGGAACTTGGCATTTACATGGGAGATGTACTGGTCAGCCAAACAGACCACCTGGACATTCATGGAATGATAACTTTTTCTGTTACTGTACACCTGTTCACTCGTGCTGGGGGGGACCAAAGCAACATGTGTCCCATCAATTGCACCAATGATGTTGGGAATATGTCCAAGCGCATAGAAATCACCCTTCACCGTAGCCAAATCGCCCACCTCAGGGAAAACAATGTAGCTCTGCATGTATTTCAACAGGGCAGACAACACTCTGGACAACACCTTGGAAAACATAGGCTGTGACATCCCTGATGAAATGGCCACTGTAGTTTGGAATGACCGACTTGCCAAGAAATGGAGTACTGACAGAACCTGCAATGGAGGGGGAATCCCTGTGGGTTGGCGGATGGGTGACATCAGGTCTGGCTCCAGTTGGGCACACAGTTCCTGTATAGTGGCTCTGTCAAGCCTGTATGTCAGTATGACATTACTTTCTTCCATTGTCGACAGGTCCACCAGCGGTCTGTACACGGGAAGATTCCTCCATCTCCTCGCAAGTCCCAGCGGACGGTGCCTAGGAAGGACAACATGGAGCACAGAGTCAATCTACCCACAGGTACGTTCCTACAGCTTGCACAGTACACGATTATCAATGCATTGAATGGCTTGTATGAGTGTTGATGCAAGGCCTAGGTATGTGTGACGCAGTAGATTTTAAGCCATGTGGGCCCTTGAAATGGCGGCTGCCTGACCTGTGAAATGCGACAGTGGGATGTGAGGTCAATGCGCTGGCGTGGCACACCGTGGCGGAAGGCGGTCGAAGACCGCGGCGCAAAGCCGCATTGGTTAACATTGAACCCTATGGGTCTCAGGAGCCAATGACGATGTGCGCCAGGGGCCGCGGTACGCACCGCCACGGTACGCACCGCCACGGGCGTGACCGCCATTTTCTAACTGCTTAATCACTCGATACCTGATCATCCACAGGAGAGGACCTATACTGCAAGTGCTGCTGTGACCTCGGTCTGGAAGAGACAATGGCTGCTGCGACTGGGGAAAGGGCCCCTGCCTTCACTTCTGAAGAATTGGAGAAACTTGTGGATGGGGTCCTCCCCCAGTATGCGCTACTCTACGGTCCTCCAGACCAACAGGTAAGTACACTGGGAGCATGCTTTGTGGCCAATGCCTGGGTTGAGTGGGGTGAATGAACGATGGTGGGGAGGGGAGCGAATGAGGCATGCATCAAACGACAGATGAGAGCATGTGCCACATGGCAAGGGTGGGGATGGGGGGCCACTCACATCGAGCATGCAGAAAATGATTGTTTATTTTTCTCCCCCTGTACATGTCACATATGTCAGCGCCCATCAGAAAATCGACATTTGGCGTGCCGTCGCCAAGGACGTCCGGACCCTGGGGGTCCACAACAGACGGGGCACCCACTGCCGCAAGAGGTGGGAGGACATCCGCCGCGGGAGCAGGACGACCACGGAGGCTCTGCTGGGGATGGCCTCCCAACGTAGGAGGGGTGGCACTCGTCAATTGACCCCCCTGATGTCCCGGATCCTGGCGGTGGCCTACCCCGATTTGGATGGGCGCGTGAGGACATCACAGCAGACACAAGGGGGTGAGTACAAATACATTCTGCTGACTTTGCGCGCAGCGGAGGTATCTGGGTGGGGGAGGAGGGCTGTGGCTAACCCTAGGCCAGGGCGATTTCCGTAGGGTAGGCCCCTCCGTTAGGCATGGCCCTGTGCCCCCGCCCCCCACCTCTGTAGGTTGCCTAGCACAGCTAATCATGGCCCTGCGTCCCCTATGTGTGGATTTGTCGTCCATAGGCTTGTAGGCCATGTCCCACGGATTGAGTAGTGTACCCCAAGTGCGCGGCGTAGTGCAGGGGCTTCTGTGTCTGTCCTCTCCGCCAACTGTGTCGCCAATGCATGCACTCAACATGTCTTTATTTCTCCCCCCCCTCTTTTTTTGGTGGTCTTCCTGTTCATGTGTGCATTAGCATCATCAGGCGGAGGAGAAGTGGCATCGGAGCATGAGGGAGCTGCATCTCACATGGCCATGGAGGGCCATGCAACCGACTCGGAGTTCACCAGTGAGACGGAGGGCGAGGGGTGCTCCACAGCGGGGACACGTGGTGACACCAGCGACACAGACACGTCCTTGGAAGGGAGCTCCCTTGTGGTGGCGGCAACATCTGTGCCCACCGCAACAACAGGTACAGCCGCCACCCTGCGCACCAGCTCCGCCCTCCCAGCAGCCCCTCAGCCTTCGCCCCGTGCCCGCTCACCCAGGAAGGTGGGCATCTCCTTCGCCCCAGGCACCTCAGGCCCTGCCCCAGTTACCCCTGCTGCCCACAGTGAGGAGGTCATTGACCTCCTGCGGACTCTCATTGTTGGGCAGTCTACCCTTTTGAATGCCATCCAGGGTGTAGAAAGGGAGGTGCATCGGAGTAATGCATACCTGGAGGGCATTCATTCGGGTCAGGCTGCCCATCAGCGATCGTTCAACGCTCTGGCCTCAGCACTGACGGCAGCCATTGTCCCTGTCTCCTGCCTCCCTCCTCCAACTTCCTCAACCCAGTCCCACTCCCCTGTACCTCTGCCTATCCCAGACACACCTACAGACCAGCCTGCACACACCTCAACACCCAAGGGAAGCTCATCCAGACATAAGCATCACACATCACACAAGCATTCACCCAAGCAACATCCACGGCCTCCTCTGTGTCCCCCTCCTCCTCGTCTCCCTCCTCCCTCCTTGTGACGTCTCCACTCACACTTGCATGCACAACATCATCAGCCACTACGTCCATCACCAGCACACCCACCAGAACACTCCGCACACGTGCAGTCACCACCCCCACTACCATTTACACGTCCCCTGTGTCCTCTCCCAGTGTGTCTGTCACCCCCTCTTCCAAACCACACAAACGCAGGCAGCCACCCACCCAACAGCCATCCACCTCACGACAGCCTCCAGCACAAGCACCTGCACCCAAAGACACCAGACTTGACTCACCTACAACCACATCCTCTTCCTCCACTCCCATACCCACTACACCTACCCTTCCCACTGCTCCTAAAAAGTTTTTCCTGTCCAAAATTAACCTCTTTCCATCACCTGACCCACCCCCTCCATCTCATAAGACTCCAACCAGCACCTCAGACACCACAAAACCTGGACCTACAAGGACAATAGTCCAAGGATTTTGGAGTCCAACACCTTCAAGGCCAGCTACTTCGGCTAGCAGTAAAGATACAGCCAGCCCACCCCCTGGAAAGAAAACCAAAAAAGCCAGTGCCCGGCGTGAGAGGCCAGAGACAGCAGGCTCCAAGGGCACTACCCTGGCACCGTGAGGAAGTGGGGTGCCACCTGGCACACCGACAAAGGGAGGAGAGGGCCACAGAGGAGCAGGGAAGGGTGGCAAGGGCAGCACGCCCGACAAGTCCGGCAGCAGGCGAGCTGCCCAGGAGGGCCCCACCAGCCCCATTCCAGGGGTGAAGGAGGACACCCACGGGCCCGGGACGGCAGCACAGGAGGGCCCCGCAAGCGAGAAGACGGATGTGCACGAAGGAAAGGGTGGCGGGTGACGAGTGAGATCCATGTCATGGCCGGATCTGGTGCCCTGGAGACACATGTCAAGCACCGCTGAACAGGGCACCGCCGTCTCAAGAACCGCTGAACAGTGCCCTTCAAGACAAGCACCGCTGAACAGGGCACCGCCGTCTCAAGAACCGCTGAACAGGGCCCTTCAAGTCAAGCACCGCTGAACAGGGCCCTTCAAGACAAGCACCGCTGAACAGGGCACCGTCGTCTCAAGAACCGCTGAACAGGGCCCTTCAAGACAAGCACTGCTGAACAGGGCACCGCCGTCTCAAGAACCTCTGAACAGGGCCCTTCAAGTCAAGCACTGCTGAACAGGGCCCTTCAAGACAAGCACCGCTGAACAGGGCACCGCCGTCTCAAGAACCGCTGAACAGGGCCCTTCAAGACAAGCACCGCTGAACAGGGC